>NC_087264.1:25443022-25747943 GCF_015220805.1 Pogoniulus pusillus | reverse complement strand
CTGAGTCTCGTGTAAGAAAACTAGTGAAGTACAGTTCAATGTCTGACTCCTTGGTTTTCTATTGCTATGATTTAAAGAGTTACTCTGACCACTTGCTGCATTCTGGGCTGAGACAGCTGTTGATTTGTCCTTGTCACACCAAATGCCCATCCCACAGACAGCAGCTCTAAACAATATATGGAAGTTGTTCAAAGGCAGAGGATCAAAGTGTGGCAGCTGCACTGATCCGAGAGGGATGGATTTGGTTGTCCCCGTCTCTTGGCATCTGTAAGCATGTATGTGCCTCTGTGTGTGGCTTTAATAGTGTAATGCATAAGCTGTGCTAGCTCTTGGACTCTTAAATAAATTCTCAGTTCCTTCCTATGGGAGAGCAGATGAGTGGTTGGCACTTTCCAGGAATGTAATGGGCATTGTGGGAACAGTTGATAACCATCTGCCTGAAGCTGTTAACAAGCAAAAGAGAATTTCATCAGTTACAGAGATGAAGTGAGAACAGTGTGTGTAAGACCTGGTATGTGAGCACTGCATGCTGTGCCTGCTCAAGCAGCTTGAACCTTCTAGTTTCCGCTCCGCTGGAAGGCCTGACAACATGGACTCTCTGATCTAAATGTTTACCATCTTAATCCTGCTTGCTGCATATGCATAATGGCCAGCTTTTTGGGATCACCACAGCTGATAGGTTAAACAAAGTCAATAACCTTTCCTCTCTATCTCAAGACACCTAAGAAAAAGTACTTTAAAAATAGCTTTCACTGCACTGAGAAGACCGGAAGGTTCCATAAATTATAGCAAACTTGTTACAATACAGATTTGATTAGCTGGGGTAATAGATGTTGTTGTCAAGTGTTTAGAAAACTTTGAAACTAACAGCTTGGTACAGTCTAACATCCTGTGAACACTGAACAAGAAATTCTAGAGACTCTATAAAATATCTGTGCTTAATTTCTTTTCTGCCATGTTCTGGCCTCTTAATTCCTTCTCAATGTAAGACATATAGGAGGAGGATCAATCTTACTCCACAATTCTTGTCTACAGACTCTGGTCCTAGGGTGTCCCATAGACAGATACAGTTTCATGTTGTTTGTTTGTCCCTTTTCAGTTCCTTTACCATTTCACAGTAGCTCCTTCTTCAGACACTTCACACTCAAACTCCACTCTCTCTCCAACCATCACCATCTGGTCCTCCAGTGGGTGAGTGATCAGGATTGGAGGTTCTGGAAATTAAGAGATTTTTATTAAAACAGTGTTCTGAAAGACTGAAGAGCAGAAGTAGATTTCACCACTCTGCACTGCACAGGAGGAACCCCTGGCCAAATACATGGTGATGTTCTGTTTACTCTGCTGGATCACATAGTATTATCAAATGACCTTTTGGGTTTTGCTTCATAAGGCAGAATGCAAATATATGTATTTATTTTCTGAACTGGAGGTATTACACAGAATCACAGAATGTCAGGGGCTGGAAGTGACCTCAAAAGATCATCTATTCTGACCCCCCCTGCCAGAGTAGGATCATGTATACAAGATCACATGAGAATGTGTCCAGGTGGGTTTTGAATATCTTCGGAGAGGGAGACCCTGCAACCTCCCTGAGCAGCCTATTCCAGTGTTCTGTCACCCTCACAGGGGAAAAAAATCCTCCTCATGTTTACATGAAACTTCCTATGCCTCATCTTCCACCCATTGGCCATTGGCCATCACCAAGGAGAGCCTGGTTCCATTGTCCTGTCACTCACCCTTTACATATTTATAAACATTGATGAGGTCACCTCTCAGTCTTCTCCAAGCTTAAGACCCCCAGCTCCCTCAGGCTCTCCTCCTAAGAGAGATGTTCATTCCCTTAATCATCTTTGTGACTCTGCACGGGGCTCTCTCAAGCCAATTCTATGTCCCTCTTAAACTGGGGGGCCCAGAACTGGACACAGTGCTCCAGATGCAGCCTCACCAGGACAGAGCAGAGGGGTAGGAGGACCTCTCTCGACCTACTAGCCACAGCCCTTTTAATATCCCCCAGAATGGCATTTACCCTCCTGGCCACGAGAGCACATTGCTGGCTCATGGTGAGCCTCCCATCAACTAGGACTCCCAGATCCTTTTCCCCTTCACTGCCTTCCATCAGGTCAGTCTCCAACCTATTCTGATACCTGGGGTTGTTCTTTCCCAGGTGCAAAACTCTACACTTGCCCTTGTTGAATTTCATTAAATTTCTTCCTGCCCAACCCTCCAGCTTGTCCAAGTCTTAGTTTTCTATACTGCTTGATCTGTTTGTAGAGGTACATGTTTATCTTGAGTCGAATGCAATTTTGGGAGTAAGTTTCTAGATCTGTTTTTGAGAAGACATAAATTCAAATGAGAATTAATAGTAATTATTACTGTGTTTTCCTGTGCTTTCTTAGTTGCAACTGTAAGAAAAATTTCTTTCATTTGACTGTAAGAAAGATATCTACTTAGCTAGATGTCAGAATTTATTCAAGCTTTTTTGCTACCATTGCTCACCTTTTACAAACAACTCTGTGAAACTTTTTTCCTCCCCTACCACACATTCATATGCTGCATCATCAGCCAGAGAGCAGTGATTTATGGTCAGTATTCTCTTATTCCCAACAGCCTCAAAAATATATCTGAAAAGAGAATGTAAGTATAAATATCAGAGAGTGACTTTCTTGGACCCAGTCACTATCTTCCCTTGCCAAGCAGAGAAAAAGGTTCTTACATATTTCCTGATATCAGTAGCAAGTTGTGCTAAGAATCAGGCCTTATTGCTATCTCAGTGACAAGAGCAGTGTTTGAAAAACTGGCATATGAAATTATGGATAAATCTTTATGCAAGTGTGAGGCATGTGCACTCCTGTGAATGGTGTTTGCTGTGCCTTGTCGCAGTTTAAGCACAAAATCACTGGAGATTGGTTTTGGAAGAAAACTATCATGAGGCAGTTATTTTGAACCCTGGATACACACATAAGGATCAGAATATAGTCTGAGGACTTACTTGCTAAGTAATTAGGTGTAAGCATCCAGTTCCATGTGTAGATTTGTAGAGCAGAGGGAAGAGAAAGAAAAGTCATGAGAACAGCAAACTGACCCAGAGCCGAGACACTGCAGATTCATTTTCAGCTTCTTTTTCTCCCTATTTTCATAGAATCATAGAACAGTTTAGCTTGTAAGAGACCTTTAAGATCTTCTAACCCAACTGTCAATTCCCTTCTTCCTAAGAAAAGTTTGTCCTCTTTGTCCAAGCTGTAGCCCATTCCTTTTTGGGTTTTCCGTGTTTCTGATTTACCTGCCGCTCACTTGGATCTCTTGTCCGTTCTTCAGCCATTTCACATCAGCGTCTGGATCAGCAACTTCGACCATTAGTTTTATCTTTTGTCCTTTTTCTACTTGGTAAGCTGGATCCAGTTTCGTAAGGAATGCTTATGATGAAATGATTTACCAAAGCAAAGAAACAAATGTATGCATTTATTTATTTACATTCTTTGTCAGGAAAGTAAATCTTTATTCCCTTTCCTCTTCTTTACTATCACCTAAACCCCACTTATTTACTTCCTCACTTGCTAAATCTGTTTGGATTTTTACTATTTCTGTTGATTCTTCATCCTGTTCTGTTTAGTGTTATTACTTAACATGAGATGAAAAGCATGTGATAGAGACTGTTCTAAATCAGATGTGAATATGTATGTCAGTGTATCCAAGACAGAGTTACAGCTATGCCTGCCTATGTAGGGAAATGAGACCAGTTTTCTCAGTACTAATTAATGGGAGCTTGTCTTCTCTGTTTCAGACTTTTAAATGAACTAGTTAAATAATGAAAATTTGTGGAAATGAGATTCTTCAAAGATATCTCTGATGTCTGACAGAATGACCAGTTTTGAGGGTGGGACAAGTGGAGAGGGGTGTTTTTTCGCATTCAAGGATAGATGAGAGGCAGAGCAGAAGAAACTAGTAAAATGAGCAGGTTCAGAATGTCCAGAATTTCAGAGCAAGGTAGCTCAGAGATTTGGTAATCAGTAGTTCATATATAAAAACTGTCTAACAATTGGAATACCGATGTCCTGTTTCTCATCCTCGTGTGTCTGGCTCTCCAAGTGATAGTGGTATTTGAAGAATTCCCAAAGAAGGTGACAGGTACACATACGCTTATAATAAATACAGCTCACCAACCTGTGCTTTTCTTCTCTTCTTTCTTTATGCGTTTGAGGCGTTTGAGCATCCCACGCAGATCTGTGATACCATACTGAAAAGCAATTTTCTCATATTCAGAAGGAGGCGCTTTCCTCAGGATTTCCCAGACATCAGCATCAGACTGTGATTCAGATTTCGCTTCACCTCTGCAAAAAGGGATTAGAGTACCTAAATGCCACTATTGAAAGGATTTAAAAACCAGCCCTAGGTGCGGCAAGCTGTGTATTGGCTTGATGAAGCCATTTCTTAATAAAGAGCTTAGCACTCTAAATTTTACTCTCTTAGTATCTGGAATAATGAAGCAAACCTGATGACTAGATTTACTTCTATTTATACATATAGTGATTAAAATCCTGTGACTGTCCTGAAGGGTTTACATTGTAACAGCCAAAGCAAATAAATATTGACTTCCCTTTAATGATGTGTGATGGAAACAAAAGGAAACTTATTTTCCAGTGTTAGTCATACATAAAAAATGTGGCAAAGCAAGAAACTGAATCGGTATCTTGAGAATGCCTTGGAAATGAGGCAGTTGGTTTATGTTAGCGAGAAACATGCCCTTTTCTACTGGGGACAGTCTTTCTCTTCACAAACATGTGTCAGAGAGTATTAAAATATTTGTCATCTATTGTAAAGGCAGTTGCTGGCTATAGCAGTCTATGAACCATAAGGATGCATAGGCTGGTGACTGGCAAACAAGACAACATCTACAAGGAGCTACTTATTTTATAGTTTATCCAAAGAACTAGTGATTATGGAAGAATTAATGTTTGGGTTAGCAAAACCCAAGTGAAAACTTCCTTGTCTGGTTGTGAGAAAGACAGCATTCTTTTTCTGTCATTATGTGTTTGATTGAGAAGGTAATGAATAGAAATAAGAAATCCATGTAACCTTACCGAGTTACTGTGCGCAAGAAGCTGCTGTACTCCAGAGAACCGTTTGGGAAAACAGAAACATCCAAGTGAGCAGGAAAGAGGGCATCATGTTAAAACAAAAGAGCCATGAATGTCATCTTCACCTTTAGCAGAATAAGCCTGTGCTTGAGGAGTGGGGAGAGGAAGGAGCTCATGCAAAAGCTCTTAAACAGGCTTAAGAAAAGTGCTGTTCCCTATTGAAACCAAACTCACTCCCACACCTTGTACAGTAACACTGCAATGTATATTGCAAGCGTAAGCACTTCTGCTTTTTGCAACTGTGGTTGATTGCCTCACAGGGAAACAAATTGCTCTGCTTTGCTCTGTTGTCATGGAGCTACCTGTCATAGTTTGCACTTTGGTAAACAGGGAAAGTATGCAACAAGTATATTTTCTTTAAAATTTCTTTAGAAAATGGAATCTTCTGAGGATTTACTTTCTGAAATCAACCAGCACCCAGAAGATTCTAGTGCAGCAGAACACACCTTTGCAATGAAGATAAACTCCAACGGGAAGCGATGCCACAGGCAATGCAGAGAAGAGTGGAAGATTATTTGGCATATCCCCTTTATTTCCTTTTTTTTTTTTTTTTAGTCTGTGAGAAATACTACTACTTAAAATAGCATGGTTGTAGGCAGTCTAGACAGCAGGTATAAACAGACATTTCTGGTACTTTTTTTTTTTTTTTTGCCAGAAAAAGGCTTGCTTGTAACTAGAGCACTGTGTTTCTTAAAGTACTGCAGTCCGGGCTTGGGATTTCCAGAACTTCTGTAGGTCTTTAACACAAAGAGATCAAAAGAAGAGGACTTCAGCTCAGTAAGTTTGAGCTGCAATATGGCATGCAATATCATCTGTTTTTGGAGTGGTTTAGCACTCACTAAGCCCTCACTAGCACTCACTGAATTGATAGGTGTATCTGAAGTTTGGGTTCCGTGTGATAAGTGCAGCCTACTGAATATGTTCTTTGTCATCACTGCATCAATGGCACTCACAAATTTAATCAAAATTATTCTCTAGATATCTATTGCTTAGTTTGGGGTGGCTACAAATGGTTTGTAGTTTTGCCTAGAAAGTGCAGAACTACTTTGCCAAATAGACCAAGATTATTTTTAACATTAGCAGTTCTTGGGTTAGTGGCCCTGATCATACCAATGAGCAACTTTAAAATATTTCTAAATACATATACATTGGAATAGATAAGATAAACAGATAAAATTAGAAATGTAAAGTATTTCTAATGTGTGCTGAGTTCTTTGCACTACTACGGTTAATGTTCTGTGGACCTAAGTGTATCTCAGAAGGAAGTGTAAAATCACAGGAAATAAGAATGATTTAGCAGATTAAAATGTTACTATTTTTCCTCAGGCATTACATAAATATTGGTGATCTCTCAGTGTGTCTGTTCATGTTCATCCCTATGCATCTCTTTGCCTGAAAATTTGAAGGCAAGATTGTTCATGGAGTTTTCACAAATATTTTGTGCAAGTTATTTTGAAATATATTATAAGAAATATATCTTCCCAGCAATTCTGCAATCTGGTATATATCTCACTATTGAGAAGACTTCCTTAGTTTTAGCTTCAGTTTTTCCAATGTTATATCTAGCAGTACTGGTTTGGTACATGCAAGTTGAAATACAAGAGATTTGATCATAAGCAAGAGTATAGTCTCTTCCTTGGAAAAGGCTTGTAAGTTGCATTTAAATGGTAATATCAGTTGAAGGTTGTAACTGGTGTAGTGCTTAACTGAGTTCTGAAGAAAAAAATGGAAAAAAGAAGTCTGCCTCTGAGCAGTACTCCTTTTCACCATTTTGTTTTGGTTAAGACATTGATCTCATGGAGACAAGAGTTTCCACAGTAGGGCTGTACTCTTCCACTAGCAGCAGGAACTAAGCAGCATTCAAGAAGTCTGATAGCACTTGGACTCCTGAAGCTTCTTCCACCCTTATATTACTCTCTCTGATGTTGAGGATCCTTATTTAGAGTATTCACCTCATAGGTTAACTATGCACTTTGAGGGCATTAAGGTGCAGCTTAGTGAAGCTGCTGTAAATGGAATATACATCTGAGATGTTTTAAACATATGTGGAGGAGTTAAAAATAGTTTTGTACATCACACAGAAGGTTCCTTCCTATCCCATTACCGTCAACTGATTGGACCCTGTCAGCTGTCACCTCCTTCAAGGTCTCTGCTCAGTATCCCATTTAATAGCTCTATGACAGCTGTTCCCTTCCTCTTCTCAATGACCTCTCCTTGGCCCATGACATCTGTATGTCAACACTAGTTAATTAAATTACAGCAATAGCAGATAGTGTATTAAATGAAAACTTCTTTATTGTAGTGGGAGTGTTCATTACCCCTGGAGTGAGGAGGACTTGTAAATTAGGTGGAACAAAGCAAAAGTAATAAAAGAGAATTTTCAGTTCTATTTGAATCAGCATGAGATCCGCTTTCAGATTTATGCCTATCAATTCTCATTAATACAGGAGTGATCTTCAAGCCCTGGTGTGCAAAACCTGAAGGATCCACTAATTACTTCTACTGAAGTAGTAGTGAGAAATAATTAGGATCAACAAATTTATCAATATGCGTAAATTCACTGAATAGAGATTATGTAACTCAAGAAAGGTTGAAAACACTGATAAAATGCAGTGAAATGTGTAAGCTTCTTTTAATTGAATGTAGTTCTAGTCAAACAAGGAATAGTTAAACCCACAAATTGAACATTTCTGGAAATACTGCAGATTTTTACTACTTTAATAGAGTTTTATCAGTGCTCAAAACCAATAATGAAAGCAGAAGGGAAAGGCAATAGGAGACGGACTCATAATACTTTGCAACTTCGTTCCAGCTAGAGTCAGTCTGTGAAATTGAGCAAATATTTTCATGTTGGTCTACATTTATTTGATTTTTTTTAAAAAGAGGTCAACAGTTCTTTTTGTCTTAGGTTTTCCACAGGAATTAGAATGTGTGTGCAAGTGCTCTATTTCAGTGCTCAAAGCTGCAGTTTTGATGACTGCTATTATTAAGAAAACATATTTTCTGTACTTTAGAGAAAATTCTAA
Organism: Pogoniulus pusillus; assembly: GCF_015220805.1. NCBI lineage: Eukaryota > Metazoa > Chordata > Aves > Piciformes > Lybiidae > Pogoniulus > Pogoniulus pusillus. The sequence continues at coordinate 25,739,782 of NC_087264.1, read as the reverse complement.
TGCACATTTTGTTTCAGACTTCCCAGGGGTTCGTGATGAAGCAAGCAATTTTGACAGGTATACTTTCTGCATCATCTGGCTGGCATTGTGGTTGTATTCCATGTGACCTTGTTTGCCCCACTGAACTTTGGGCGAGTTAACCTGAGTGAAATACGAGGCTACTGGGGCTTTACTGCCTTCTGTAACAGCACTACTTCAGATGTCTGTGTTATCCTGCACTCTTTCTGAAGATAAAACACTTTCTAAAAATAGTGGTACTGATATCTGAGCAGATCCTAAACACTGATTCACAACATTTACCTAAGGAGCAGACAGTGAAAATTCAAACTGAGTAAGTTTAGATTTGCAAAACGTGAGTCTAGTTACAAGTGTTGAAAGTAAATTCAGATGCTGGAAAGACAGAGTGAGCATTCAAGGGCAGTGAGCAGAAGGAGGCTTATCTGGAGTAATGGCATGATACTGAGCAATGGAAACTTTACTTGGAATAAAAAGAAATGTGTTGTAATAGGGAAGCCTGTGCACTTACAGAATGTAGATTCAGTAAAGCATTCACTTAACACATTCAAGGATGCATGGAATAAAACTTCAGCACATATTTGATAGTCACCAGCAGGCAAATTATTTCCGTGACAATGGGAATTTAGAGCATCAGGTTATGAGAAAATATGAGCATTCAAGGATGATTTAAAACTGCTTATAACAGGAAGTGATGGTGAAAACTGAAGGATACTCAGATAAATACATTGATTTGTGTTGAATGATCAGCCCTTAATGTTGACTAATGCTTTAAAAGCATTTCTATCTCAGAAATTTGTGGCTGATAATTTTCTTTCATTTTAGTTATTTTTTGTTGTGCTCTACATGTAAGAATAGTAAAGATGCATGCACTGTTTCAAACCAAATTGTTCTCATATTCAGTTTCACCCATGCATTTATAATAAGACAGAACAGAAATCTTACTCTCTGTTGGCAACAATGAAATCCAAAACATCCAGATTAAGATGATGGTAAAAAGAGAAAAACATAAGAAGACAGGTAATGGAAATACTTGTGGCAAGTAAGGATGATAATGAGATAGAACATACCACCTCCACCACAAAAAAAAAAAAAAGTAGAAGCATAAAATAAGAATGGGAATTGGAAGAGTAAAAAAAACACATTTCTGTAATATATTTACAACTAGAATACATTTTTATATATGATAAGCAGATATATAAGGATATAAATGTAGAGTGTAATAGTAACATTTAGAAATCTAACCAAAAGGCTTATCCTCCCATCTCTCTGATGGAAAGTAGTGTGAACATTTAGGACAGAACTTTCTTTACAAGGCATCATTAAGGAAAGACACTGTAAATTATTGTTGTATTTTGAGGGTTTTAATAAAAGTGCTGGGAGAAGCACGTAGTTACCCTAGTCCCAGCCTTTTCTACCTTGGGAAAAATTGCCATAATTAACTGCCATCTTTTTTCCATTGCTTTTACTGAAGTGTTATAGGCAAGTGTCCAAAGTAAGGGGATTTTGTTAATTGCCAGCACCACGATATTATGCCCAAAACTACAGCTGACTACACTGAATTCTCTTCCCCTTCATGTGGATGTGGATACATGACCTGCTTTAGGAAAACTACAAGGATGCTAAATTCATGCAACTTTCACTTACTCTAGTTTTACTGTTTTCAGAGTTTTTTGGCAGGAGCTGGTTGCTTTATGTCTCTAACTCTATGAATTCTTACCTCTTTTTTAGTAGGGCACTAAAATTAAACTCTCCACCTTCATCATGTCCCTCGGTACTGTGCAATAACAGAAAACCATAATTAGTTTCAGAAAGACATAAGAATAGCTTGTGAGACTGTACATTTTTGTAGGTAGTAGTAGATGGGTTTAGAATGACTTAGAACGTGCACTGACAGGGAAGGTGACTTAATTAGGCATTTTGTCCATATTTGCCTTCATACAGGCTTAAAAATGTATTTAGTGAACTTGGTTTACTGATTATGGGGAAAGTTGTACAGAGTATTAATTTGGTGGTCATACTGATTTAGAAAGTATTCAGTATAGAGATGTTGCAGGACCTTTCTTTAGAATCATTAGTGCTTTTGCAAAGCTGTAGTTTCAGGAATGTGAATATTGTGTACAGTCTGAGCCAGTGTTGAACCAACACAAGTTTTTGCAGAACTTCTTACAGTCTGAAATAGATTTCCCCCCCCCTAATATTAATCCAGCTGTAATTGTTTCTTGAGGTTCTTTGTGATACCAGAATTCATTACACTGAAAAAAAAGTGTCATATCGTTGGTGCTTGGAAGAGTTAAAGAAGGAACTCTGTCATTTCACCTTGCTTCTAGGATTAGATTCAGTATGCACTTGTTCAGCAAGCAGCATGGCAGAAACAATGCTGTGATGACTTGTGGGAACAATAAGCAACAAGCAGGAGTTTTTAAATATGTATATGTATGTAATTCTGTCTATTACATACGTTGAGCTCAGATGGGGTGCACATTATTATTGATGTTCTGAATCAAAGGTATTTTGGCTGTACTTAGAAATATTTGAAGTACAGGTCTAATCTGAAAAAAAGTGTAAACTCACTAAAATGCCTTCTTGGAGTTTAGTTTCTAAAAATCACTTCAGGAATTTGATATAGAAGTATCAGCAGTCACACCAGATTTCGTGACCACTGGTTTTTCAATGTAGGGGAAAAAACCAAAACAACAAAACAATGCTTCTGGATTCAGACAGTGTTTAGAAAGCCTTCATCTCAGGCTTTCATCATCACTGCCTAACTACTCCAAAATATCTCTGTTGTCTTGAGTAAATAATCTGGTGATGCCATCTCACAGCATTCAGGTTTTTCCAGCAGCAGCATCAGGTATTTAATTATGGATGTTCTTTTCAGTTGTACTGGTGGTAGTGGTAGCTCTTAATGTTATCTCTGTCAGTACACAGTACTATTTGCTTCAGAGGAAGTCAATCTGTCTATAGAAGTATAAATCAGAACATCAGGGAAACTCAAGAAATGTCAGGGACAAATATTTTTAAAAGGAAACAGCCTCCACAGATAAATTATGAGCACTTTAACAGTAAAATGGATGAGAAATGAGTGGCAAACTTCATGTGCCGCTCAGAATGCAAGATGAATGAGACTAAGTAACAATTTTGAATTAGTGTATGTGTTTTGAGAAGAGATTTTTTTTCCTTAAGAATGTATGTACCCTTTTTACTTCTGTGATGGCTTTCAAGATAGTATAGTACTGGAATGGATGGTTTTCTGGGTATAATGCTCAAACAGAAAAGTATATTTTTGGCCTCTTTGTTCCCTACTTTCAGAAGATTTATTTGCGGGTATAAAAACATACATGAAAATCACACCCAAATGATCCCTTTGAAAAAGGCTTTTTGTGAATAAATATTCAGGAAATCAGAATCTACATCTGGAAGAAAACTAATCGCTGTATTGCTTCCCAGGTAGTAGCTAAATCAGATTGTCAGGAAAGCCCAGCAATCAGTGTTTAGTTTTTCTGAAGAATAGGACCGTATTAACTGCTTTAACATGCACAGAGTTAAGCCTTATCTCAGGATTCCTCTACCCTTATGGTAGAAGACACTGGGACCAAAAGGGGTAGGGTGGGAAATGCAATGATAGAGAGTGCCAGGAAACAACACATCATCATACACCCATGTGTTGATTTATTTCTATGGGCAGTGGCAATTTAAGTGAGATTGTGCTTAGCAGAGAGGAAAACATGTAAACAGAGGGGCAGACATGCATGTAATTTCTGGTTACCTTATTTCTTCTAACAGTGGTGATAAAATGGCACTTGCCAGACACATGCCTTTTCTGTAGATGAATCTGCCTCTTTATGTACTGTCAAACTACTCTTTTAGTTACTTGCATTCATCTCACTTTACTACTTACTTTTAATTAGTCATCTTATAAATGCTATGTACTATAAATTATTATTTATTTGGAATTTAACCTTTAGCTAGTTTTGTAGTTTGTTTTGGGTTATTTATTTTTTATCCTTTTTTCTTCTCCTAAGCAGAGAGAGACAGTTCATTGTTAGACTTGAATTTGTCTGCTGACACAGACAGTGGCTACCTGAGAAAGGCTGAAGTCATCCGTCTCCCCCCTCCTGCCAGGCTCCTGAGTGAGGGTATTAAAGACAAAGCTTCAGATTTAAACAGTTCAATTCAAAATTTGGCTCCATTTCTACTGAAGAAACTGAAAATTTCAACAGCCTGAAGCTGCTTGAGCTGTAGTCCCTCTGATTCTAAACTCTCTTATTTCTCATATCAAGAAGAGAAACTCTTAACCTAATTTCACCATAGTGAAATAACAGAACACAGGTGTGCATGAAATACCCTCTCATATTTAAGAGTCATTACAGCAAGGCTAGCTACCTATATGTTGATGTGATTGTGGATAAACCTTGCACCCTTTTTTATTATTTTGCAATGGAATGTTTTAAAAAATCTCATGTAAAAATAGCACATAGGAGGAAAAACTCAAGGAGTTGCCACAGATAATTTGTGTCCTGTGATAGAAAAATAGATTCTTGTTGAAATATTTCTGATCTAGTAGTTTTGGGAAAATACATCAAAACTAAACCAGAATCTGAGTTATGTAAAGGGAGAAGAAATAGTCAACAGTGAAAAAACACATTGTTAATGCCTAAATAAAAATGTAAAGAAGTTTTACAAATGGAAGGATGTGTTACTCTATTATGTCCTATATCCATTTAGACAGCTGTGGGGAGATTAGCCTTTTCAACAACAAGGTGATACCTTGCTGGCTTTAAGATCTAAGACTGAATATATCTGATATTTTACACAGACACGTCATTGTCTTCAGCTAATACAGTTACAGAACATGAAAACAAATACATCCAAAATGCTTGCATTATGTTATCAATGATACGGTGCTTACAGAGACCACCTCAAACTCTACTTTTTTAGCAAATGTTTGTATTAAGGTACATGTGGTTCCTCAAGCCAGACCAAATCAAACCTAGGCACTACATAGAATATTTTCCTTCTCTGTTGTCAACAGTCAGAATGCTCTTTAGAGATCTGGGGAAAAAAGTATTGAGGTTCACAGCAGAGTTACACACATTGTCAATTGCATAATTAAGACAAGCATGATTGTTCTGCTAGTACAAAGTCTAAACTCAGATGATTTCTAGTTTTATAATATTTTAGAGGTAGAAATAAGTTCTTAGTATAAGTGTTTTCTTAGTAGACATCCCTATCTTTGTGCTTGTTTGTACAACTGCTCTGCTTTTAGTTAGCTTTGTCTGGGAAAGTAATGACTTCTGCGTGGAAGCGCAGTCTAAGTTTCTACTGCAGGTACTCACGTGCGTCGGAAGGCAGCACGAATATCCAAATCTGCAGTTACTGGTGCTTCTGATGTGACAAAAATGACAAACAAGAATGGGAGAGCAAGTCACAATGATACAAAAGTACAGTGTTACTTCTAAAGACTTTTCTTTCCAGATTGTTTTAAAAGAGTTTTTACATTATCAATTACTTATTGAAAGATTGGAGTATCATCTTTAAAAGTGTAGCCTTTATCAGTTGGCTTTCAAAATGCAATGTTTTGTATGTAACCAAATTCTGTCTCATGCTGCATAATAACCTGCAGCATGATAGGCTGTCAGATGTTTTGTGTGTCAGTTCTCCTGCTGGTAAATTTTAATTTCAATACTGGATGCACAGGGTATCTAAACTCAAATCACTGGATATCAACTGACAATATTTACTAAAAATAAATTGTAATTCATCCTCTGAAAGCAAAGGTAAGTTCCTGGAAAAGTGCAGAAACTCCATTGAAGATGATGCATAGGGAGTTCACGCTGTTCCAGGCTTCTCTTGGTATGAATAGGTGTACTGCTATTTCTGGGAGGAAAACTATTGTCAGGCACAGTCTTGAATTGTGAGTCCTACAGCCAACTTGAGAAATTTTGTAAGTTAACACTGCTGGCTGAGTAACTCCAATAGACTGGTGTCTTTGCCAATGAGGTTCATCAGTTCCTGGACACATGTTAATGTTGCAGTCCCTTCAAGAGAATCACTGAAACAGGAAATGGTCTAAATGTTTCGTTCTTTCAGTTGGTCCGTGTTTTTACTGGTTTACCTAAATTCTTCCACACAAGGGTGAAATTGATGTTGAAATGTACTTCCTTTTCAAATTATAAGTTTTTCATTATAGCTGTTGTAAGGGTGGCAGCATGTATTATGCAAAACGAGTCATCTAACCTTAAAGTGGTTTTCTATCACAAGGTGCTTTTGCAAGACTTGGTTTTACCAGGAAGAAAGGAATTGATAGTATCATCACATGGCTACATTTGTCCATTTCCCCTGTTTGTTTCTTTTCAAGTATCTCATTTTTAGTACCAAACTTTTGCCAAAGTAAGAATGGACCTCTCTTTTATTCTGGAGGAAATGAATATTGTGAAAGAATGGATCTGAAATCAGAGTAAAGCCAAAGAACAGTTGGACCGATTTACATCTTTCTATGTGCTTGCTTTAAGAGCATCACAATTCTGACTTGAATGGCATCCAACTTTTACTTTATATGCTCTATATTTCTGGCAACATATACCAGTCTTCATCTGTGGAACGCTGTAAGTGCACTGGCATCTCTTCAATTCTATACTTCAGTTCTGTGCTCGTCTGCTTGCTGCTCTTACCAGAAGGAATCGTTGATGGGCATAGAGGAAGAAAAAAGAAATACTCTATGGAAGAAACAAGATGCAAGAATTCATCTTACCATTGACAATCAGGTTGAAATTAGAACTATCAAACTTGTCCTTGGTAGACACCTCACATCTGTACCCTCCTGCAAAAGTCATGTTTGCTTCTATGATTTCCATTTCAAAGGTGTAGATCTGGAACAGACACCACTGATGTAAGTCGCAAATTAGAAAATTAAGTGGTGAAAGATAGAGAATGAGAATGCAGCAAATACGGCATAATAGGGCATGGAGAGAAATGGACAAGGAATTAAATAGACCTCTGTGTCCTATTATAATTAAGAACATGGGTACTGTCATAAAAATTGCATGTATCTGCCCCGGTTCAGTGGATACAAGGTTGTATTACCAAACTGTATTGTCAATCATCACATGCATTCATTCCACGTATACTGGAAAGAAGATCAGAGCTTTCATTAACCAGGTGTAACCTCTACCAGAATGTATACAGTACACTGAAAAATACAGCAAACAAGAGCAAGTGTGTTCTGTTCCATCCAGAAGAGGGTAGTAGTGTTTCATAGACCACACAGGATGAGACGGCATGGTACAGACCCTCTTGTATTCCTGTTTCTGTATCTTTGAACACATTTGTGGTAAAAGTCAGCTAGTCAAAGTAGTCTAGACAATGCAAGACAATAAATTTCCATACTAATAGCTGAATGTTTGATCTTTTAAAACCAAGATAGAATAAAATGTCTGGTTTATTGTGTTCTCTTCAGTTTAAGAAGTATCTCTTACTTGAGATAAAGGGAATTGTGCAGATGTCATCTAATTTCATTATAGATAAGGCATGCAGAAATCTGTACCTAGTGCTTGTGTCTTGCATGCATGGTCAGAACATAGACCATATGTAAGTATACCATTGTGTGTAGCTTTGGGATACCTTAGTATCAAAATATTCCTGTATTACTTTATTCTTGCCCCAGATTCAAAGTTAGTGTCTAGAAGACTGAGAACCTTGCTCTGCTAATTGTACCTTGTTATTTCGATCATAACTGTCATGTAGCTGGAGATGTTTCCCCACTTTGCTTCCCAGGTCCATCCACTTCCCTTTGAACCATTTCACTGATGGTTTCTTCAACAGGCTCTCACCTGCCACTTTGGCAATGAATGTGATGCTTCCACCTTGTAAGGGAAGTAGGTTAAAATAAGATTATGAATAATGTTTTTTATCAATTGAATTTCTCTGTTGCAGCACTGCTGTCATTCATCATGTACTTACCAACAGTAACTTCTCCATCTTGGGGTCTCATCACAAAGAGCCCAATAGGGTCCAGGGGCTCAGCTGGTTGAGTTCCAGCAGATGCAGCTGAAATAAACATCAGAATTACTACTTAGAACTGTCTGCTTCAGCTTCTGTTACAGTCTATACAGTGAATTTTTAGAATACTTTCAAGATATTAATATATTTCTTGCCTCTTGAGATTCCTTATTTATTGTTTAACACTCATCACTAGTGATCTACTTTCAGCTACTGTCTCTGCTTCATTGACTCTTAAGGATTGCCTGTTCTTGTTCCTTCTCTTAATGAACCAGACTTGATAACAGTGCTACTTCTCTGTTACCTTCTGTATTTTGGCTGCTTTCTACTGGTGGAGCAGGGGACTCGGCAGCAGCTGGGGCTGGAGCAGGTTCAGCAGGAGTGACTGTCTCACTCTTTTCTGGAAATACATGCAAGCCAAGATCAGAGAAAGTCATGTTACTACTGCCTTTATAAAGAAATTTTACAAAAGACCAGCTTTTAATATGTGTTAAGAAATGCAGATAAATTAACTCTTCTTTTTTTTAGAGCTTAGAGGATAAGAAGGAACCTGAAGAAAATGGATAATGAGGCCCTTCTTGTTGAGTTTAGAAAGAACTGATGTCTGGATGTTTAGATTTTGCAGTCTTGATGTGTAGAAACTCATCATCTGGTGAATAACTCCATTATTTGATTCACTTCAGTGGTCTAAATTAAAAAGTTAGTGAAAAATTATGAAGTTACTATTTTTTGTAAATGGTTTGCTTATGGCTGAGATTTTTTCTAACTCTGCTGTTGGAATGCAGTGTTCCAAATGCTGTTTCTGTGTGTGTCTTGGGAAGAGCTCCAGACAGTGCTGGTAATCAATTTAGATAAAGTATTAAAAAAAATCCATCTAATGTTTCTTCCACTGGCTTGTGGAAGTTTACAGCCTCTCAATTAATCCATGACCACACAAATTCAGGCAAATGCATTTGGCGTGATGGAGAATATAGAAATGTATGAAAAAGGAGTAAGAGTGAGAAGTTGGAGCGGATGAAGGGAGGTTCATACAGATCAGTTGGAACAAGATAACTTTTTTCCCCCTAGATGGGGGAGTCACTTTCAAAGGGCCTCACCTGTCTCTCATGCAAGTCCCACGTGCCATTTCCCAGATATTTGCAATGTATTTTCCACCAGACATTTACGATGCTGTTGTGCCATGTGATTACTAGTTTGAGTGGCTCCGCTGTCACAAAGGGAGGTGTCTGTGTCTGGACAGGTTATGTTTCTTTTTTTTTTTGTTGTTTTTAATAATGAAGAACTGATTTTTTTGTTAAAATACTAATGGATAATTCAATTACTCTTGAACAATTTAAGCTTAGTAAGGTCTGAAAACCAAGGCAGTACCTGTGAATACATGAACACGAGGTAACACTGCTCTCAGGGAATATATGCTTTTCACCCTAACCTGTACGTGTGCCTTGAAAGAAAACAGCATGATTTAAAATTTATATTGATTAAATACTTAAGTACCGAATTCTACCACTTCCATTGTTAGAAGGATTCCCATTGGATCTTGTCCAAATAGTTTCCCATAGCTTGAATATGCATCTGTTTAGAAAGGGCTTATTTTGAGGCATTGATGTATCACATATACAAGAAAATTAGCTCTCCTTGGGCTGCTTGCTGTCTCCATCACCAATATGTGTTTATCAGAGGTGTACTGCTTTTAGGTAATGACTACATTTCCAAATTCAGCAACTCTGTAATTTGTTTGCTCTCTGCATATAGCAGACTCTACCTGCAACTAACCTGAAATGAGGAAGATATGACTAGTATCATATGTGCCTGTTTACTTTCAGGATGAAAGATAGTCAGGAGGATCACACTCTCATATGCTCTGGCAGCTGTAATCTGCACTAGGATTTCCCTTATTCCGTATAACCTGTCATGCACTGTCTTTGCACCTGGAACAGAATATCTTGTCTCCTATTAAATATTAGCGTCTTTTTGGCTGACCAGAAGATCTCACTATGATCAAGGTGCTAGATAGCAGAGGAGGAAATACTAATAATCTGGGTTTGAGGTTTTTCACTGAAACAAAAGTAGAAAATTAAAGCACTAGAATTGCTCCAGAAATATATATACATATTTATTAACAGGTTATTTCAAGTAATTTTTTTAATATATAAGCTCCTAAATACATTAGTGCATAGCTTGTAAATTTTTTTAATTGTTACAATTTTGTATTTAAGTAAAACAATTTTTAAAAGTAGAAAGTACCAACCCTGAGATGCAGACATCTTAGTTTAGGTCAGGTTAGGTTAGACTACCTTATCTTTGTTTACTTGTCATTAGTTAAGCTGTAATATTTGACAGTGCGTTCTAAAGAATTGCACTAAGATTTCCTCCATGGTCATCACTGTGTGTCTGACATCTGGAAATGGGTGTCTTAACCCTGGAAATGTATTCCTCAGCCTAATAATTCAAGTAATTGGACAAAACACTTGTGTTGCTCATAGAGAAATTTCAGTGTTAAAATAGGCTAGTTTCTGTGGGTCTCATTTGTGCATGTGGGACTGGAGATGATGATGAAGTTAGAATTCCTTAGGAAACACTGTACCTGATTCCTTGACCTTGAGTTCAAATTTGACCTTGGAGCTTCCAGCTATTACAGCGTATATCACATCATCTTCCTTTCCTACGTTATTGATTGTCAGTGAGTGCTTGTTTCCTTCTGCCTTGATGACATATTTCTCACTGTCTGTGATTTCAGTGCCAGCGCGCTGCCACTTCACCTTGATGCCAGCTTTTTCTGTCTCTGCTTCAAACACAGCTGTGCTTCCGGCTGTCACCTCTGTTGTCTTAGGCTTCTTGGTAAATGCAGAAACTAAAAAAAGAGAGAGGGTTTGCTAAAATCTGTTTTGCAATTGTGGCATATCTGGTGTAGTCAGCTGTTGTGGCTGCAGCAGCTGCCTCCTTTCTTTCCCATCTGCGCATGTAAGATATAAATCATAGCACTTTTGACAGAGAAGGTGTGGAATTGTCTTTGAGTTTACTGAGATCTGTCTCTGAATGAGATGTCTTCTCCATATTGTCATGAAATAAAATAGAATAGATAGCAAACTCATCTTGCTGTCCATCTTCCTCTTTCTTTCCCCCCATAATGCACTCTGATTTTTCACAAGTGAATATTTAACACAGTTGTTAAACAGGATCATGCTATATTCCTCCAACAAAATTACACTTTGTGGAGTAACCTGTGTCTTAATACGCCACAATGAATTGACAGTTCATTTTGAGTCCTCCTGTTTTGACTGAGAAAGAGTGTAGTGGAAAGCGATACAAGTTCCTATAATGGCTCTTGTAATTTTATCCCAGCTAAAACAGTATCAATTGTTTCCAAGTGTACTTGATTACATAGCAAAGCAGATCAAAATATTTCATCTATGTGTTAAGAAGCTTTTATGATGCAGTAATGACAAATAATTAATATATGGTATGAACAAGCATAAACCAAATGATGTTGTAGTTCATATGTAATCAAAGTAGAACAATGGATAGGAATTTGTAAAGCAAGCAGTATGTTGTGATTTTGGTCTGTAAGTATCCTAATCTTCCTCAAGCATAGGTTTTAACAAGGTTAACAAAAATTTCAATTATTTTCCTAATTTCTTTATTTTGATTTATTTGTTTAGATTTCTTCAACTTTGTTTTGAATCCAAGCTTTCCTTTTATGCTCATGAATAATGAAATCTGTTACATTCTTGTTAATTGCCACAAGATATGTTCATCTATAAAAATACCACTAATTAACATTCTGATTCACACACTGAATGTTTTTGTGCATCATTATGTTATCTTTTTATCAACTTGCACATACATGTCCTTGCTTATATATTAGTAATTATATTACATTTAATCATATTTGTCACCTCTGTGTCAAATTATCTAAGGCTCTCCTATTTGGGCAGCAGCAAGAACTATTTGAACATCACAACAACAGTTATAATTAGCTTCAAACTTGATTCTGCTTTATAAAAATGAAAGGAAGTATTTTTAAAGAAACAGGTTACGTTCATAGTTCTTACATTAGTTTGCAAAGGGTTCAAAGCTGCTTAAATGTAAATTAAAGTAGCAATTATAAATAGGTATGTAATGTGTATTTCTCTTTTTGTTACATATATTAAAAAGTCCTACATTATGTTTTTCTCTTATTTTTTCTTCACATTATACCTATTTGATGAAAAAACAGTCTTGGTTTGCACTGAGCCTATAGAACCCTGCCTGATCTCTTGTGTTCTGCCGGCATTTCTTCTGTGTTAAGATAAAAATTCCTCTGGGAGAGGAATGTTTCTGCATACTTTTATTTGTGTGGGTTTTTTTTCCTAACTTCAGCCCTGTAACTCTTCTTAAACTGTAATTGTTATTAAACAGCATATACTATGTAGAATATAGGGCTCTCTACTGTAGTGTTATACTCAATGCCTGCTTTCAGCTGCACAATGCCTGTTTTCAGATGCACATCTTAAGAGTATTGCACTTCAGTAAGCAAAACAGCACAGTATACTTTGAATGATTGTGAATAATTGCAAAAGAGTTGTTGTAGGCAGCAGGATTGATGTACAGAATTCAAAAGACATGTAGAGCTGGCCGGGCTACTGTGTAGTGGGGATCCAGGCCAGTGCTGGAACCCACTCCTGAAATTTCTGTTTCCTGGCTCCTCTCCCTGTGACGCTAGAGATGAAGCAGCTAAGAGGCATGTTCTTTGTCTCTGCATGCTATCGTTATCACTCTTCTATTTAGGCACAAAAGAATCTTTAAATATATTAATTATTTAACAGCAATGTGACCTGTAAGGGTTCCAGCCTACAAATGGCAGAGTTTCAAGACATGCATACTTGTAAATAACACTCTGATCTGCTGCACATCCTGCAAAGTGATTAGGTTTATTAAATTTACTTTAGATGACTCATCAAAAAAAAAAAAAGGGGTTTGCCAGAAGTACATGCACAGTGAGAAATCTCCACCAGCATATAATATTTCTGACTTTTGGGAAGTCTAAAAACCTGTGTAAAAGTTTACAAGTCTTCTTATCTATTTTCTCTTTCTCTCACTTTTCTAAGTTCTAACTTAAAATAATTGTGAATACTTCCAATAAAGCAAAAGAGTGGAAAAGCCCCACAACTCCCATCTGAATATAACCTTGCAAGAACAGTTGTTGAGAACTCCCTTTTTCACAGGTAAAGATGACCCTTAGGAAGTCATTTTGCTGCACTTGAGATTGAGTCAGTGAGTGAGTGTCTGAAGTAGTCTCTGTATTCATCTGTATTCCCTTCCACTGTTCATATTTGCAATAACTGGAGGTTTTACAGGAAATCACATTGTTGCAGAAGACAGATGCTGAACAACTCTGTGAAGAGAATGCCATTGTTTTTCATTCTGAGAGCGGAAGAGACTACTTAACAGAAGACATAGAAATGAGAGGTCCCAGGTATTCCTGTTCTCCTTTGTGACTGCTACTTTAAATCCAGCAGACTGGTCTTTCTCTCATGGAGTTATACCAGTCTATCCTGTCTATTTCCTTACTAGGACTGTTCCTAAACACCACCATTGAAAATCTGTCTGTCCTGAGAGCCTCACTTTTGCCTGCTTTTATCAGAAACACATTCCCTATTTGGCGATCTCTCTTACTTCAGGATTTGGCTTCTACCCAGATACACCCTTCTGCGCTCCATATATCCATACCATACTCAAAAAGCACTCTTGGATAGGACCACCGCTATCAGGCTGTGGAAAACCCAATGGCTGCAACACCTCTCATGTGATCTTGTGGAATGTCTTACAGCTCTTGTGCTTGTCAAGCACTGACAGATCTCAGGCACTGTGATATGCTTATCCAGACTCCCACAGAACATGAACTTAGGAGCCATTTGGCTTGGGCACCTGATGACCAGGTTGCTCATGTCCTCTGCTCTGAATGTATTAACTCTCTTCTTCCCAGTAAATGCTAACCCACCTCGCACTGGAGAAGAGGGGAGGAAGAGGACATTGATACTAGTGTACTGCAGCAGTTCTGGAGAAAGGTCAGAGACCTGTGAGTTACTAATGCTGATGATGACAGGCATTATTAAACAGGAAAATGATCGGTGCTGTGTGTGTTTGTGGGGCTGGAACTGGAATTGCTGTGAACAGTTAAGATGGCAAAGAAGAGAAACATGGAGCTAATTAAATTAAGGCTAGAGCCACTTTATACTAAACCATTTTGCAGCATGTCACCTCTCATATCCCAGATTTTCCTAATCGCTTCTAGCTTCCACAATGCAAAGAACTTCATGTAACTTCTGAGTAGTGTAAACAGTAAATTTCTACCCCAGATAGAAGAGGAGAGTAGGCTGTGTGTTGTCTGCAGTAGTATTACAGAAAACTTTTTGGTGGCTAATGCTTCTGTTGCGAGAACTTGCCTGCAGCACTTATCCTTTCAGCATCTTGTACACATCAGCCATGCAGTTATTTATGTCAAATACAGCTTCATTAAGTAGTAGTAAAAAAACGTATTTGGAAGTCCATGATCAGATTGCATTTTCTTTGCAATAATTGATTAATAAGTCAGTAGGCTGAAGAAATAATTTTCTTTTAGCCAAAGCAAACTAGAATTAAATAATTTAAGTTCCAAAACCCATTTCCTTCACTTTCCATCTAAATAAAACAATAGAGTTAGTGTTCTTCCTTCCTACTCGTGCCAGTGATTATCTTCATACTTAGACCTTCACACTTTCTTCTTTGCTTTCTGATCTGCTTTGAAGCAGTCTAACATCACCATCAATCAGTTTACTATTCTGCTTCAAAACTTCTTCCTAGTCTTCTATTTGAAAATATGGAAAATGGCTAAGCTACTACCCAGGTTTCTGTCTCAGTGAACCTATGTATCTGTTCACTGGGCCTTTATTTCATAAATGTTTTTCAAGTCAGTGACTATTTTTTTGTCAACTTTGAACAGGATCAAATAAGTGGCTACTGATTACCATTGTATCCCTGGCAAAATTTAGCATTAGAAGCTAAAAGAGTCATTCCTATGTGATCGTTGTCAGAAAAAACGAGATGTATGTTAAATAATGTTTATATAACTGTAATAATTTTGATTCCTAGCCCTGTTCTGTAAATAATTGGCTTGTTACAAATCATAAGCATTAGGTGAAAATAATTTCAAAGTATATGTGGACTATGTGCAGTGAAAGTAAGAAGTGTGGATTCCAGAAGAGTGGTTTTAGATAGAGTGATAGAGGAGAGGCATTGTCTATTTTTGATTTTGTTTGGAGTTTTTGCACGTGTGGCTTTTTGTTTTGCTTGTGTGGTTTTTATTTGTTTGGTTTAGGTTTATTTTGGTGTTTAATTAAAAAAAAATCATCCTGCATTTCAGAATGGTGGCTTTGACTTCAGCTCTTCTCCATTCACTATTTGTGATGTACATGGTCAAGAGGGAAATAAGAACTTGAGGAGAATATGTGTTAGATAAGCTTTTCAAACCTAACAAAACCTATTAAAGATACAAATGTCTAAGGAGAATCCAGTGTGTCTAGTTGAATGCACATAGTACAGACTTCAGCAGCAGTCTGTGATGAATGCAACTAGAAAATAACAGAGTCATGAGTCTTCTTCCACAAAGCTGTTATCTTAGTGTATCTGCCCAATGTTTTATTGAATTAGTGCTACAAGATAGTATTAGCTTTTGGAATTCCTTGATGTGTTAAAGCTTCATGTTGAAAATTTATCTTTGCTTTAGTACTTGGCATCTAGTTTTCCTTCTGTGTCATTTAGCCCTCCATTGAGTTAAAAGCCAAACTGTGGTTAAGCAGACTTCAGTAATGGAGCTTGTAAATTCCTTGCTGAGGAACTATATAAAGATGCTGCACATTTCTCAGTCAGGACCTAAGTGGCTGCTTGCAATTACAAGCTTAATCATTCTGTGATCCAAAAGCTATTGAACTTATCAGCCTTATCATTCCATGCCTACTTCAGCAGCTGAGATTGTAAATTCCTCTAGCATGAGCAACAGGCAAGAAATAGTTCCACTAAGCAGACTCACCTCTCTATGCATTCATAATACCTGCTGTGTAATGGGGATACTAGTATCCAACTTGCTTTGAGTCTTGAAAAAGGAAGAAAATAGGTTTATATGAATTGTTATAATTTATTTTTGTATTACTGTAGTGCACATTTCGCTATCATGGAGCAGGACTTCACTGTGCTAGGTGCTTGTGAATGTAAAAGAATGAGCTCATAGTCAAACTAAAATTCAGTGTCCTGCTCTTCATTATGCCACACTGATTATTATTACTAATGGCGAAAGCCTCTGTGTACTTAGAAGCCAGGTTAATTATAAACCCTTGTTAAAGTTACCTAATCTGAACTGCACAATCTAGAGTCCTCAATCTACAAAATACAAGAATAAAAATTGACTGATTTTCAGAGAAGGTAACACCAGACTTCTCCTTTTCCAGATACAGTAATACACACATTTCCCACAAAGTCCCATTTATTTACTACATTTGGTGTTTCCTCTTAATGTCACAAGTTACTGCTAGGGAAGTAGATGGGGGCTTTTTAACCTTTCTGAATTTTCACAACAACAACAGTAACAACAAAACGATCAAAACTTTCCAAAAAGTGAGCCTGTGGACAGAGATTAAATATGAGATGTTGAATTTTAATGGAGAAGAATATGAAATTTCTTCAGCAGAACCCTGCAAAAAGTAATGCTTCTCAATGATTTTTTGCACTAAATTGCTACAAGTCATCTAAATCCTGCTGCTTTTGGGGACTGTCAGATTTTCTGGAAAGCTCTGACAGTTGGTATTCTGTAAATAAATAGGGCAATACCTTATCCTGCAGTATTTTAGTTGGACAGTTTAATGTAAAAGAATGTCTGTATATTGGAGAATATACTTCCCTGTTGCAGGTTTTGTGGGATTTTTTGTTTGGGTTTTTACATTTTTACATAGCAGATACAAGGAGAATATCTGTGATATTCTGGCATGAGGTATTTTCCTTTGAATGTACTGTTAGATGAATGTTCAGCCTTACTGAGATCACCCTCAACATTATCCCATATTGAAATTACTTGAACTATATAAACAATATGAAATAGAAAACCAAAGGGATTAGTGTCTCTTGGGAGCATGAGAAGATTCCCTTTAGACTTTGTGGGGCATGTGACTGGTTCTGTCTCAGTCTGAATGGGTAACACGAGCTTTTCCTCCCCCTGCTGTGATAATTACAGTGTTTGGGCTGGTTTGTTCATAAGGATAGGGTAGAATTAGGGATGTTAGACATCTGTTAGATTTCTTTGGAGAAATAAACTGAAATAGAATTTCTTTTCACCCTTAGCTAGCAAAAGTGGACATCTTCAAAAGCAGAGAAACTGCTTTTCATGCATAGAGAATGAAAATGTTAATTTAAGGGCAGTTAAAACATTAGAAATCAAACGTCCCAATGTCTAGGTGGTTACACTGGCAAACTGTCTACTATGTTATATTTCTTTTTGCCAGCATTGTCAATCATGAGTATTAGACATTTCAATAAATTTCAGAAATTATATGGTTTAAAAAATAGAATATGCTTATAAGTGTCTTATTTTGAGGGTGATTGCTAAACCTGCACAGATTATATTTTCCAGGTTTTGTCCAGAACAAGGTCCAGTATATACTTTTTTTAATACACAATTCTACTTCCATCTGATTTCAGAAATTGCAGCTTTAAGAGCGCCAAGTGTTCTTAATATCACTAAGTTGTGATGCAATTGAAGGATTGTGATACTACTGTTGTTTTAGAGTTATAGAGAGGGAGCATAAAGAATCTTGGATTTAAGCATGCTTTAGTGCTTTACGGTTCTTGGAGATACAGGCTGGATTTGTGCTCGCCTTTGGCATTTGCCAGTTCCAAATATTTTGGCCGAAATGGAAGTTCTTCTAAAGTTCTTCTTTTGTTGTGATAAATAGAGCAGATTTTCCTATTGAACAGCCTACCAGGAGGCTGATGCCTGTTCAGTCTTTGCAAAGCATAAAAGCCTTCTACATTAGTAAGTATCAGCAGCTATTGCTAATTTTGGCAATGGCACGGTGTTAAAAAAACACACACTCTTGGACTGCTCATTCAAGTAGTAGTGATTCTGGATATACATTGGCATCAGTGAAATGAGAGCTCTAAAAATGAAGAATCACAGATTTTGTAATTATCTCCAGATCTGTGTGTTGGATATGTGCACACTTTTTAAACAATCATAACTTCAGCTTTTGACTTTTTTCCAAACCTAATTGTGGACACAGAGTGTGAAGCTAAACTGTCCCTGCCTCTGCATCCCAGGCCCTCTTCTTCCTCCTCAGACAAACATTCATTGCACCTTACACCCCATTCTAGATCTTCCCTTCTTTCCTGTGTGGGCAGCCTCTGAGTTGTTCTTTATTTCTCAATTCTAAATTAGAATTTTCCTAAATCTGAAATATTTTCCCAAATCTGAAATATTTTCCTGGTGTTTTACTGCTGGGGCAGGAATTGCACTAGGCTTTATGACCTTGGCTTTCTGAAAATGGCAAGTTATCTTCTGGCTCAGGGGAAAGAATGGAGGAGGATGAGTGATAAGAAATACACATATATTCTTTATAATACAATATGTGTGTGTTTGTTTTTTTTCTCAGAGCTATGCTGTCACTGTCTGGAAGAACTAGAAAGAGTAAGCTCTGAACCAGGTGCCATTTGTTTTCATTTTCACAGAGATTTCACTAAAAACAAATGTCATCAAAGTTTGCTGCTTGCACCTTCTCAAAAGTATCAAGGAAAAAAAAAACAAAACAAAACCAGCAGAGATTTATACTGCCTGAATGCACAAGAGAGAGACTACAAGCTGTTTTCAGAGTCCTAAAGATGACTGAGAAAGGAAATTAGAAGAGAAAAAAAAGGAGAATTAAAAATTATTCACCTTTATTCTTTCCTCATATGAAGTCTCTTGAGAAAATTCTGCATCTGAGAGTTGCCAAACTAGTTACTGATCAGTCAACCTCTCTTAAAACTTCACAATATATCACCTACTTTTCCTTTCTCATGGTTGCTTGGTTGTTTTGTTGGTTCCCCCCACCCCGAGGTATCTAAGTTCTTGTGCATACAAAAGCTACTCACATTTTTCTCTGTCAAGCTATTGTTAGATTTTTTGTCTGTCAGCTATGATCCTCACCTGTTTTCTTTGCAGGCTCTGGCATCTTCACTTTGTTTCTGGTGAAGCTCGCAGTTGTATCTAGAGAGCAGGGTTGAAGCTAAATAGGAATGAGACTGAAGAGCTTGTGAGACCCTCTAAAGAAACATTTGTTGGAAGCCCCCATCCTGCTCCTCCCCCTTGATCCCTGACTGTTGTCAACTATGGCACCTTATCAACAGGCAGGACACACTTAACAGGCTACATCAGCCAGGATAAATATAGCCAAGTTCCAGGAGCCAGAGAGCTCAAACCACCCAAGATTGGCTACCACGGATCTCTTGGTGCAAACCAGAGCACAATCTGATGGGGCACATGTGCAGTATTTTTCCAGCTTTATGTATGCATTGCTACACTGCCACATTTACAGCACTTTCAGCAAGCTAGATATGAATGTGACAACTTCTGCATGCTGGTTCTGTATTTGCTCTGTCTGTATCTGCTTGCGTTCTTGATACCTCTTTCAGTCCTTGCTATTGTTATAGCTAGGTCCAAACTGAACAGGCTTCTACCAAGACTGTGTATGTGGAACTAAATGTGAACCTTCAGGAGTGAACTTTCTTCTTCAGAAACATTCAGACATTACTAACTTTTTCAGTCACAACTAGAAAGCATGGCACTACTTAAACATTCTTCCCTTCTTATCCACCCACTTGATACACAGTATCTATTTCTTGAAACTTAGCAAGTGGGGAGGGTTTATTATTCTAAGTACCATTTGAAAAGTAGTTCCAAGGCTCTGATACCTCTAGAAGTTTTACTTTTGCTTAATGATACAGGAAAGATTAGGGGGAAATCTCACTGGAAAATTACTCTGGTATTGCTGTTTCATGCTCCAATCATTACTTCTACTCTATTTGTACATGTAGCATATGTCAAAAAAATGACTGTGGACATGCATCCCTTTGCTGATTTGGTGACATATCTATTTCCTGTCACTTCCATCTGTCTTGTTTGGAGATTTGTCAGAGAAATCCTGTAAGCTGCGTGTGCAACACATTTTGCCTTCCACTATTATTGGAAAAAAATATTTTAAACCCCTTTGATTTTCAGTTTTTCCAGTTTTAGTGGCCTGTGAAAACCTCAGTCTGAAGGACTTAGCAGAGAGCTCAGAACTGATGAGTGTGCCAGCCCATCAGTCACTGTGCCTTGTGTCTGTTTTTCACATCTAACTCTCTGGACATTCTGGTAGGGCAAATGACTGCTGCTAGCTCTCTGGATTTTGGGCCAAATATTTCCATGAAGGAATGTTTTGCATATGAGTGAAGGAGATGGGCAAGATGTGACAAGTTCTTTACTACGAGGGTAGTGGAATGCTGGAACAGCTTGCCCAGGAAGGTAGTTGAGATTCCATCCCTGGAGATCATAGAATCAACTGGGTTGGAAGAGATCCAAGATCATCCAGTCCAACCTATCACCTAACCCTGTCCAATCAACTAGACTATGGCACTAAGTGCCTCATCCAGTCTTTTCTTGAACACCGCCAGGGACAGTGACTCCACTACCTCCCTTGGCAGCCCATTCCAATGGGAAATGACTCTCTCTATGAAGAACTTCCTCCTAACATCCATCCTAGACCTCCCATGGCATAACTTGAGACTGTGTCCCCTTGTTCTGTTGCTGGTTGCCTGGGAGAAGAGACCAAATCCACCTGGCTACAGCCTCCCTTCCGGTAGATGTAGACAGCAATGAGGTCACCCCTGAGCCTCCTCTTCTCCAGGCTAAACAACCTCAGCTCCCTCAGCCTCTTCTCATAGGGTTTGTGTTCCACACCTCTCACCAGCTTCGTCACCCTTCTCTGGACACGTTCCAGTATCTCAACATTTCTCTTGAATTGAGGGGCCCAGAACTGGACAATAAACACAAGGTGTGGCCTGACCAGTGCTGAGTACAGGGGAAGAGTAACCTCCCTTGTCCTACTAGCCACACTGTTCCCGATTCAGGCCAGGATGCCATTGGCTCTCTTGGCCACCTGGGCACACTGCTGGCTCATGTTTGGTCTACTATCTATCTCTGCCCCCAGGTCCCTCTCTGCCTGGCTGCTCTCCAGCCACTCTGTTCCCAGCCTGTAGCGCTGCTTGGGGTTGTGGTGGCCAAAGTGTAGAACTTAGTCTTGTTGAATCTCATCCCACTGGCCTCTGCCCACTTATCCAGCCTGTCAGGGTGCCTCTGCAGGGCTCTTCTACCCTCCAACAGATGTTCAAGGTGAGGCTCAAAAGGGCTCTGGTCAACCTGATCTGGTTGAGGATGCCCCTTCTTACTGCAGAAAGGGTTGGACTAGATGACCTTCGGAGGTCCCTTCCAACTCAGACCATTCTATGATTCTATGTACATTTTCTGTCGCCTCTGTTTCTGGTGGAGCACAAGTTAATATGGTGTGTTCCTGACCTGCTATCTTGGGCCTGAGGCTTTTCACTGGAAGTTGGAAAATGTCAGTTATTTTCTTTGGCCTGAGCTTTTTCAAAGGGATTGAGTGCCACCGTATGAATAACCTGTCACTAGGGCAAAAATTACAGCTGTGCAGGTCTACATTAAAACACTTTAAAACACTTTAAAACAGAAACATTTTGCTTGATTTTCCACTTTTTATGTCAAGGATTTGTCTTTAAAGTTGTCAGGCCAATGTCTGACCATAGCATGTCTCTAACAGGTCAATTCCATCACTTTGAGAACAGTGGGTGGATCCTGCTTCCTCCAGGGCAAATGAAGAGTTCATCCTGCCGTGGCACTGTTCCTGTGTTTCTCTAGAAATCTGTGAGGTGACCTAAAGTGTGTTGTCTTTTAGAGGAGATATAGATTAGATTTCAGAGGAGATATAGATTAGATTCATTAGGATCCATTAGACTGGATCCTAATGATGTGTGGTTCAAGGATAGTATCCCAGTAGCTATCTAGGAGCCATTATTTCCTAGATAATTTGAAAGAAGCTTATGCTAATCTGAAACCTCTAATGTGCTAGGATAATAGGTCACTAAGAATGTGTAATAAGATGATGAAGTGTTCACATTGTGTATTAGAAAGAAAAGCTAGACAATACTGTCTTCATTTTTCTGTAGGGAATGTGTCATGCAGGAGTTTATCCCAACAATGCCTGCTGGGATCGTGCAAATGAGTTTATTTTTCACTCTCTCATGCTTATTTATCAAAGATAAATTAGAAACATTTAGGCTTGAAGAGTTATGGACCTTCATCAGTGCTTGGGAACTTTTTTCCAAAGCATTTAGTGTTTCCCAACCTTTCTATGTTTGGGGCTTTTTCTCTATTATATATTAAATATTCCTTATTTAATGTGATTGTAGCATTTTCCTGTTGATGAATCGACTTTCCACCTATGACAGCACCTGACAACTTACTTTCTTAGTATCTCTTTTTCAAGACTTTATTTTATTTATTTCATCTTTCTCACTGTAGATAGGATTTTTTCCTGTAAACATTTAGTGATAGAACTTTAATTCAGAAAGCTACTGGAAGAGACATGAATAACTTTAAGCATGGACTTAATTCTGACGACTTCAAAATCAGGCATATTTAATTCAGGTACTGTGTGGTATGTTAGTCCTGTGGTTGGTTATTCTTCACAGATCACATGCTTTCCAGGATTCAGAATCAACTGTAATCTGGTGAGGGTGTGAATTCCTTCTTACTTAAAACAAAATTGCACCACAAGAGTCTGATCCTGTTACATTTTTATGTTTTGTGATTTTGAAATGTTACTTAAAATAGTGTCTGTGTGTTCAGGGCAGAGCAAAATGAATGCTTTCTCTGCTATTACGCTTCTGGTTACCAGGTGGCAGCATTGTTGTAACTAAATTATTTTTTCTCCCCTAACATTTTCTGCATTATAATTGTCTGTGTGCCCACTTTTAATAACAAAACTTCTATGCAAATGCCATATATGATCAAGATGGTTAAGCTGGCCTGAAACACGTGAGTAGTGGACTGTGATAACCACTTAACCTCATGCACTGCAACATTAGACGGTGTTTCAGAAAGTATGTGGAACTTGGATTCAGGTGAGACATGTGCAAGCACAGTGAAGTGAAGCAACTTGTAATAAATGTGTCTGGGGTGTGCTAAAAAATGGATGAAAAAGACAAGGATGTCCTTCAAAAGGACAAGGGTGTCCTTCGTTGTCAGAGGAATTATCTTGCAAGTCTTAAATTATTGTTCTGTGCCTCTGACAGTGGCTTTCATCATGCAGTTCAAGTCAGTTTCAAAAATTATAGGTGGCCTGCAATGCCAGGCTGTGTCATATATATTCCTGAATTTGGATAGCTACAGCATAGCTTATCCAGAAAAAAACAAGGGTTTGTCAGTTATAGACAAAGTTAGCAGCACCTCCTTCTAATAAACTATCCAACTTCTGACCAAAAGTCTATGGTTTTGGCTTTGCCCAAGCTACCCAGGTATAAAATCTGTATATTACTTTTTTTTTACTTTGGGCTTTTTTTGTGCTTTAATTTCTATCATGCTATTTGATTTCCTGTCTCCACCTCCAATTATTTACCTGTATATCTCTTAGTTTTGTTTTGTGAAAATACCACCTTCTCTGTGATTCAGGTAGAATAATTAACTCTCAGTTCCAGGGTCTGCAGATTTCCTGGGGTGAATGATGGGATAGCACAGGGCAACAGAAATCATCCACTTAAAGTATTGCACCCTCAAAACCAGGCAGACTGTTTCCTTTGTGCTTTAGAAACACAGATCTCAGGGGATGCATGGTGAAAAGACACCTGGCCTTACTGACTGAACTTGAGTTTACAAAGGCTTTTGAGATGTGGGTAACACTCATCCTCCTTACTTGAGCTTCCATCTCCACAGCCGTTTTGTATCCCTACCCCACATCTGAGATCTTTCTGGACTCATTTTCACTTAGGTATGTACCTTTAACTGGAATTATGAGAGCCAGCCTGAGTTGTTCCAGATACTAGACCATAGAATTAAAAGCAATCTACATATGCTCAGTGAGACCTCCCTAGATTTTGTTTTCTGAGGAAGTCTGGACTGTGTCAGTTGGGTCCAGTGTTGAGCGCAGCAGAATTACGTCTGCAGTTACCTCTCTGCTGCTATTGGGTCTTGTGCTGAGTCCATACATTTGAACTAAGAGCATACATTTGAACTAAGTCCATACATTTGAACTAAGAGCAAACAGAATGTGTGTGTCCTGTGCTTCAGATGGCATCCTCCCTCATGTGCATACAGAATTAAGGGAAGAGCTTAAGGCAGAGAATTGGACCTTCAGAGAGAGGAGGGTACACACTGAACTGAGGGGAACAAGGATATTAAAATATGTGATTGAAGGATAGGGGTGGGGAGAAGAAAATTGAAGCTGGAGGTTGTGGGAGGGGTTTGAAATGGATCCTCAAAGGACAAGAATATTGACTGGGGAGCAGGGGTACAAATGGGAGGGAGGGAAGAGAACTAGGAGTCAGTAGATGATGAGACTGAAACTGTAAGAGGATGTGGGATGGAAAAACCGTAAATGACTGAACAAATGTGTTGGAACTGAGAACCATTCGCGTGAAGAGAAGCTGATTGGAGGCATACATGAGAAAATTTGGTCTGAGAGGAAGAAATAAGACTAGCCGAGCAAAAGTTGAAACCTGACATTGAGGAAAAAAAACAACTGGCATCTACTAAATATGGAGATGCCTGATGGCTGAGTCTGGAGATGGGGAAAAGCTGAAGGAAGAGCTGGGAGTAAATATCTGGGACTGTCTGAGAAAGGAACAAAGTACACAGTCTTGGTGACTGAGAAAAGGTGGCAGAAGGAGTGAGTGTCTGAAGAAGACTTCTAGAGCTACATTTCTGAAAGCAAACACACAAAACTCTGAAAATTAGTTAGCTAAAGCTAAAAGAAACCCAAACCAATTTGTGTACGCAAATGTCCAGCTCAGCACCCAAACATTCTTCACTTTGCATAAGGCAGAGGCATCAGAGCATTCTGCAAAAAGGTGGCAGTGGTCACAGGGCTTCTCATATCAAGAGAGCTGCTGCTCTTCTGCTTAAAAGCACAGAAACTACATGCCTTCCTACCACAAAGCCGCTTCCCCAATCCTTTGCATAACCTTGGTCTCCCCAACACCTCCTCCCACCCTTCCTTCTTCTCCCCTACCTCCTGCTAAACCTTATCTGCTCTACCACATCCTTATTTTCCTCCTGTCCATTTACTGCTCTGCTCATTCTCACGTACTGCTTTGGCTCCCCAGTAGTAAAAAGTAACACTGTGGGGAACTGGAGGTATGAAGAAGGGGGATGTGGCTGTGTTGAGTGGAGAGAATGGAAAGAAACAGAGAACATTGTCTTGAGAAAACGAATGTAATTGGCCTGCTTTGAGTAGGAGGTTAAATGAGGTGACGTCCAAAGGTCCCTTCCAACCTACCTTACTCTGTGATCCTGTGTGGTGATGTGAGGTGTTGTGAAAGGAATAAATGTTGGCTAAAGCATACACAGATGTGTTCTGAGTGAGGAAATGAGAGAATATCTGCAGTTTACTGCTGTTTTCAAAGTCTTTGGAAGAAATTGACATTCTCCTGCTCTTGGACTAGGACTCCAGCGACTTGGGTTATATACAGACCTCCCCAATAGCACCAGCTCAACTGAATCAACAAGCAAATTTGTTAGCAAAGGTGAAACTTGGTGAAGTTTTATCTGTGTTACAATTAATTTAAATAGAGAAGCTCCTAGTCTACTTGACTGTAGCATGAGATTAGTGGGTTTGATACAGTAGTTTTGTTTATTACAAGCTTTACATACTCAGTGGTTTAGGTGTATGAGTATGCAAAACTGTGTAAATCTTGTTCAAGTTTTGCTTAGAACAACGAAAGGTGGTGAGACAGCAAGTTAAATAAGTTAGAAATAAATGCAAATTATTGGAATTGGTACCCACAAAGTGCTGTAGTCTGTATCCTATCAAAGTCTTTCCTATCTGTAATCTATAAATTTTAAATACAGAGAGTGTGATTCTGGTGGAGAAGATACTGGTGGGGGCTTTGTCAACGAAAATAGTACTTGTTGTAGTGTCATCTGTGGTAAAGTCTCTGCTATAAATTTACAATATGCAGTTAGAGTATAAGCAAAATTAAAGCAATTGAGTAAATGGAACTGAATATCACCTGATATATGTACATGTAATGAAGTTGGCACTATGGTTTGAATTAAACTTATGAAGTGACTTTCATGGTGCAGAGATTTGAATGAGTAAGGAGAAAACCTAGAAGGAAATGGAAGAATGAAAAAGAGATTAAGGGATACAAATAGAAAAAGTGAGTTGAGGCAGGTTTACTGAAGAAAAAAACCTGGCAGAGTACAGGGTGTAAGCCCTGATGTAATAAAAAAATAAGACAAATACAGATTACAAGACTATGGCAGTGTAAGAATCTTGAGATAAGGCTATGGAAATAAAATCTAATGAAGGAGGAACAAAAAAAAAAAACAGTAAATGTATTAGGATATGTACATACGTATTTTTAAGGAAGTATATATGTATTTTTCAGGAAGTTTGGGGGATTGATAAATGTGGACTGTCAAACAAAAATGAAGGATATTGCTTTTAACTGCAACTCTGATGCAGGCGAGTATAAGCTTAGATCTAGAGATGTCTAAAACTCTCTTTGAGTGGGTAGAATTAAAAATACATATGCTATCTCTCTAAATTATTATAAGCAGATTATCCCTTTCTGCTTTCTACTCCTCTGATGATTGGCTGAAGCAAGTCTAAAATGCTGTAGGAAGTTCAGTATTTTGGATTTAGATAGGTAATATTTTCCCAAATAATCTCTCTCCACGAGAGTTGATTAGGAAGTAGTCAGCAGCTAATAAGGGTGGTTTGTTTTTTGAAAGCAGGCTGCAATAGCCCTATGTAAGTTGGATGTCCAGCTGTAGTGGAAAGGGGATTGATCTCTAGTAGCAATGGGCCACAGAATGTTCTGATAACCTTGTGTTAATCATGGGTAATGGCTCCAGATAGTAACCTGACCTGCCTTTTTCCATCACGACTGCTTGTCTGGTACTTAGCCACTTCTAGAGAAAGTGGAGCGCTTGCTTCTCTGGACTTTTCCTGAAACAGTGATTTTGTCACACTAATTTTGGTATTTTTTCTCTAAAACAGCCAAAGAACTTCTGCTTGCATGTTCAACTGAGTGGCAATTAATTTGGCTTGATCAGACAGCTTTCCATTCAGACCAGTGTGACTGAGTGGGTTACAAATAGTGCTGTGGCAGAGAAGCACCATCAGTTGGTCTCCTTCACAGCTGCAGCACATGATTATTCAGTCTTTATGGCCCAAAGGAAAAACTTCCCCAGAAACAGATGGGGAGTGAGTATTTTTAGAAACAGTATTTCAAAGCATTAACAAGAGGAAGAGAAAAAGACTTTGACTTTGGAGATGAATAAAATACTAAACCTACTTGTTAAAATATATTAAATAGTATTTTAAAACGTGTTCTAACTATAAATAACACTGTCCTCAGAAATGTACTTCCTCAGCTTCTTCTACTTCCATGTTATTTGTGGCCAAAACCAGTGTAAATTGCAAATTCTTCAAGTGCAAGAAGCTGCTTTAATATTTTATAGTATTGCAGAGTGCTCAAATTACTGTTACAGAGATTCTTGTTATTTTTGCTAGAATGTTTCTTTTAATTTTCTGTTATTTCTCCAATGCCCAATTGTTGTCTGTGTGACTTGCTAGGAAAATGGAAAACTAGGTCTCTGAGGACTAAGAAGTCTTTTCAATGACCTTGAAATGAAATCTCCACAATTAGTTCACCAGTCAGCTTTTTGCAGTCATCATAGTTTTCCTGAAAGAGGAATGGTCCTTCTCTTCCAAATTATAGTGTCAGAGAAGGATCTGTTCTGTTTTCCAGGCTGTATTTGTGATAAGCTTATTTTTAGGAAGAGATAAATAGTGTTATTGAATATCAAGTCTTCAAGTCTGATGATGGCAGATGTCTTTTATCCCTCTCTCTGTAGCAGTCAGTCAGAAGTGGAAAATCATCATCAGTACCAAGCAGAAAAGTCCTGAGTTTCTAGCTCAACATCAGAGAAATCCTAATTATGTCAGTGCTGAGTGGTGTCCTAGTCTCCCAAGAGCTTCTTTCAGCTTCCATCTTACAATTGCAGTGTCGATGCTGATGCAATAAGTAATTTAGTGAGTATTAATTGATATCCCATGGGAAGTAAATACTTACAATTTTGGAAGCAAAATATCTTCTTAAATTATTTTATAGCTTTGTCATATCCTAACCTGAAGTGAGTGAAAAATACTTGACAAGTAGAATATACGTGATCCTCAAAGAAGAGTAACTAAAATTTGGGTTTCAAGACTTTTTATAAGATTGAAAGATAATTTCTGTTATTATTCCTGTCATGGGTAGAGAAGGTTTGGAAGCCTTCACCCACTTTTAACTATCCATTGTTTCTAGCATGGATTGATATGTTTATCATGTTCTTAAACTGGAAAGAAGAATTGGGAAGTAGTACAGTGTGACTTTTTTAAGCAGGAGTTTGATTCATTTTGTCTTCAAGGTCAATTCTTTTTGGCTCCAAGGAAACACTGTAGCCCAGTGATATCACCAGACTTCTCACTTCCACACTGAGATTGGTAGTGTAGGTTTTGATAGAATTTTGAGAACTTGGGGCTGGAAGAAACTTATCACTTTCAACTATTTTTGGTTTCAGTGAAGAGCAATCTCTGAAAAGCTTCAAGTCCCTTAGTTACATTACTTAGTTACGACCTCCAAATTGTCACTTTTGGCATGTTCTACTACATTTTAATATTGTTGAACAAACCTTTCCATTCTAGACCTATATCATTTCACCTTATCTCTTTTGGAAGAGTCAGGATGTTTCCTGATATCTGAATGTTTAAATACAGTTGGGTTATGTTAGTTAATGTTAAAAGTTAAAGTGCTAATTTTTTTTAGTGTTGGCTGACTTTGGTTGCCTTCTATAAGTTTACATGTACTGGGTAACTCCACTGTGGTAACTCAGGTGTTGAATTATCTTTTATTTTGCACTTTGAGTGTAGTCTATACAATGCAGTTGTTATTAGTTAATTATCCACAGTTAAAAGTTTGAAACCTTTTACACTAGAATTCTGCAAAGACATGATTAAATACAACTTACTTCCAGGAAAGGTTCATAAGCTACAGTCAAGATATCACTGTGGGGGTAAACAAGCAAGAGGCAAGAACAGGAACAGGAAAATGAGTAAAACCACAGAAGAAGATGGTTAATTGTTATGTTCCAAACCAGGTAGAGCTGTAAATGCCATTCTTGGTATAAGTTAATAGAAATTATTCAACTGGCAGGGCATAACTTGCATAGGAAAACATAATGACAAATACATAGATTTATGTATTTGGAAACTGACATCAGTTTGGTAGTCCCTTTCACAGTCATGTAGCTCACCTGTTGTCTTTGTTACTTAGTTTGACAGCATTAACAATATTTCTAAATAAATTAAAAATCAGTGACAGAGGGATAAGGCCCAGTGTGCTTTTTGATCAAGTACCACACCTGGGCTGTATCTGCATAACTGAATGCACGCAAGATCTGCTTGTGAAGTAATCATTTATTATGCAAACACCAGAACTTCATTATATCAAATTTTATTAAATATGTACATGTTATTACTATTTAAAAGAACAAGTATCATTCCAAGATCTGCAAACTTCTCTCTAGCTTTGAGAGTTGCGGCAGAGTCTGTATTAATGCTAGTATGAAAGCTGTAAGCTAATGCAGTGTCACTGTGAAGGACACAGCACTACCTTTGAAGGCAAAACTTCAACTTCATCAGCTGTATTCTTTAGTTACAATACAATCAAAATAATCTTTACTGACAATTATATATTTGTACATTGTTTAAATTTCCCAACTCTGTCCAGCTTGTGGAATGGAAGCAAAGAATTCTGTCATGTTTAGGATTCTCAGATGCTGAAGGGAATTCGTACCAGAAACATCTGACAGTAAAGGCTGTTTAAAGGCAGAGAAGGGGGAACAGGAAGCAAAGGGAAAGATGCGTCCATCTCCTCTGCTGGTATTCAGCCAGGAGGTCTTAATATTTCTCTTGCTTAGGGTCCCATGGCCTCAGTGAGGATAATGCTTCCTATCAGTGACCCCTCTTCCCATCACCTCTCCACTGAACTGGTAGGTCAGCTTCTTCTTGACTTTTTTGACCTCCCCTGTCTTGCCGTAGTTTCTCAAAGCCCGTGCCATCTTCTGGTAGGTCATTTTCTTGCGATTGCCTTTCTGGATGCCCCAGCGGTGTGCCAGTGCCTCTTTGTGTTTGGAGGAGAACTGGAAAGTACCTTTTTCTTTGTCCACCCACCAGATGCTGTCCTTCATGTCTCCACTGCGAAGAAGGTCCAGAAGGAACTGATAGAGGCGTATTTTCTTCTTGCTGCCTGTGTGAGAGTCAGAGAAGAAAGACATTAATATTAGCTTGCAGTTTCTGGTGAAACAGAAGAACATATATAATCCTTATAACTATGTCATCTAGCTCCTCAGTCACATGACTTTTTCAGTTTGCAACATTCAGAACAATGGGAAGTGTTACACTTTGAGCACATCATGTGAATTGATGCACCAAGAAGAAAAAACACGAATAAGAAATTCCAAAGACCAAACTCTTGTTTTGAAATTAATTTGCTAATTTGAAGCTAACCAAAAAACATGGACCAGTTTGAAATTCGTATGAACCTAATTCGGGCAGGTTATACAGAACCTGACTCTCAGGCACTGAGCAGGCAGCCAAATATTTTTTAATAAAAGTATTTCTTTGGCATTTTTGCCTTGATTTCCCCCATCTTTTAATGGAAATTATCTTCACTGACCTGTTTCTCCATGCATAATTCCAGGTCCAGGGTCCATACCATCAGTCTCCCCATCTGATACCTCTAATGGGGGGCTCTGCCTCTCTATGTCCTCCTCATCAGAACTGGGCTGTGGTGGAGAGGAGTACTGTAGGCACATCCGGGGCAAATAGGGCACCTTGGGGAGAAAAGAGTAGTAGAGGAAGGAGGCAGTGACAGGCAGTGGAGCATTGAGATAAGGAAATGTTGTGTCGGGTGTTACCCAGAAGACAAGGGAGAAAGTAGTAGGTATATGGGGGTTTTTAGGGTTATAATTGAGCGATTTAGTTGCTGACACTTGTAATAAATACCATGCAATTAAGAAACACTTTGAGCTAACAGTCAACACAAAAATGCATCTTTACAAGAAGGAAGGAGCAATAATAAGGTTGTGAAAGCCAGAACTTTCCCATGTAATACCCTATGCATGTGATATTGCCCCTCTTCCCCCATACCTCCCCAAAGGAAGCATTCTTCCTACTGAGTTTCTGAACCATGTTGCCTAGACACGGTGTAAAACTGCTTTTGGGAACAACTTTTTTGTTTTTTTAACCCAGATCTTCTGGAACTATTCTTTCAAGTTCAAAAGAGCTGAACAGTTCTGCCCTAGCATTGCTAATTTGTCTGGCTTTAGTTCTTTTGTCCTCTTCATTCCTCAGGCATAGGACCCTCTGACAGCACTGAATCCCTACAGACTGCTTCCAGCTCTGGAGGTGGGGCTACATGGTGCTGTCATTTTCCTGTCCTTAATTCCCCTGTGAGGAGGGGAATGGCCTTAACACTGTGATGAAGAATACATCATATTGGCTCACATTATCTTTTCAAAGTGGCTTGTTTGAAAATTTCACATTAATGGGAATTTCTCATCAGCAAAGCTGGCAAGCTGAATTCTCTTGCCCTGTATAGAGGTCTTGTTAGGAGCCATGTGGAATACACTCTAAATTCTCAGTTATAGTCTGGTTTGTTAGGTATCATGATGAGTTGCCATGAATTACTGCAGCTTCTTATTTAGGAACGAGAGATCAGTCTGAGGGTCATGGAGTAAGAACCCAATTCCTACATTTAAATAAACTAACCACCCAAACCCAGCAGCATATAGAATGTGCTTGTCGTGAAATGGGATAGATAATAACTTTGGAAAGCAAGCTCTTTTAGAATTGCTGTTGTTCCCTCCATGAAGAAGGGACAGCTTGAGCCTGATTGTTTCCCAGGGGACCTTGGGCACTGAAGTGAGGAGTGGGTGTTCACTTCATGAGTCACACAACCCACCCTTTGTTGAGCTTTTCAGATGAGTTTTGTACCAGTTTAGGATGTCCCAATAAGAAGTGTGCAAAGGGCTGGGTTTGGGGCACAGCAGCTGGCGGTTAATGAGTTGGCAGATTGGCTGGAGCCAGTCTGGCAGGAAGGCCAGGATTGGGTAAGACTGTGTGTAAGCTTCCTGCCAGATCTCCACCAGAGAAACTTCAGCCCTCACCACAGAGTCACCTTTAGCTTTTTACAGTTAAGAAAGCCACGGAAACAGGGGTAGGAAGGAAGGGAGAGACTCTGCCATGGGGGAAGGGGAACGAGAAGGTGGGACCAATGCCTCTGCAGAGGAAAAAAGTTGTGGAAACCTGAAATGCATTGCGGTGTATGTGGGAGTAAGAGAACCACTTCTCTGGGGCTGGAGGGGGATGGTGGGAGAGTGCTGTGAAAGAGGTGTCTCTTGCCACCCTGGGGAGTTGAGTAAACTTCCCCCACACTGTCCTCACTTTCCCTGTTTTGCTGTATTTTTCCTTACACTTTGCACCTGAACTCGGTACATACAGAGTCACACAGTTAATGTTACAGAGGACCTGGTAATGTGTTTGAAAGGGGCAGGTTACTAATTCAGTTCTGGAGAGAAAAAGCTGAAGAAACTACTAGCTACTTTCCATATTCTGATGTCTCAGGGTCTGTGGCATCGATTTGTGATTTTTCCTCTTTATAACACCCTTCAGAGTTTTCCTGCCTTTTCTTTAATTCTCCCTTCAAAATGACTACTTTTTCTTCCCCTATCTTGGTTTTTGTGAGACAACCTGTTGGCATGCTAGCAAAACTTAAAAGAAATCTTGTCCAGAACATCTCTAGCTTCAAATTTGATTTCACAAAATAATGTGATATCAATAGCAAATTGTAGAAATATCTTTGCATATTCTTCCTTTATTTGCAAACTGTAACTCTGATGTTGCACAGCAAGCATGGGTGCAGTTAGTAACTGGCAAATTCAATGGAGGATTAAAGCTTACTGCCTAGTTCTGTTTCTTTGAAAATGCTTTGAATAGTGCCATGTGTTGCCTGGGACTATGGCTGAGGCACACCAAAGTCTGGACCTCAGGGCACGCCAAGTACCACTTGCATGAGCTTCTTTAGGTTAAAGTAAGATGTCAAAGATCCCCAGCTGGTAAGGAGGAGGAGGGTAGTGGTCAATTATACCCACTAATATCTTCTGCAGCTTAGTAGGGGGTAGGGGAGAAAAAGCACAGAGCTCTTGATCAAAATTGCAATTAAATCAATTCTCTGCCCTTTGCCCTGAAAATGATGCTAAGTGGGATAAACAGAAGCATCATCTATTGTGTTTCATGGTGCTTGCAAGGGCATCCATAAAGGGGATAATTTTTATTCTTTGCCTTTGGTTGGTTATTATGAGCAGTTGCAGTGAGCAACTGAAACAACTTGAAGCTTCCTACAGACTGCTGTTTCATGAAGCACTATTTTTTATATTTGTAACTTTCTGTTCCTAATTCTTTGTTTGTATCTACACCTTATATTCTATTCCTGATTTTTTTTTCCTGAGCAGTAGGTGAAAATTTTTATGGCTTGCAGTCAGTCAATTTCCTTTTGACATGGTTAACTTTTTCTTTTTCTTTCTTTGTTTTTTGTTAATACAGTATACTATTTCAGTTTGCTTAGTATCTTTGCAATACAAAGGAACCCCTTATATTTCTGTTTTAGTGAGAATTCCCTGGCACTTTGGTGACTGCACAATGGAGTATTTTTTACAGGGAGATGACAAGCTTAGTGTAAAATCTGAACAGTCTGAGATAAGACAGTGTGTTTTAGCTCATGACTGAATTACTTTCAGGTAAAAACACAAGTAGATTGTCCATACCCTGTTTCACTGTGGTAGAATTACCAGTGACTTGTCTATGTTAGCATTTTTTGTACAAGTCATGTACAATTGTCAGGGTTGTTTCTAAATATTTAGCACCTTCCTGCTACTTTGAGTCTCAGAGTATTTCCCAATAGTCATAGATACCCTTGCTATTACAGTCAATAGCTTTTTAGGTCCAGTTCCTCTGCACAATTTCAAACCAGTTGATCTTCATTACAAATTAAACAGAAGTTTGTTTAATTAATTCTAGTGATCTCTTTCATGTATGAATATGCAATACCTGATGCATTATTTTCCTTACCTTTAACTACTATCCTATATGCAGAATAAAGGCTGCTAACCATACCTGGTGGTTGAGGCCAATGTGTGTGGTTGGGATTGTTGAATCCAAGACATGCATTTGTTCAATCTCCATGTGCCTGTACAGCTGCTGAAGCTGGGGAGGCTGTACACTCTGCAGTTCTGTGAAGTGATTGTCTCCAAAGGGCTCAAACTCACTGTGTACATGGTGTGGATGATATTCCCAGTAATGATCTAAAGAAAATGAAAAGAGATTGTTGTTACAAAAATAAGAAACATGGGATTCAGCTGTCTTTCTTTGGTTCCTACTCTTGTCATTGACCTTTCTACTCTCACCACACCATACCTGTTCATTTGTCTGTCTCTGATGACAATCTATATAGATTTATGTAGTTTCTTATGCTAATCTCAGAGATGCCTCTGGCTGGAAAGTAATACTCAGGCCACTCAGATGGAAAGATGAATTTCAATGGTAATCTTGCACAAGATGCAAAAGACGTTAATGCTGGCACCTTTTCCAGGGAGAGATGGTAACAAATTAACATTTTTGTCCTTGAAGCCACAAATTCTACTGATATACATGCTGTCATATTCTCATTACACTCTTCCCCATGGTGTGGAAATAAGGAGATAGAGAAAATGTACATATTATTCAGAAATTTATCTTTGGTCTTTATTTTACTCTGGTAGCAAAATCTTGGGAATCCTGCAGAAGAGGCACAACACATTGCTAGGTATCTCCTGTAATTGTGTGTTGCATGTCACACATTTTTCAGTACCAGTACAGTAGAACAAAAGGATGAACTGTTGCGACAGTCTGGTGTACGCTGTTTACAGCGCAGCTCAGTTCTGTTGAAGTCTCTTTCTCAGCATTTTTAATCTCTCTAGTACATTTGAAGCTTCTGTGATAATACAGACTTTTATCCCCTGAAACATAAAAATGTACTCTGATAACCATTACTCTGTTTCCTGATTTATTCACTTCTGAAATTAAATTCCATATAATTCTCCATTTTAGATTTCTGGGTTTTTTTAGTTCAAGAGAAGCCTCCAAAATATTTAGAATCTCATATTTGCTGCTCAAAATGTAAATCTGCTAGAGGAAGTATGAAACATTGGAAAATCTGTTTCTCTCCTACATACAACAGCTGCATAGTTATGCATGTATTTGTTGCACTCTGTTTTTAAAATCAAAGTCGGCATCACATCCTCTGCTCTGACTGTTTAACTGTTCATACATAATTTTATGCATGGCTGAAATGTCTTCATGTTATTCATTGCAACAGTTCTACTTTGTTTGTTACTATTTTGAGTTTTCTTCCCTTGTATTATTATAAATAACTTCTAGCCTACCCTTCATTTATTTTCAGGTTGCTATCATGTACCCTTGCAATCTTCTCCTATCATTCAGCCCAGATGCATGTCTTTAGCTCAGTCTTTCCGTATAAATCAGCATGCTTACTCCCCTACTCATGCACTTTTCCAGCTTCCCTCCCACTGCTGAAATCCTTCCGACAATGCGATGGACAGAACTGAACATGTTGTTCCAGTTGTACTGAATTTACAAAGGAGCAGTTGTCTCATTCTACAATATGATGCTATCATGTATGACATTATCTGGACACCAATGTGTTGTAAGCATTGCTTCTTAAGTTCCAGTTTTGTTCTTTCTCTCAGCTTCTGTCTCCTCATCCTTCCTCACTTAGGGTGTCAAATGGTTAGGTCTAATCTCACACAGAGAATTTGCAATCTGGGATAGTGACTTGGGATGTGGTTTCCTTTAGAGGGCACTCACTGATATGCTCGTAGTAAACACACCTGTACCTGAGAAGCTGTAAGCTCTTTTAGCTGCATTTATGGCACATGCCTGTACAAACTTATTTAGAGGCTCTATCAGACCATTTATCACACCAGTGTTTACTTTTTTATCATTCCTGCCTTTGTAATTTGTGGATAAACCATGTAACTGCTTGTTAAAGGGTTAGAAAGGTGCTTGCAAAAGCACCAGAGAGTTGCTGCATTGCTTTGCAATTTCTTTATTTTATAGCTTTTTCTGTGTGCTATGTATGGATTTTATAGCTCACAGTTATAATTAAGCATTTCTTTGTGGTGTAGTGCTAGAGAAAAAAGTCTCTTTTCTCTGGTGAAAAAAGTGGATTTCATAGTTGCAAAGTACCCAGATGCTTTTACATTTGCATCTGCTCCACTCCAGGAAATCACAGAAAGTGTAATTTTGAATCTACAGGTCAGCTAAGTCTGTCTATCCTGGTAGGAGACTGTGGGCACTTTCAGCTTGAAACTTTTTTCTTTACTTGGAAATCTGAGGCACACTAACTCATGCATTTTTCTGGGTTAAATTACTGCAGATTTCTCCACATAGAGCCAGCCATTGAGGCTCCAAGTACCATATGCAGCCTGTGTAATACGTCACAGGAGTAATGTATAGTCTTGTTCTTTTGCAATGATCTGTCTCTGTTCCTTGTGCATAAAGTCCTCTGTCAGATGGCAGTGTTTATGCTCAAAGACCCCTTGTCTTTGCTAATCTAAAGCAGATGGGATCAATGCCTAAGTGTGAGGATGATAAACTAAAGGCAGAAGTCTCTGAGATTGCCAGTGGCTAATCTTCAGCTGTGGAATGTCTTACTCGTAATAACTATGGTGCTTCAAGATAGGACACTGTGTGTTTCCAAAATGCATAGCCATTAGTATTCATGCATGCTCTGAGTGGCCTACTTCTGATTCTTCTTAAATATTTTTTTATCAGCAGTCATGTTTTTATGTTTCAGGATACCTCTTGGGGTTTTTTTGAAGCCTATGACAAGGCTTCCGCTACCATCAGAACTGTTCTTTTAAACTCCTTCCTGGCAAATAAATTACCTTATGGAACATTATTTGTACATACTGTTGTTAATCACTATGTAACATTTAACCTAGTCATTACTAAATTCCTTTTTTATGGAATTAGGTGAGGAGGTGAACGCATTTGGTTAGAATGGTACTGATAGCACAGCATTTAGGGAGTTGAAGTGACCACATGATACTAATATATTACAAAAGAAATCTGACAGAAATTAGATCAACACAAATTTCTGTGCAAATATTCAAGTTATGACAGAAGAAGTCTTTTTTTCCCCTAAATTATCTATAATTTCACAGTGTTTTTAAGGAAAACACCACAGATTTTAAACTCTGCCTTCTCAAGCTCCTCTGAGGGTAACCATCTGGCCAAGTTACTGCACATGCAAAAAAAAGAATCTAAATATCTGTATCTGCAGTTGTTAAGAGTTATCATCAGCTACTTAAACTCTTTGCAAGTGTTATGATAAAGAGCAGTTCTCTTCTTTAATCAAAAACTTAAAGGTGGAGGGAATTAGAGGAAAATTTCAGAAATGGGAAGTGTCTCCTCTTTGGGTAAAGGAACATGTAATTAAAAGCCAAACTATAGCTACACAATGGAGTCATTATGAAAAATTTCATCTGAAGTGAAAGAGGATGTGAAAAAAATTCTCTCTTATAGAGACATGGAGATTGTGTTTGTTTTGGTCTTGTATGTAGTGAAAGGTTAGAGGAAGGACACTCATGAATTCTGAACTCCCTCCCATGGCAGGGAGGATGTTAGCCTGTTGGGAAGCAATAGTGAACCCAAAGGCATTTTGTTAATATCCAGCATAGATAGATTCACACTCTCCAAGTAAGAAAACTGAACTTAATTTTCTCTGTCATCTTCTGGCCAATGTAGATTGCTTTGCTTCTGTTCTATTATATGAATAATGTTAAAACCAGCAGTTAAAATATGAAATAGGCTTTCAGAAGGGATTTATTATGAAGTGGAATAACAGGGTAAATCTGCGCTGCACAGTGCAAACCATGCAGAAATCCATGAGCCAGCTCTTGAACCGGAAACATGATTGCTCTGTCAGCACAGCACTCTGCCTGGGCTGGCTTGGCTGTACTTGTGAGGTCTGAGCTGCTGCCTTTCAGCAGTTCAGCTCTCTGCTGTACAGACTTTCAAACTCTGAATCCGGAGATGGTTTCTTGCACAGTGCCACATGGCACAGCTTAGATGTTCCCACTGTGTTTTGCTCATCTGACAAAACAAGCAAAGATAAAAACATATAGGGAAGGAGAAAAGTACTGAAGGACAGTGTAAAATTAATGTCTTGATTCCCTACAGAACTGCTCTCTGTTTAGTGACATGCTGTGCTCCTAGGCAGTGAAGCAGTCTATCTGTAACAACAGTAGGATCTCATTAGCTCTCACTTTACAAGCTTTGTGATTTTCATAATGCCAAATGTTCAAAAATCTATGAGTCAGGCCCCAGCAAATCATGAGAATGACTTTGAAACAAGGGGATTTTTTAATGAAGTTTTAAGTTCTTTCTGTTTTTCAGATAACATTTAATACGAAGGTTCGCATGTTTGGACTTTCCTTCACTTTCATATAGGCTAAAATCCCAATAAAATCAAAGCTGACATTTTTAGATGACCATATTAATCAAGGAGATGGATTGAAAAAAAAATCCCACATCAGGAAATCCAGTAAGTTCCATGAGGCTAGCAATGAAGTAAACAAGGATTAGCATTCAGCTTCATATGAAAGTGATTTTTACTAAACCAGTACTGTTTAGTAATAACTTAGAAACAAAGCTACAGTGGGATTTTGTAATGTCTAAGATTGCATTAGTCTTACCAAATATGCTGTATTACGTTTACAGACTTACTAGCATACAGGCTCATGGTATGGTGATGGACTAATACAGGATTACTTGAAGTACCTTCTGTCCTGTGTGAGTGTCGTTGTACATATTACTGTATTTACAAACAGTCAAACTGCAGTTCACAAAATAAATGAGAATGGTGGATATAGTGATGGATATTTCATAGTGTGGTTTTGCTTGTTAAATTTAGTATTCACTTATTGGCAATGATCTCTTACATATTAATTTTTACTTTACTGCCTGCTGACATAACCATAGTGTAGGGGTTGCCATCAGCATTATCTTCTAGAAAAGTGATAGTAATGGACATAGCACAGACCTACAGATTAAGGTATTTGCCGTCTCCCATTCTCAAAGCAAATTTACTAGCAGTGAAGGAATGTAGTCTGACACGTGAGCAAGACCTTTTGTTTCTTTAGCAGTCTCTTATCAGCAAAGTCAGAAGTGTTTTTCTGTCTTGCAGTATATATTTACTTTGTCTGGTAGCTTTTGTTTGTATTATTTTGTATGTACTGCCAGTGATCCCGCTGTACCCAAAGTGGAACTCCTTTCTCATAATTTTGTCTTATGTCTTACTTCTTTCTTCTTTTTTTCTATTAATCATGTTTTACTCTCACTTTACTGCTATCACTGCAGTACCTTATCTGTTCTTTATCTTTGCCTGTTTTCAATGGTTGTGCTTTTATCCATATTGTTATGAATGCTTAGTACCTGTTTCTAGAATTAGTTTGTGATGTCCCTTTCCTGAACTTCTGCACAGCTTTTCTCATGACCCACTGCTTCTGTCATGTTAACACAATGAAAGACAAAACTAGGTTTGTCGATATTTTTAGGAAAGTATCAAAATGTGATAATTTGTGGGTTTCCCTCTCCTTTGTATTGTTTGATTGTTCATTGGTCTTCTGGGCTCTGACCAATCCAGAAAAGCGTAGGGCATAGGAGATTTTTGCATAAAACCAACTACATTACAGGTGCTGTCATAAATAAAAAGTTGATTGAAATATGTAGACAAGGCTTAAGCTGCCTCTTCCAGAATCACTTCCTGTTGCAGTCATGGCATTAAGCTTTTTTGGGGGTCTTTAGGAGAACCATAGAATGGTTTAGGTTGGAAGGCACCTCAAAGATCATCCAATTCCAACCCCACACCATAGGCAGGGACACCTCCCACTAGAACAGGTCACTCGAGGCCTCATCCAGCCTGGCCTTGAACACCTCCAGAGAGGGAGCATCCACAGCCTCCCTGGACAACCTGTTCCAGTGTCTTACCTTTCCTAAAATCTAATTTGAATCTCCCCTCTTCCAGTTTAAACCCATTACCTCTTGTCCTGTCATTACAAGACCTTGTCAATAGTCCCTCCCCAGCTTTCTTGTAGGCCCCCTTTAGATACTGGAAGGCTACTACAAGGTCTCCTCAAAGCCTTCCCTTCTACTGTCTGAAGAGCTCCAGCCTGTCCTCATAGCAGAGCTGCTCCAGCCCTCTGAGCATCTTCATGGCCTCCTCTGGACTCACTCCAACAGTTCCATGTCCTTCTTGTGTTGGGGACTCCAAAACTATACACAATACTTCAAGTGAGGTCTCATGAGAGCAGAGTAAATGGGGAGAATCACCTCCCTTGCCCTGCTGGCCACGCTTTTCTTGATGCAGCCCAGGACATGGTTGCTGTCTGGGCTGCATGTGCACACTGCTGGTTCATGTTAAGCTTTTCATCAACCCAGACTTTCAAGTTTGGGTTTTTTTATTGATTGTGATGAGTAAAAATGTATTAATGATCAGAGCAGTGTAAGGTTGGGAAAGCCTGCCAACAGTAAAATGGGCAGTAAACCAGATGAGATGATAATATTATGGAAGATAAAGGGTTATCATTGCTTGAGATAGCTTAGATTTAATGACAGAAAAAATATTTCCCAGTGCTTTTTCCTACGTGGCATCTTTTGTAGTTATTGTTTAATTGTCACAATTGCCTTCTGAGTTAATAAATGTTATCTTTATTTTATGGGTCTGTAAACACATGTAGGTTATAATGTAAAAACCCTGAATTTCCATGTGGAATTCACTGGATTTTATTAATGTCACTTGACAGATGCCGTGAGATAACTTAGAAAAACTGAATTATCTCCAGGCATTAAGAATATTATAGGTGTTACTTTAATGCAATGTAGAGAACAAATTTAGGTAGGAATCTTTTTAAATTAAATGCTGAGAACAATCCTGTTCTGTAACTTGTTTTTCTTTAAAGTAGCTTCTGTTGCCCCAGATAAAACAGTGCTCTGCTGTAAAGCTGTTAGATGTCTTAATTTAAGCAGTGATGGATCTAGCTGCTATATCAGTGGGAGTCTTTTAGGGAAATTCCAGGATCTGGAGGGACTGCCACAAGTGATACAATAGAACGGTGCTTTTCCTTCCTGAGTCAATATTGACTCTAATATTTCCAGGGTGGTGTTGCTGGACCATTGTATTGCACATCAGACAAAATTTGCAGAGCAAGACTCTCCCTCTGCACAGATGGCATAGAAATACAAAGACACCAAATCTTTGAAATCATATATGTAAACTGAAGCAATTTCCCCCCCCCCCCATATTTTTACATTGATCTAGGTTTACATACAAGCAGCTACAAGGAAGTTTTACATAGATTTTGAGAGAGGAAGTAGTTGGGTGTTCTGGAGGAAGAGTGAAAGTTAAAGCTAGGTGTGGCAGCATGAGAAAGAGCTCAAAAGAAAGAAATAGATGCAGTTGAAAAAGCCAAATACCAAGGAAATGTAATTAAAATGAAGGCACAAATCAAAGACCTGTGTCAAACAGTCTCTGGAGATGTGGACACAAGATGAGAAATACAGGATTGTAAATCCATGTTCTCAAAGAGTGTTGAGACAAGCAGAGTGCTTTTGATTTACAGAGGAAAGTAAAAATGTGGCAAAGCTAATGAAGAAAGAGATTATGAGATCCCACCTTCCTGGCAGTACACTGAACGTCCTGAAGGCTCCTTTCATTATTCAGTACTTTTCTAAAATCATCTTTCAGAGAAATCATGTTGTAGTTGCTTGGTTGGAACAATGCCATTAAACAGAACAAAATATTATTGGTATCTTATTTAAAAGTATGTTCCTATACATTATAGATCACATTAATATG
Organism: Pogoniulus pusillus; assembly: GCF_015220805.1. Taxonomy (NCBI): domain Eukaryota; kingdom Metazoa; phylum Chordata; class Aves; order Piciformes; family Lybiidae; genus Pogoniulus; species Pogoniulus pusillus. Next base: position 25,697,425 of record NC_087264.1, on the reverse strand, counting down.
TTTGTTCTCTTCCTGAACATCCAAGATCTCTTTCCTTCGTAATCCCGTAAGATTTTACACTCCAAGGAGATATTTTTTCACTTACCACCATGACTCTCTCCATCACTGTTGAGATACTGGTAATAGTCATGGGGCGGTCGGTAGAGGTCTGACTCATAGGGTACCATATCTTCAGAGGGCTGTAAAAAGAATAGGAATTTTTAGAAGTCTGGGCTTACACAAATGCTTTAGAAATTATTCATGTAGTGAAGGGGAGATGCCAAGACATTTTAGATTGACTAAGGAAAGAAGAGGGGGGGAGAAGGTGAGGCTTTAAGTTCTTATTGAATTGGCAGGAGTAAAATGCTGGACACCACTGATTTGCAGGTGGGAAAAAGAATGTAAAAAATACAATTAATGCTACTCCTTAGACCAGTCTGTGTAGCAGAACTTGTCTCGTGGTATTACACAAGGTATCTTGCCCTCCAACCTTCTCTCATCTACTTAATAGAGCAGTCTTGGATACCAGTCCCAAGCCAAGATGCCATAACAACCAGGAAAACCTTCCTTTGGTAATGACAGACACTTGTTATCATTGTTATTTTTCCTTTTGTACACGAAAGAGAAAGCAGAAACTTGTTTTATCTAAGTATGTTATTCTGAGTGTTTCTGGGCGATCTCACTGTGGTGAGATCTCTAAGAGGGTAATGATGTGGACATAGGGCATGAAAACATTTTCAGATGTCTTTCAGACAGTTCAAGCGAGCTGCATAAGGCTGATAGGTACACACAGAGAAGATGTGACATGTCTAAATGTGGGTCAGATACTAAATTGTCACCTATTGGATGCTTAGTTATAGACCTAGAGTCCTCTTTGTGCTATTAATACAAGTAACTTAGGGTAACTTTCCCACTTGTCTTCCTCCCCACACCTAGTAGTCCAGTGATAATACCTAATGCTGTTTCAGTAAAGGTGGTCTGTTTATTGTTAGGTCTGCACAATTCTTTTGCTTCGTTTAACGTTTGGGTTTGCCTTTTCCAGAACTGAGAGGTTTAGAACAGGGTGGAGTCCTTCACAAAGCTTTGCTAAAATAAACTTTTGTCCAGTTAAGTTTGTTACGATATTTTCTTCCCATCTGAACAAATTCTTATGGTGTCGGCAGCAATGTAAAACTCAAGCATCTTCCTTAGAAAGGAAAATATTTCTAGCAAGTACTAATAGAAACATTTTTCTTCTGATTATTACTTAAGCATAACTACTTTTAAAGCAAAGAACAGCGCAACTTACATGATGGACATATTTTTTTATGTTCATATCTTTGTATGTTCATTTGCCTATCTGTATCTCCCAAATCCTCATGTCCCTCCATAAATCTGTTTCATATCTGGATCTGGGACACCAGCATTTTGAAAGCTTTGGCTATGGTAATTAATAGCCTGCCAAAAATGGTTCTCTGGACTACTTGAGAACATGAAACTTAAGGCAGCAGCTGCCATTAAAATCCAGATGGAGGTGGTAGATAAGCAGCTGGCAAAAGAAAAAGATTTTTTTTTCTGGTGAAAACTAGATCGGAGTTACCATTGCTCATTAACTCTTCATTTCTTAATTCTTTCAGTTACCTCTTTCAATGTGTTCTTTGGGAATTCAGGGATTTAAAAATTGACCTTTTCTAGGGATGTGATTTCTATTATGGCATTGAAGAGATTAGATCATGAAAAAGAGAGCCTTATTTCTAGAGGGTTAAGGAATCAGAACACAAAAAAACCCAGAAAATAGCTTTAAAATTACTTTGGACCTTGGTAGATCCTTAGGAGCTGCTGTATGCTGCTTTAGTGTATCATATTAAAATACACTGGTAAAATTGCTTAACCACCATGAGTTCCAGAATGCACACTAACTGGGCATCAGACTCATGGTCAGAGCCTGAGGAACAAATCCATTGCCTGGCAGTCACGTCACAATGTAATCAGTGGTGGTGGACAATCACTTTGGGGATCTCTTGAGAAGATGGTAAGCCACAAAGAAGACAATCTAAGGGAAACATGAAGTAAAAGAAGCAAATAGTTGCTTAATTGTATCCATAGCAGGGATGCCAGTGAAGGGACCTCTCTTTTTTCTGGTCTCCAGAGGATGTAGGTGCAGTCTGTCTTTTCGAATCAGTCCAGTAGAATTGCCTTTCGTCTATACAAAGATTTCATGGAAATTATGACCTATTTTCCAGATTCCAGAGGGGTGATCAAACGAGGCAGTAAAGCATGGATTATCTCTCATGCGTCTGGTTTTCCTGTTCGTATTTTCTCGGTGTTGTCTCATACCATGACTAGTTATATGCATTCACTCCTAATCTTTAGACCTATGGCGTACTCATTTTCAAGGGTACAGTAACTAATATGGGAAGACAGCTGTTCAGTATTTAGAAATTCATATATCATAAACTTAGTTAGATAATAGCTAAAGGGGACGGTATAGCATGGATTCTCTCTGATTATCCCCTGGGAAGGTGGGATATTTTCCTCAATTAATTAGAGAAACAATTACCAAGAACCTGATTTAATCTTTGGGATTTTTACAGTTTTATTGAAAGCTATTTATCTAGTTAAGAGAGAAGAGTTTTCACGATGTGCTGCTGTTGCCTCTTGTACCAGCCTTTACCCACTTGCCCTGTCCTTCTCTGGAACCTCCCCACCCACACTCATTCTGTCATCTTACTTACTGGTGCTTCTGTGGCACTGACTTGTTTCGTTTCTACTGACAAATAACAAAGAATGCCAAAGAATATTGCAGTTTAATGTTTAACAGACGTCAATGACCATTTGTTCTATCAATTGTTTTTGTGTAGAAGAGTGACAGAAAGCTTTGGTAGTAACTCATAGCTCAGGTCTGAAGTCTGTATCTCCTTTCCTGCGTGCCGTGAGGTGCAGTATGCTGTCTAAACCCATATTCCAACCTCAAGCAGGAGGTCAGCAAACAATACTTTATCTGTCACAGACTTTAATAAATGGAAAGTCGCCTCCATCTTCCTTCTTTGTCCTGAAAGCTGTTAGACTTATGAAGAAAGCTTGGTTGGCATTGGTTAAGAGAAATACTGAGGTCTCAACTGAATAGCAATCTGAAAATCTTGTTACTCAGCAAGACTTTGTCAGATGTTTCCAGGTGATTGTAAAGTTACTAAATGCTGATCCTGGTATCCTGGCATAACCATTCACTAGCATGTGATTCAGAATTAGTCCACAGAGTTTCCAATGATAAGTTTCTGAGACAAGTTTTAAGGCCAAGATTAACCATATTTCCTTGCAAAAAAAATGGTATAACTATTTGAGAAAAGATGAGTAAAAATATTAGCATGACTGCCCATTAGGCTGGCCTCACTGGACCATGCTGGCAACACAGTTCTGTGGAACAGGGTGCTACTCTGGGGCATGTTTGCTCTCAAATGCAATTCTGTTTAAAGCTGCAATTTCTACAGACCTCTACATAGGGATCCACATATAACTAGGAACTCTTTAGGCAGAGATGCTGGACTTAATAGTTTTTCACCTGCAGCACAAGATTCCATCATGCACTGAAATGCATGGACCTAGCTTGAGGTACTTTTCCATACAAAATTCCTACTCTTTAGAGAAAGATGTAGTACTTTTAAACCATGAGAGCAGTGCTTTCCAAATGAAAGATAAGACTCTCCTGGAGGAGTCAAGAGGAAGGCAGTTGCTGACCCACCCTCAGATGAAAGGGGAGGCTCAGAGGAGGGAAGTATTGCTTCACAGAAACTCCTGTCAGAAACAGGTTGATGACTCCCCACTGAAAGAGTCCCAGGAGGCACAGACATTTATAACGATGCCCTGTGGGGCCTCTAAAGGCCAGTGCTCAAAGTGCACTTAATACAATTTTGAAAGTACAAACCACAGAATTATTCGGTTTTGGACATTTTAATCTCAAAATAAGAAACAAACTGCCCTGTCAAGTGCTCCTGCAAGTTAGAATCATAGAATTGTTAGGGTTGGAAGAGACCTCAAGGATCATCTAGTTCTAACTACTGCTCATGGGAGGCAGGGACGCTTTCCACTAGAGCAGATTGCCCAGAGCTGTATCCAGCCTGGCCTTAAAGACCTCCTGGGATAGGGCTTCCACCACCTCCCTGGGCAACTTATTTCAGTGTCTCACCACTGTATGGTAAAGAACTTCTTCCTAACGTCTAATCTGAATTTGCCTTCCTCTATCTGGGATCCATTCCCCCTAGTCCTACCACCACCCAACATCCTAAAAAACTTAGTTGTATTTTCACTACCTGTTGTACAATTCAATTGAACGGAGTTCAGACAGAATATTTACCACAACATGAATTAGAATATAAGCCAGACTGTGCTACATTAAATGTTTGTGCTGGAATTCAGTATTAAGGAGAAGGAAAAAAAACATGTCCAGAAAACTACCACTTTTTTTTTAAGGCCAACAAGTAACTTTGAGAAATCTCTGTGTACTTTTGTGCTTTTTTCATTTTCTCAGTTTCTTTTCATGCTCCTGTCCTGATACATTTATGGTAGATCCAATGGCAGTGTATTTAAGAAAAGGAAAAAAGATTTTTTAGTCTTTTCACTCTTTGGGTAGATCAGGAATTTCAGGGACAGTAATTATGAACTGCTAGAAAAAACAATCTCCCCAAAAGAAAACTTATTTTTTCAGTCTGTCTGGATGCCAGACATGTGACGAATTCAAAGGGCCATCTTTCTGGGTGGAAGATAAGGACATATATCTTTAACCTTCATTAGATGGGACAAGACAAAAAGAAAACTTGATACAAGTTTTGTTAAAAGGACTGTTGGATCTGTATTGTCTCATTTTGTTTTCCTAACGCGTAAAATAATTGCTGTAAGTCATCTACCACAGGAAAAGCCAAGTAAAACATCTGATATTTCTTCAGCTTCTCCAAACTTAATAAAATCTAGTTAGAGCCTCTTTTACCCATTCTGGTTAAAGATTTCCCATTAAGGTTTGTTTCTGAATAACAGATTAGTGGCATCACGTTCTTCAGAAGTAATACTTTGCGAACTCATCAGAGGACAAATTACAGCGGTGTAACAATGTTTCAGAAAGAATGCAAACAGCCTCATGAGCATATCGAAAACATCGAAAGACAATGAAGTGCTAAAGTTCTTCTCTTCTCATTTACCATTTGATTTTTCATAGCAAATATATTCAAGCAAATTCAGTACAAGAGGAGCTGAAGTTAGAAACTAAGTGTCCTAAAATCTGCAGTAAGTAAAATCAGCATTCAGCAACTCTTCTTTCACAGACTGGTGGAACGTTAAATACATAAATTATATCACACATTCCAGATGATTAAGAATTACAACCTGAAGAATACTTGGCATTATATCACTGAAGAAAAACATTTGCTATGTGCATATTGTGCAGAAATGTCATAGATTTAATCTGTGAAAACAAATGGAGATCAAAATCAGATGTAAGTTGAGAGAGGAAATGTTAATTTCCCATTCATTGCATTGTTGTCTTTAGCTTTATGTATTGGCCTAAGCCAAACTTCCTGGCACAGCAAATGCAGTCCAAAGCAGAGATATGCTCAAATAATAAAACCCAGGTTACTTTCCCTTTTGCTACTTAGCCACATAATCCATATTAGAAATAAACCTCATATACTTACAGGGGGAATGAGGGGAAATCCTTCCATTTTGCAAGCTTGCAACATTCAGCCAACTTCTGAGGGAATTTTTCTTAATTCAGTTTTCAAACATCCAGAACAACTGATTTAAAGAAAAAATCACATTAAAAAAAAAAAGAGGGAAAAAAAAAAAGAAAAGAAATGAGATCCTTGGACTCTGTGATGTCCCTTTTGCAGTGATGGATCTCAGGACGGGAGAAGGACCCTAACAAGTTTTCATAGTTTACCCTAATAGGTTCTGAGGTGAACTTCTTCCGAGTTGTATGTGAAGTTCCTGATTTTATCATACGTCTGTACAAAGGAGATAGCCCTTGGGTCTGTCAGTGCGCTGTGACATCACAGCTTTTAGCCAGTTTGCATAAATCTCATTTCGGGGAGCTGTGGCGCTGTAGCAGGAAGTCTGCCCCGGGCCAGATCTGCTATGGGCAGGTGCTTACTGTATAATCAACAACCCAGGGCCTGGGCCTGCCACCAATAAACAAACATATGGGTGCAGTGCACTGCAGAAGGCTGTGTGCTTCCCACTGTAGATGAATCGTAATGATGGTGCTGCTCTCTGGTTTAATGATGTATCATAGAGACACAGTCTTGACAATGGCTGTGAAGATGGTGCAGGGGCATAGACTTGCTTTAATCATAGTCCTGTGTTGGAATTGAGTGCAATGCTTAGCAGACAGGGAAAAAAAAAGGAGCATACAGTCTTGGGTTTCTACAAAACACTGAAGTTAAGTTTGTGAGACTTTCTTCATAAACTCTGCAACAGAGCAAAATAATAATTCAATTCTTATTTTTGTGATCTATTATTTGTTTCTTGTGATTTTTCAACCTCCTGTAAGAAGAAAGCAAGTGGGGAGAAGCAGAAAACATTACATATCCCATGTGATGACTTGACTTCTCCCAATCCTGAGTGTCTTTAACAGTGAGTAGAGAACATGATGTGTGGACCTGTCTTTAAACAGGTGCTGAGAGTTCCTGTATAAATTTTGCTTCAGCTCTTCTCATGTGGTGTTCTCCCCTATCTTTACCTTATTGTTTTTCTTGCACTTGGCCACACTAAACAAATGTCCTTCATACTGAGGCTCTTACCAGGGCAGGGGTGAGTATGCTGAAAGCCAGGATGTTGAGAGTGAGGCCTTGCTACAAGTGGAGAACCTTTCATTCTGCAAAATGCCTTCTTGCTTTGTAGTTAGTAATGTCCTAGAAAAGTGAAGTTTCTTAGTCTGAGTTGTTCCCCATCAATCTATGCCCATGTGCCCCAGGTTCTGCTTTTGGAAGGTAGCCTGTTCACCACTCACCTGGGTCTATATGTGAGGGGGAATTTCAGCCACTACAGACTTCCTCCATTGTACCCTGGTAAAACCAGAGGCCACTCACAAGTTCCTCTCATTCAACACCCAGAGGAACTCAACAAGCAAACCATATTAGCAATGGGATAAGACCAAGAACATGGTGGGAGGTTAACTCTTGAAGCACCAAAATTATTTTCAACAGCATCAGTTGATAAATAAATATTTAATTACATTTTATGCGTACCATGGAATCTTGACTTTAACATAGAAACAGTGAAGCTGCTAAATAATCCACTTCTGTCTCTGAGATGGTTCTGAAGTCCCCCCTTGGATACCAGCCTGGAAGAGACCAGAACCACCTGGAGGAAAAGCATAGATCAGCAGTCCTGATGATAAAGTTTAGTGCAAACAGAGTGTGCTAGTTTGAAGCTAGCTAGAATGTTTTGATGAAAAGAACTAGATTACAGGCTCTGCAGGGGAATCAGTGATGATGTCTACTTCAATCATAGGCTTGCTGAGAGGTATGAGAGCAAGAATCCAAACATAGATAAGGTAGCTGCTCTCTGTCCGGGCTTTGAGCTGTATTTCTGTCTTTAATCTAACCTAGTTAATCCACCTGCTTCCTAACTACCCTGGCCGACCCTCCATTCTTCCTTGGGCACGAGGCAACATCTGGGGTAAGGTAGAGAGGAGTGGGAGAAGGTGGAAGGGCGGTTGGGAGCCCCTCCTGGGGACTGAGGTTTTTGGGAGGGGTGTTGTGTTTCTGTATTACCTTTTAACTTGTATATTTCCATATATAACTGTATATATATTGTAAATATCTGCTTGTATATTGTGCTAAGCTGTAAATAGAAGCTTCGTTCAATTTCCAGAGCCGGCTAAGTATAGTCTGAGTGATTTACAATGAGTGAGGGGGCAGGTAACACCCAAACCATCACACAGGGAAGGACGGGAACAGTAGCATGCACAAGTCTTGAAGTGGCTAATTGGATAATCGGTGATAAAAGTAATTGTGGAAATTGTGTGTCTATTAAGAAGGCTATTGAGGACAACGAAGATAAGTTATCTGATTCATTGTTCACTGAAAGATAGCTTAAGATTTTGGAAGGTTTAAAAATATATTGCTTTAAACAGAGAGGCTTCTAATAAAGTGGAATACAACTGTATTTCATACACTGAAGGATGTTTCAGCACTGTCTCTTAGCATAGGAAATTGCCTAATAAGGACAGATATTTTGCATCAACCTTACTGCTTTCAGGGAATGCTACATCACCACCATTACCAACTGTGCTTGACTTATAAATGATCATAAATGCACCAGTGTTATCAAAACAATTAATGAAACTGGTTCTCTGTATGATTAATTAGAACCAAATAATATGCCATAAAGCTGATGACCAAACAAAAGTCCAGAAGTTGAATAAGCTCCCTAGGAGGCAGAGTTATCTCCATAAATGGAAATGTTAAAACCAAAATAAAATACTTATTTACACTAGTGTGTTTGTATAGGATCATCACTATTAACCTAAAATTCAACATAGATTACTTTCTCACCAATGCATATAACTGGTGTTTTATCATGGGATATGACATAATCTCACTCCTAAAAAAAGTCCTACTAGAGATGATACTTTCGGTCTAGCCTCCTTGAAGTACCTTATTAAATCATTGCAGGGAGAAAACATGAAGTTACCAAACAATTGTATAGTAGAGGACTGATTTCTAGATGCTTATGATATGAGCTACTCACAGTATAATCTGACCTTCAGAAGGGCTTTTGAAATAGAGTAACAGGGATCCTTCTCCATAATGGGAATTTGGAGAACTAGAGAAAAACTTGCTGAGTTGAAAGATGAAGTTTCTGAAAAATATATTCCTGAAAATATTTAACATTCATACTAATTGGAGAGAATTTCCCTCTAAGCATCACCTCTATGTGTGCACTTTTTTGAAACTGTTCTTTCCTCTCCTGGTTTATTCTTCAAGCTATTTCTAACCACAAGCTACCAAAGCAAAAGGGTTTCAAGTCGCAGCCACATCACAGAGAGGTGCCGTTACCTCAAACCTTGTTCGGTGTTTGAAAGGTAATTTTTTCCCCTACTAAAACCACATACAACATCGCTCATCCTGAAGTCTTTTAATCAGAAACAGGTGCTTATATAGATTCTGCTACTGAGTTTTCTGGTTACAGTAAACCAAGACTTGTAAGCATGAGACTCAAGTATGTTCCATATTCTTCAAGAGCTGTATTTTCCATTGTACTTGTTTGATCTAGAGGCAATATGGCTTGTGGATCTTGTACACCATCCTTTAACATTGAACCTCTTTTCTCTTAAGAAAGCCTAATGGTCTCTCTGACTCTGGAAGCAGTGGGGTCTGGAGCTCTAGAGCACAATCTTCTTCATTTAACTCTTCATTACTGAGTTGAAGAAATGAGCTGGAATAGTTTTGTTGCATTTTCCTATAATGAGACAGTAGGGACCATAAAATGGCTGCTAAAAGTTACTTGCTGAGAGGAAATTTTTGTTACTTTTTCTCATGTGGGACTTTACCTTAGAATCCTGAGCAGTCCGAATGTAGAGTCCACTTCAGTGAGTATGTACTCCACATTCTTCTATGATAGGTTATCACTTAACTGATGTTCCCTTGTAATACCTACAGGTTTATTACCATGGCTACATTTGGACAAAGACTTTGCCTTGCTGTGTGAGCATCCCCTCACTTTGAACCTGAAGTCAAACTGATGTTTACCTCCTTAATCAGATAATTTAATAGTCGAAACTGAACTGTAAGGATGAGATGTATCTGCCTATCTGTAGTGAAAAAAACCTAGACTGTTACTGAAGGCTCAGCAGCCACCTTGTATTTCTGTTGTGGGGTGTCACTTCAAACTAGCTCTAGTCTGATGTCATGGACTGAATTTCCATTGGCAGCTGGAGCCCTGAGCTGCATATTCAGTTTCATCTGAAAAGAACTCAGTTGATGCACTCTTAACACCGCTGTGTGATGCAAATTGAAGTACAGTGAGGAGGATCAGGAGATTAATTGTAGATATGCTTTCACTATCTAACTAAATTGTTGATCTATACCAACTATGGGAGAAGATTCTTTCCCTGGGTCATAGTGACCTCCACCAAGCTGTAACAGAAGTACCTCTGCTGTGTGGAGCTAGATTTAGGCAGCAGTTCTTTCTTGTGAGTATGTTTGTATCTAGGAAGAAGTCCTGCTCTTTTAATGTAAATAATATTTCCCAAACTTGCATCTTAGTAGGATTATATCTCAGCAATCTCTCAGAAGTCTAAAGAGAAAAAGACTATTCACAAGCAAACATGCCTTTATGTAGCTGGTGGGTTTACAGCTATACTCTCTGTTCTCTGCCACCTCTGCAGGTCCATTGAAGGAGTTGATGGTGTTTTGTTTGGTTACAGTTGTTTTGCTCTTTAATTTAGCACTATATTTTTGTAATGTTGTTCTGCTAACAATATATGGGTTTATATTTTATCTCCTCCCTCCTGTTGCTCTGACAACTGTGGTTATTGGTCTTGTGATTTTGCAATCTTTTTTTTTCTTTTTAATACAAGTGATTCCCTACAATCTAGACTTTGACTGTAGTGAGCTGTATTTAACTCTTTGTCTTGTGGTGCCAGAAGTATCCCATCAGACAGTGAACAATTACGTTATTGTATTACATTATACATTAAACAAACAGACTGGGAAGGGCTAGTCAGGTTAAGAGTCCTAAAAGGTGTTAAATTTTGTTTATAATGTGGTAATTGAGAGAAATATAGTGGAGAAATACAGAAGAGAGCATTTGAACAGTATTTTGATCTCCTCTTGCACTGGAGAAAGGAAAGAAAAGGAAAAGAGAGTCCGAAGCCAAGAAGATTAGAGAGGAGACTGACGTAGTTCAGGCCCTTGGTAAGTAAGAATTTAGAAATGAATGTGAAAAACTGTGATCTTACAGGTGTCCTACAATTGGAAGTTGCATATCCTTGCTAAAGCCTGCTTATGTAGATTGGCATAGTGTCAGAGACAACACCCAAGTGACAGCAAACAAGAAAAATAGCTTTGCTATAAGAAGGAGGTAGAAGGGGAGAAAACCAGAGAGGTTTTGTTCCAACCATGTCAGTGGCAGTGAAACATTTTACAGAATGTTACAGAATAAGCTAAGACGTATATATGTATCTCAGAAAATGAAATTATCTTCCTGTTTTAGAAGAGATCTCCGCAAATGTGAGCCAATTACCAGTGTGAAGAGTCTAGGCTCTCGTGACTAAGAAGGTTTCACTGCAGTGAGAGGAGTGCAGAAGAGCAGAATGCATTGGATCTAAGTGCTTGTATGGCTGAAAGGGAAAAAGGGAAAGAGGAATTTTGAATATAAAATATTCCAAGTTTATAGAACTGAACCAATTCACAGTAATTCCCAGAAGGAGTTAAACATTTTCTGGGGTTAAAGTGAATCAGAATCTGTACACTGTGTGCTGGAAATTCCCTAAATTATTTCAGTGGTCATTAAGAAAAGGGAAATGGTTCTTTTCTGAGTAGGACATGGTAGGAGACAGAGGGGTAGACACCAAAACAGCCATAGCTGAGTATTTATAACTCAGCTGACTCTCTCCCCAGATTGCATGATTCCTGCCAGCTGAGGAGGGGACAGGCTATCCCAATAGCTTTGTGTGTTGGCAATTGTGAACCATTGTTATTGATAACACATCAGGCTGAGGTATTTGCAGGTCTGTAGGAGCACTACATGCAGTTATGTACAGTGTGGGAAAACAGAGGTAAAAAATACAATGCTACATACAAAGCCATGACTGTTTGTTTAGAGTTTAATTCAATTCTGTATTTTAAACAATAACTGAATTTAGTGTAGTTTACAGATGCAGCATGTTATTACCAATGCTCTTTTTAATTAATTCATTCAGTAATATAGAAATTAAATTCAATTTGTCTAGTATGAATACTGTGTTTAGATTTGTATTTTCCAGTCATGACTTAATGACTTTTCCAACTCTTGGTTTGTAGGCCTCTACAAGTCCATGGAGTTTTTCTGAGGAATCTGGGAAAAATAACAAGTAACCCTGTTATCAGTGGGCTTTATCAAAGGACCATGTAAATGGGAATGGGTGTTTGCACCTACACAAAAGCATTTCAGAGATCTGCAAGTTAAAAAAATTTTGAACTCTTTGACCTAGAGGAACCTCTGTATTGTGTTTGTATAGCTTTTCTTCTGAGTAACATTTGACTCCAGCCATCATTCCCCAGTCCCTAACTGGCTGTATAATTTCTGTTGTGGCAAGAAGAAATAACACATCCATCTCAAGTCAGTTTCTCCACCAAACCAGTGGCAAAGTATTCCTTTGGAGCAGCAGGCACCGGATGGGAATGCTGGCGGTGTTAATCTCACTATCTTAACCCACAGTGTTTCCTCAGTGCTGCTTCTGCTCCTCCCTGTTGTTCCTTCTGTCTGCTTTCCTAGTAATCTTTCCTCGATGCCATGGATAAATGAAGCTTTTTCACTATTTTATTCCCAACCGTTCTTGTAATTACCATTTTTCTAGACAGAGCACTTTGTTTCTGGTGCTAAGGATGTCTGAGGTAGTGTAGAAAATGCCTCTGCAAATGCACATGTTTGAGTATTGCTTTTTGCTTCACAGATATTGTTCTGCTCATTATGTCACTTTGCATGCTTAGTGTAGATTACTGTCAGCTGAGAATAACCCAGCATTACTGACCAGCACGCCATGGTTTGACCTTCCAGAGGCCAACACTCCTGCGTGCATCGTGCAGAAATCTTCTACTACTTATTTGTAGGACTGCATCTCCACTATTAGCTTATGGTACATAACTGCATACATTTAGTGCAAAATTCTGCTTTGTACTGAGTAGTTTTGAACATGCAGAGAGCTTTGAGTGTTTTGAAATTAAAATCATGGTGGTGGGTACAGAATTTAAAGCAGATCCGGTCTGCAATTAAACATAAACCCACAGCAGTAGCTGCTGGACTGATCTCACCATAGAGTTTCCAAACAAGCTGACAGCAGTAGGAATCGTGGTTTATAAAAAGCTGCCAGCACTGCTGAGCTGGTGAAGAGAAAGAGGAAGCTACAACGGGAAAGAGAAAAAAAGCACAACCAAAGGCAACTTCACTTCTCTGCCTTTACTGTTTTTAAATAGATTTGGCTCTGAGCTGCTGTTGAGGGTGCTGTGAAGAATAGTGATAACCTCACAGACTGAGCACCCTACAAGATTTATCCCTTTCTGAACACCACCTGCAAATCATGTCCCTGTTCTGCAGGATTTTTTTCTGATTCTATGCATATGTGTGAGGATCTGTGTTTGTACATCAGTATGAATATACATTGCCTTACCACAACTGTTACTCAATAGCTTGCCAGTAAACAGACGTTTACTAGAACAGCTTTAGCCATTTTACTCCTCCTTTGTGTGATATACTGAGCTGTTCTCCTGAGACTGTTTCCTGATGTTCCCTCCACTTCAGGCTGTGGTTTTCACTTGATGACAGAATCACAAAATGCCAGGTTGGAAGGGACCCCAAGGATCATATGGTCCAACCTTTCTAAGTAATACTTTAAATGAGATGGCACAGCACTCTGTCAAGCTGAGTCTTAAAACTGTTCATTGTAGGGGTGGTGAGTTGTGGACTGGGGCACAGACCAACTCTTTTCACTTTGAAATCTAGCCAGCAGGCGAGGTTATGTCTTGAGTCTTACTGCATAAAAGGAGAGTTTTAACAGGAAACCTAAACCCAGAAAGCTGATGTTTAAACTGCTGGAATTCAGTCTCCTTTATTTTGTGTCATTCTGGGATCATGGTTTTGACTCTGTATTTTAGTTGAGATGAGATTAATTTTTTTTGTAGAGCTATTCAGAAGACTTCAGGGAGAAGAAAACCTGGCAGGGGGAAATATATTAGGGTCTCTGCAAGTTAACTGCATTTTGTGTTACACTGTAGCACAGTTAGCTCTCTGAAAGAAGGGCCTGCCAGTCTCGCAGCATGTTCATTGCTCAGAATCTGAATGCAAGGGATCAAAAGGAAAACCATACAAAGATGTCATGACTAGTCCTAGGAAGAGGGCTGCCATTGATATGCCCTAGAAGAACTTGGCATGATTCTTAAGGATAAACTAAGGACCTGTTTAATTTGCAATCAACCTATATTGTTGCAGTATGGGTCACAATGTTCTCACTAAGTGGGAGGCAAAAGTCATGTGCATCCCATGACTTCCTGGAAGCTAGATTGCCGGGTGTAATTGCAAAGGGTTGTTTGAGCACAGTAATACATTATTCAGGGTAGACATACTCTGTGACAGTTTGTAGCACACTGGAAAAAAAATCTACCTAAGAGAATCTGTCTCAATCCTAGGACCACTTTCTCACAAAACCTGGCAGCCAGTAGGACCTTCCTCCTTCTTTTAGTATTGTAGCACTCTTCTCAGCCTATCTTAGAAGTACTGCTTCTGCATTGCATTACTCTGTGACTCAACTGGCAGACTGGATGTTAGATTTGGGGCAGACCTCTTCTGGAATCTGTACTGAGGACTCCAATGGTCATCTTTCTTAGTAGTAAAGAACGTCTGATTTGTCCTCAGGGAATCCACTTGGAATCAAGATGAGCAAAACATCAAAAACAGTTCTAAAATGATTATGTACTTCTGCAGTTTCTGGTTCTTCTGTTCTTGTGTGTATGGATTTCTAAGCCACTTCATTCCTCCACCTTTGTTACAGGCCTTTTACTAGTAAGACGTGGAATACAGAGCCCTTCACAGGATCATTACGGGTTGGAGAGGACCCAAAGAGATCAAGTCCAACCCCCTTGCCAGAGCAGGACCACACAATCTAGCACAGATCACAGAGGGATGCATCCAGACCGGCCTTGAGAAGGAGACTCTACAACCTCCTTGTGGTGCCTGTTCTAGTGGTCTGTGACCTTTACAGTAAAGAAGTTCCCCTTTGTGTTGAGGTGGAACCTTCTGTGCTGCAACTTACACCCATTGATTCTTGTCCTGTTACAGGGAGCAAGTGAGCAGAGCCTGTCCCCCCTACTCCTGACCAGCCCTCAGATGTTTATAAACATTGATTAAATCCCCTCTCAGTCTTCTCTTCTCCAGACTAAAAAGTCTCAGGTCACTCAGCCTCTCCTCATAAGCCATGCCCTCCAGTCCCCTAAGCATCCTCATAGCCCTCCACTGGACCCTTTCCAGCAGATCCCTGTCTCTCTTAAATTGAGGAACCCAAAACTGAATGCAGTATCCAAGATGAGATCTCACCAGGGCAGAGTAGAGGGGAAGGAGAACCTCCCTTGATCTGCTGGACACACTCTTCTTAATACAACCCAAGAGCCCACTGGCCTTCTTGGCCGCAAGGGCACATTGCTGTGCCATGGATGTTATCGACCAGGACTCCCAGGTCCCTCTCCACAGGGCTGCTCTCCAGCAGATCACCTCCCAGCATGTATTGGTGCAGTTTATAACTCCTCCCCAGGTGCAGGACTCTGGACTTGTCCTTGTTGAACTTCATTTGGTTCCTTTGTGCCCAGCTCTCAGTCTGCCCAGGTCTCACTTGATTGGTGTACAGCCTTCAGCTGTATCAGCCAAGCCTCCTAGTTTGGTGTCATCAGCAAACTTCTTTTTCCAGGGATAGGGGTGAGGTTTAGGATAAGGAACTACTTTTTTTTTCTTGCAGCTGTGAAAGAATAAAGTGTGTACATCCTGTCCATACTAACTCTTGGGCAAAAAATGTTAGACTTCTCACACATACACATAAATCACAAGTATGTTCTGTCTTCACCAGCCTTGTGACAGTGAGGTTTTATCTTTCTTTCTTTCTTTCTTACAACAGAGCCTCTCCTACTCTGGCTATTGGTAAATCCATAGATGGGTATAAGCTGGGACACAGGAAGTCCCAGCTCAACATGAGGGGAAACTCCTTCACTGTGAGGGTGCTGGAGCAGTAGAACAGTCTTCCCAGGCAGACTGCGGAGCCTCTTTCTCTGAAGATGTTTAAAACCCACCTGGGATACGTTCCTGTGTGGCCTGCCCTAGGTGATCCTGCTTTGACAGTAGAGTTGGACTTCACAGAATCACAGAACATTAGAGGCTGGAAGAGATCATTTGAGCCCAACCCCCTTGCCAAAGCAGAATCACCTAGAGTAGCCTACACAGGAATGCATCCAGGCAGGTTTTGAAAAGCCTCAGAGAATGAGACTCCATAACCTCTCTGGGCAGCCTGTTCCTGCGCTCTGTCACCCTCACTGTAAAGAAGTTTCTCCACATTTTGAAGGTGAAGGTGAAATATTCTGTGTTCAAGTTTGTAACTGTTGCTCCTTGTCTTATTACTGTGCACCTCCAAAAAGAGATTGGACCCCTCCACTTGACACTCACGCCTCAGATATTTACAGACATTGCTGAGATGATCTCTCAGTCAACTAAATAGACCCAGGTCTCTCAGTCTCTCTCCATAGGAGACAAGCTCAAGTTCCCCAGTCATCCTTGTGGCTGTCTGTTGGACTCTTTCCAGCAGGTCCCTGTCTCTCTTGAACCGAGGAACCCAAAATTGGACACAGTATTCCAGGTGTGATCTCATTAGGGCAAAGTAGAGGGGAAGAAGAACCTCCTCAGACTTGATGGACTTGATAATCTCTCAAAGTCCCTTCCAAGCCCTAACACTCTATAGTTCTATGATTCTATGACTTATCTCTAGATTTTGTGTATGTATTTAAGGGGAGCATATTTATTGTGTTTGACCAGACTGGAAAAGCAAGGAACTTCTGCAAAGTATTTCTTTAGTCTTTTTTTCCCCAGGTCCTTTTTCCTTAAATTACATATGAAATTGTTTATAAAACAATCAGAAAACATACCTTGGAACAGTTTGTTGCTGAGCTTTGCTACTCCTTTCATATTTTGTGATGGCCTTGGTCATGTCTGTCTCCAGCATATGGTCATACTCATATATACAAGTGTCTGTGGGAGGGAGTCAAAGAAGTTTCATCCAGGCTAGGATGATGCATTTTTTTCATTTTTTACTTCTGATCTTATTACAGTGTTGAAAGCAAATTACTTGTTCTCCCAGTTTGATTAGGAATCAAAGGAACGTGAAGAGCAAGAGTGAAAACAAGATGAAGGACTTTTGCTTTTAAAAGTTACGGTGTCTTTTTACAGGCCTCTTACATAAGAACGGAAGCTCTTCTTCTTCTTCTTCCATATTCTGTACCTTTTAACCCAAATTAAAAACTGTGTAGATCTGGTAGACATATGTTGTCTTGGTCCTGAGCAGAGGAAAAAGGTTACCTGGAAAATGAGAACTGAGCCCTAAATTCCTACCTTCTCTTTGATTTGTTGCTCAGCCCAGCCCTGCAACTGCTCACAAATACTTTCTGTCAGGCAGTGATGGGAGTTTGTTAAACTCTGGGAAACTCTGTCACCACAACTTTTCCTCTTTAACAGACTTATGATTTAGCTAACTGATAGCTACTAGTTCAAGCCTGTACTCAGCCATCCCACCTGACCATCTGAAGTGAACACACCAAGGACAAGACTGAGGACTATCAGTGGACTCTGCTGATGACTGATGGTTATCTCTATAGGAAGCAATAAGGTTACAAATTGCCCAACACTGCATATGCATGGTTTCCTAGAACTTCCACATCCCACATTTTGCTGATGCTGTCCAAACTAGTGTTGATCAGTCTGTATTTATCAAGCCTTGAAGAGGAGTAGGGCTGGCTTTAGTTAACTTGTGCACAAGCTTCTGCTGGAGCACAAACCATGGACACAGTGCCTCATCTGTTCCTGTAATACAATGTAGAGTCTCTTTCTGTAAAAGCCTGCTGTTATTTCATGTACATTATTGCTGCTGATAATCAGTGGATGAACAACTTTCATAACAACACTGCAACCTCCCCCTTTACCCCCCACCTGGCAGTTGACTTGATGGTTAGCCACAGACATGTAGCAGTCTTGGGTAGCCAGATTCCAGATAGCAGCCTGCCTTTTTGGCCAGCATGGGCTCTGTTACTCATGGTATGTGTTTCCAAAGGACTGCAGGTTTATCACACAGGTCTGCAAAGGCCTGCTTCCTCATGCAGAAGTTTTGGGGCTACTCTTGTACACTGGTAACTGCAAAATGATGAGATTTGATCCTTTTGTGTTAGTTCAGTTCCAGAAAATGCTGTTGCACATTGGGGAGGGTTAGTGTCATTCAAAATGGTGGATGGTTATAAATCCTTAGACAGCAATCTCTAGGTTTTGTCTTTTTTTTCAGCACCATCAGCATCCATTTTACCACCACTCATCTCTTTTAGCGTTACCTTTCCTTTTAAGTTCCAAGGCCTGTCTGCACCTCACTGCATTCATGAGCATCTCAGTTAAGGTTACAGAGAATTGCTTTGCAAGAATCATGCCAGCCCCATATTTGTATAAACAGTATTGCATGCCAGACTGGCAAAATTGTATGTCACTGGAGACTGCACTCATTCTTCTCTTTAAAGCCAGAAAGGAAAAATAAGTAAGTTTATGTACTGTGGACTGATTCTCAGAAAGTTTTGCTCAGTGGTGCGATACAGGAGCTGGGATATGCCTGTTCTTATTGTGGTGTTTATATGCAACCCCCTGTGTAGATATTGTCAAGCAGGCTTGATGAAATTTTCAGAAATAATGTGAGTAAAGAAATGGATGTTTGATAATAGTGCCACTGAGACAGATCAGGAAAATATCTAATGGTGTGTCTCATTTCTTGCAGCCTCCAGCAGCACCAGTGTCTTCATTCTGTGAACTGGAAACTCAGGAACCCTACACTTGAGCTCAAATAGCTTCAGATCAAATCAGTGAGTGAAAAGAGGAGAAAGTGAAACAAATGCAATGTGGGGAGAGGAACTCGAGCTCTTTCATATTCACTTCTCTGTGAAAACTCAGGGTAGGCCCATGACAAGAATTCAGAAAGCAAAGGAACATTAATCTGTATTGAACATTTACGTAAAGCACATTTTTATGGCTGCCAGACCAGCAAGGCTAGGAGAATATGGAGGTACAGGAAGCTGAAAATGATGTGCAAATGTTGGAGAGTACTTTAGACAATGTAGCATCTGGTTCAAATAGATGGTTAAAAGCAGAAGTGTTAACATGCAGGTAAAGGAACATAAAAGCATGCTCTAGCATGTGTTTGAAATGCATCTAGCACAATATAAACATTTGACAGATGTTTGGGCTTACCATTGCTTTGAGGCATGAGACTTAAAATAAGATCCTGCAGTAACGGAGCTATTTGGTTGAAATAGTAGTCTCTGTTCCTCTCTGGGCTGGCTCCAAATGTCAGGAGTGACCACATATAGCTCCCCTGTAGGGTCCCACCACTCCCTCCTTTTACCACTGCTTCTTTCAGTCTTAAGAGAGATTTTCTCGCTGTCTGCTTTTTGTTTTGCGTAGTCTTATTTCCAAAGTGTAGGCTTGGGCTGCTTTTGAGCATGGCACTGAAGACAATAGCAAGGAATTAAGGTTTTAATCATGAAACTGTGTAGAGCAGACTGGGGAGCCTGGATCTGAACTGAGGCAGGTTTAAAAAAAGAAATCACTCTAATTTGCAAAAGCATTTAGTGCTGTGATGGATAACTTAAAGCACAGGGGAAAGCCAAATATTTAATCCAGTGAGCTTAGTGCGTGGTAAAATGCACACTGCCTTGTCTGTGCAAGATTTCTCAAGCATGTTTATTAGTATATAGAATCATAGAATCAACCAGGTTGGAAGAGACCTCCAAGATCATCTAGTCAAACCTATCCCCCAGCCCTACCCAGTCAACTAGACCATGGCACTAAGTGCCTCCTCCAGTCTTTTCTTGAAGACCTCCAGGGACGGTGCCTCCACCACCTCCCTGGGCAGCCCATTCCAATGCCAATCACTCTCTCTGTGAAGAACTTCCTCCTAATATCCAGCCTATACCTACCCCGGCACAACTTGAGACTGTGTCCCCTTGTTCTATTGCTGTGTGTTGGCTAACAGGTGTTAGCCTCAAATTGCTAGATAATCAAGGCACCGAGTTGAGTCTGGAGCTCAAAGTACAATATGAATTAACTGTTTTGGGGGAGAATGTTGTTGTTTTCCTTTGTCTTTGCAAGCAGGTGGTTCATACATTCATTTCACTTGTTCAGGGAAACTTCTTCTGTAATCCTTGTTATAATGTAATTATTTCTAAATAGATGTGGAGAATGTCTCACATTGATATGCAGATGACACCAAGCTAGGAGCAGGTGTTGATCTGTTGGAAGGTAGAAGAGCCCTGCTGAGGTACCTGGACAGGATGGATGGGTGGGCAGAGGCCAATGGGATGAGAATTAACAAGGCCAAGTGCAGGGTTCTGCACTTTGGCCACAACAACCTCAAGCAGTGCTACAGACTGGGGACAGAGTGGCTGGAGAGCAGCCAGGAAGAAAGGGACCTGGGGGTGCTGGTGGATAGTAGGCTAAAGAGGAGCCAGCAGTGTGCCCAGGTGGCCAAGAGAGCCAGTGGCATCCTGGCCTGTATCAGGAACAGTGTGGCCAGTAGGACAAGGGAGGTTATTCTTCCCCTGTACTCAGCACTGGTCAGGCCACACCTTGAGTGCTGTGTGCAGTTCTGGGCCCCTCAATTCAAGAGAGATGTTGAGGTGCTGGAACGTGTCCAGAGAAGGGCAACAAGGCTGGTGAAGGGCCTGGAACACAAACCCTAGGAGGAGAGGCTGAGGGAGCTGGGGTTGTTCAGCCAGGAGAAGAAGAGGCTCAGGGGTGACCTCATTGCTGTCTACAACTACCTGAAGGGAGGATGTAGCCAGGTGGGGGTTGGTCTCTTCTGCCAAACAACCAGCAACAGAACGAGGGGACACAGTCTTGAGTTATGCCGGGGGAAGTATAGGCTGGATGTTAGGAGGAAGTTCTTCACAGAGAGAGTGATTTGCCATTGGAATGGGCTGCCCAGGGAGGTAGAGGAGTCTCCATCCCTGGAGATGTTCAAGCAAAGCCTGGATGAGGCACTTGGTGCCATGGTCTAGTTGACTGGATAGGGCTGGGTGATAGGTTGGACTGGATGATCTTGGAGGTCTCTTCCAACCTGGTTGATTCTATGATATGAATTTATCAATATTAGGTAATAACCAGATAAAGTTGTAATAGGATAGATTTATTCTGCATCTTTTAGCCTACATTAGAGATAATTTTTTGTCAGTTTCTTTTCCCTTCCTTTCCTGTCTTTTAACAAAAACAAAACCAACCTTTTTTTACCAACAGTCTGAATTTAGAGTATCCTTGAACCCTTCACTAGCTTGAATGTTTACTGGTTGAAACCTGTTTCAGTAACCTTCCTATCAATCTTCTGTTACTGACTTGTGGTTTTATTAAAAGTCTCAGGACACCTCATCTTTTTCATATTAAAAAAGAAACTATATCTTGGTCTTGTTGTGGAGAATGGATTATATCTCAAAGAATGGAATTAAGTGACCAGAAAAAAATCTTTCCCAAAATTGTATCATTTAAAAAAAACTAATCTCATTATTTTTTGTGGTCTGCCTCTTGATCTTTGACTGTTTGGCATTCCCCCTGGCCTCCAGAATGTATGAGCAGGTAGTCTAACATCATCAGTTAGAGTTCCAACTCTGGAAAGATTTGGAACTGGGATGGTGATTCATTCTGGGAATGATTTTTTGTGGTCTGCCTCTTGATCTTTAACTGTTTGGCATTCCCCCCGGCCTCCTGAATGTATGAGCAGGTAGTCCTAACATCATCAATTAGAGTTCCAACTCTGGAAAGATTTGGAACTGGGGTGGTGATTCATTCTGAATCCTCACAAGACACTCATGCAGCTGCCCCTGTTTCAAAATCAGCAGCCCCGCCAGCCTGTCTCCATCAGCCTTGAGAAAACAGGAAGCACCATGGCCACCACAGGAAGCGGTGTGCTCTTACACCCACCCCAAAAACTGAGCTGCTGAACCTATTGCAAAATGCTAACAGAACACTGCAGGGGACACTCAGAAGAAGGCAAGAAATCTGCTGACCTTGGGGCACAGACCTTGCCTGTGCAATTCTTAGCTTCAGTTTCTCAGGCCAACATGTCCTATGTTTCTCAGTCGCTTCAGCTTAAATCCCCTCTAGCAAGATATTCTTACCCAGAATGTGAAGAGTTTTAGTTAGTTTGTTTCACCCCCAAACACAGTAAGACGCTTCTTGTCTGGTGGGCTGAGAGACTGAAAGATAGGAATAGAGAAGGTGGAGAGGACTGTGTTTTGCTCATCATGATTAACTATATACTCATTTCCTTGGCAACATGGAAGAAATGGGTGTTTTGGAGGTGGAGATTTGGGTGTGTATCTTGTGATTTTGATGTTTTTCATATTGAACAAGAAAAAAATACTTCTCACGCTCTTGGTTGCAGAGAAAAATCTCTACCATAATGTTTCTGTAAATAGAATTACCTTCTGCATTTAAAAATTGGAGCACGATGAGCTGTTCTAAGTAGGAAACACCCTTTTCTGGGGGGTGCCATGGAATACAATTAGGAATGGCTGAAAGAGAACAGGATGTTACACAGCCATCAAAAGTTGAGAGAGATACAGCATGCAAAAAGATTTGAAATTTAGGAGTGTTTTTTGTTACGTTTGGCTACTAAAAACATCTTGATAATTTGTTCCAAAGGGCAGTTTATATGCTGAACAATGGACAAGACATTTTTACAGGGGCTTTTAAATTAAAAAGGCAAGATTTGTGAGAAACTGATTCAAAAGAAGTGCAATAATAAGAAGGCAGGAGAGGATCAGGAATGGAAGATGATATTAGCTATTGAGACTAGATCTAGGCATTATTTTTCTGCTAGATGCATCATTTGCCTAATAAATGCAGATATGAGAATCTGATCCTAGAAATCCATCTATTTGGAAATTCTTGTTAAATCACTCAAGTTGTTTTGTCACCAGTTGAAGCATTTAAAAGGTGGCCTTTCCCTCTTGTTTGAAAATTTGAAATGAAAAAGCATGCCATTTTAACAAATGTTTCAGTCAGCTCATAATTAAATCTTGGGGGGATTTCTTTCCTTCTCCTCTCCTTCTCCTCTCCTTCTCCTCTCCTTCTCCTCTCCTTCTCCTCTCCTTCTCCTCTCCTTCTCCTCTCCTTCTCCTCTCCTTCTCCTCTCCCTCTCCTCTCCTTCTCCTCTCCTTCTCCTCTCCCTCTCCTCTCCCTCTCCTCTCCCTCTCCTCTCCCTCTCCTCTCCCTCTCCTCTCCTCCCCATTTCATTTTTCCTTTCTTTTATTTTCCTTTATTTTATTTTTCTTTTCTTTCAGTAAAAGTCAATTATTCATGCAGTTCCAACCAAAGTAAGAAAAGAAGTATTACTGGAAGATGGAGAAAATAGTAAGAGCTATACTGCAAGAAGGCAGAAAATCCTGCACAGAGAAAAAAAATATATATTTGAAGATAGTGTCATCAGAACATTACACAAATACCTCTAGGAAGTGGGCTTGACATTACTAAAGCAGCAATGCTGCACGTAGAACCCTTAAGGGATCTTGCCTAGATGTGGATTACAGACCAATATTTAGCAGGGTGGATAAATGCATTACTTCTGCCACTCAGTACTAGCTCCTCTGTGTCTCTTCTTTGTCACAGTTCAACTGATCATTCTCCACGGCCAGTGGAAATATGGTTTTACCAGAAGTAAATTGTACATTTTACCTGCTGCCGTTACTATGGGGAAACTTCTACTCAGATTTCTGTTCTCCAAATTGCTTTAGAACAGAATTTGTAACACTTTCAGCACAGCTTACTTTTGAAAACAATTTGAGGTGAAAACTTCAGCATACTTCCTTTTGAAGTAACTCCTTCTATATAGATTGTTTCTGTTTTGCACAGTCATTCATCAGGCTACTTCAGTTTTCATCCCATGAACTCTCCTGACAGCATACCTTTTGGAATTTGTATAAAGCTCTTAACTGTACATTTCTTCCTGCCATGAAATACATTTTCATTTCATGTATGCACAGAGATGAGCCACGTGACTGGTGCCAATATTAGCACATCCATATTCTCTTCATTTTGATCTAATACCTTGCTCTTCCTGCTGGTCACTCTGTCTGTTGGCTATTTTCAAAGATCTAAAAATATGAGTAAAATAATGAGTGTTAGTGGACAGAATCCTGCCATGCTGTTCACATCTTTTCTCCTGAAAACTCATCAGAAAGCCTTTTCTTTTGGTGGCAGACTAAGCAAAATATGTGGCTGATCCTGTTTGTAGAATGTCTCAGCTTGCACAGGCTTTCTGATGAGAGCTTAAGGATTTTTATTTTTGGTGGACAAATCAGCATATTCTGAAACTCTCAAGTATGTCTTACCACTCTGCATCCAGACAAAAATGAAATTACTAGCTCACTGAAATTTGAAATCTGCCTTGAATTGTGTCCCATTTGGAATATTCATAGAGTCATAGAATCAACCAGGTTGGAAGAGACCTCCAAGATCATCCAGTCCAACCTGTCCCCGAGCCCTAGCCAGTCAACTAGACCATGGCACTAAGTGCCTCATCCAGTCTTTCATCCAGTCTTTTCTTGAACACCTCCAGGCAATCTCTTCTTCATTCAAAACTCAAGATGATCTCTAAAATGAGATATTTACAGTTCAAAATGACAGCCTGCCTCTCCCCTTGGCGTGTGATGAGATCACAGGATATCAGGGGTTGGAGGAAGGGACCCAAGGAGATTGAGTCCAAACCCCTTGCCAGAGCAGGACAATACTAACACAGATCACAGAAGAACACATCCAGACAGGCCTTGAAAGTCTCCAGAGAAGACTCCACAACCTCTCTGGGGAGCCTGTTCCAGTGCTTTGTGACTCTTACAGTAAAGAAGTTCCCCTTGTGTTAAGGCAGAACCTCTTTTGCTGCAACTCACACCCATTGCTCCTTGTCCTATCCCAGGAAGCAGTGAGCAGAGCCTGTCCCTCCTCTCCTGGCCAACCCTCAGATACTTATAAATATTTATCAAATCCCCTCTCAGTCTTCTTTTCTCCAGACCAAACAGCCACAGGTCCCTCAGCCTCTCCTCACAAGCCATGGCCTCCAGTCCCCTAATCATGTTTCAGGCTTTGTCTTTGATAGTAAATTAAACAGGTCCACTGGCTTAGAATAGAAACTGGTGCTTGCTCATACGCATTACTAAACTGGCAGAGAAATCTCTGCACAAATGCAGCAGGAATGTCTTGGGAAGTGTTCAGGCACTGTTTGGGAACTGGCCCACTTAAGGGCTCTTCACAAAACGTGTTTGTATGGTCACACTTCTTTCGGAGACTGTGAGTGTTTAGGAGTGTGAATGTGGCCTTAGTTTTTGTGCATGTACTTAAGACAGGATTTCTTGGACTCTGTCTCCTGGTCATGTAAACATGAAAAATAGCCCATCCTGATTAAGAAAGAGATTCTTATAATGTATATTTCTGTGAAAATCCACCCTGAAAATTAAGCATCCAGAAACAAACTATTGCACCACTTCTTCCTTGTTGACTTTATTCATCCTTAAGTACAAATCACAATTTGCTTCCAACTGTTTTCCAGAGGTCTGATGATTCATTTCAACCTGTTTCTAGCTTAACATTTATTGAGACTGATTTTTTTCCTTATGACCAATCTAAAGTGAGTAGTATTAACTACTGCAAATAAAAAAAATCATTCTGAAAGGGGAAAAATCACACATCATCATTACTTCCACTGTACTAAAACAGAGCCAATGAAGATGATCAAGGAAACCAGGGGTTTTCAGTCTTCTTAAACTTTCTGTGCTTAATAGACTGTTATCATGCTCTGAAATTTGTACCTTATTAGTGGTCTGACATGTGGTATGAAAATAATATGTGAGGCAAGAAACAGAAGGAAAGGGGTTCATTTTATGCAAATTAACTCAGTGTTCAGGACTAGTGATTTTTAAATGCTTAGGAAGCTTAGAGGTTCTTTTAGTCAGAAAGACTCTTTCCGGCGTCTCAGCGCAGAGGGCATTAATTGGTTGGATTTGACATAGCTCTTTGCAAGTCAAGTAGGTACAAAACTGCCTTTAAAGCTAGAAAAAACACCTATGTGAAGAAAAGTATTAGCTTGTATTAAACTGTATCATGTGGGTGCAGACTGGAAAGTGGAAAGCAGTCTTTAAAATAAGTGCATGATCAGTGTTTTCAAGAAGGGTTACATTTCAATCAGTTTTTAAAATACCGAGCTGGTAGTGTCCCTCCTGCCACTGACTCTGCCTACACAGTCTCTGAGCTGGTTTCTTTAGTTTTCCTTTCAGATTTTGTAACCAATATTACAGAAGCTCTCAGGTAAGAACCATTCATGTGTAAGTTTATAGGCCTTCACTGAGAGCCAGAGAATGCATTATTTCTCCAGCAGCCACTCTAGAGCACCCCTTTCTTACTTCAAAGAAATATATTCTGCCCTCTTCTCTCTGTCCCTTCATTTATTTTCTTAAATTCACTAGCAAAGTTAATCACTCAGGTTGTTCTGGACCTGTACTGTATTTTCAGCGGTCAGCAGCTTCTTTTAATCCCTTGTAACCTGATTTTGCTAAACTAGGATGCTTTATTTGGTTGTTACTTGGTTGTTTGTATTACCAAAACTGACAGACCAAAGGAGAACTGCAGCAATGAAGGAAGGGAAATGAATGGAAGGCTGAAAGCTCAAAACAGACTTCCATAACTTTCAGACTAAACTGTATTTTAGTCCATCAATTTTGCAATTCAACCTTAGGTCAGAACATAGTTTCTATTACATTAATTGAAGCATAGTTTTGTTTAACTCAAATTCCAGCTCTGTTTACAGTGTGAAAAGGAAACAGTTTGTTCTCCTCTTGCACACTTAAGACTTGATTTTCATAGCACTCTTGATTTCAACTGCAGTTGTTGGAACATTTATACTACCACATGTTTTATCAGTAAATAATCTAATCTTTTTCATAGCTGCATATGATTTATATAGAATCAGTAGTACATTTGAAGGTAAACCAGTGTAAAAACTACTTTGAGCTGTTGTTGATGTATTCAGAGCTCAAGGGGAAAAGCAACATGAGTTTGATTTATTGCTTAAAGCTTCAGCTTTGCTTTAATAATATCCGTATCTAAAATATGCAAATTGTATACTTTGAAGGACAGAGGGTTTCTACATACCAATTCCATTCTAGTTCCACCAAATTTTCTTGGAAAGAGTGGCTTCCTTACGTCAGGATCATATGACAGAGCTACAACTATGTTCAGGATAGAACTGATCTCAGAGGATGAGCAGCTTTTTGTTTCCTTTATTTGTGATTTTTTTTAGCAGATTTAGCCTTATTAATTTACACTTGTTCCAGCTTTCAGTTTTGCAGATGCTTACCACACTTTTTCCCTTTGAGCAGACAGAATGCTTGGACAAAGCTTTTCAAGAGCAATGTTCGTTCTGCTCTGGACATTGCAAAGGGACAGAGTGCAGCTGCCATAGACCTGCCTGGCAAATTTGCACTTGCTTATTCAGTAGCCCTCAGGAATGTAAGGACTTTCCTTCAAATGATCAGATGGAAGATTTTCCTTAAGATGGGTTAATGATCACTGGGAGGAGATAGCTTAGATCTCTGGTTTTCATTGCTGCTTCTTTTGTGTTTTAATATTGTTTTCACTAAAGAGTTAGATTGAATTTGGTGCAGCATCTTTCAGAACCATTAATTTTAGTCTCTAGCCTTCAAAAACATCAATATCAGTACCTTTGATTATGTGCAATGAAATTTAGCTTCATTCAGGATTTGCATTTCCTGGGAAGAAAAAGAATTAAGGCTGGCATGAGTGGATTTAAAAAAAGAAAAAAAGAACATTTCTACTCTACATTTTTTCCAGTTGGTGATAAGCTTGACTGTATTACTCCCCCACCCATGCAAACACTGAGCTTTGTCTGTGTAGGTGACAAATGGCATGATTTTGCATTTCTGCCTGCCTGCTCTTTTGGGTGAAGTAAAGCACTGGGGCTTTGCAGAATGGGACAGCTGAGTGAAATGCTTCTTTTTCTCTCTCTTTCAAAGTGAATTGCACTAGTTCTTATAGGAAGGAAGGAGAAAATGGTGGGTCTACAGGCTCTTAGTGACTATTCTTTTATTTTGCAATCTTGGAATTTCCCCAAAGACTGTTGTTTCTTGTAGCTCCTCTAATACAGTTTTTCTTCAGCTCCTTTCCTAAGTCTCTGAGCTTCAGCCAAACTTGGTTGCCTTCTTTCACTAATACTATGGAAAACTAACCTTTGACTTATCCAGACCCTTTGGAATGACAGAGATGTAATAAACTACAAGATGTGGAGGTATGGCAGCTGTTTGCCTTTGGTAGATGGATTTTATCAGAAAAGGTACTGCTGATTTGTATCACTCAGCCACACCAAGGTTATACAAAGAGCAGCAAAGCCCCAGGAGCATAACAGCCGGTCTGCTCTTAACCTCAACTTTTATCTCTCACAGCCAGCTTCCTTCCCACACCACAAGCACCACATGTTACTTTACACTGAAGCAACACTTGGCAACAGAGGTCTGTCTGCCCAAATAATGGAAAGGGAAAAGAAGGATGCCATGAGCACAATATGCATGGGCAGCAAGAGTACTATTATGGGGCAATGCTCTTCTATATCAGTGCCAATCCACCACGGTGTTGGAATGTGTTTTTTTTCAGCCGTTTCTTTTTATCTCAGGCTGTTATCTTCTCCTCTAGGTGATGAGAAGTGAATTTGACTAGCTACTGCTGAATGAAATCAGAGAAAGCTAAAGGATATTAGAGTAGCACCTGCTCCAGTCTGCCAGAAAGTGCCCATGCCTAAAACCAGTGCTTCCTTTGGGTAGGCTGGTGGCAACTCTTGTAAGGTTCCATCACTAAAAGGTCGCATTACCCCGTGTCTTATATGAAATTGAGCCCCATGAGTAAGCAGGGAAACTGACTGTACTCCCTTACGCATTTCCTGTAAATCATCCCTACAGGGGCAAGAGTGTTGCTTACTGGAGTTCACAGGTGAGACCTTCCAAAGCCTTTGACAGGGGATAAATCCCTGGGCATATGTGCCTGGAGGACAAAAGAAAACAAAGGAAAATCTAAAGTCCAAGAGTGAAAGTCTGAGTAAGAATGTATTGGTATACATTTAATTTCTAAAAAACAGGACAGATACTTGGTTGTTGAGAGGTTTGTGATCAATATGTTGCAGAAATCAGAACAGTATTTCTTACTCTTCATTCCCCTGACCTGCAACATAAAGCAAAAAGCAGTTTATAAATATGAGATGGGGTAGGCAAAAAAAAAACCCAGACAGCTGCACAGACCAGCAGCTGTGACACACACAGGAAATTTGGATGGAAAGAACCATTAGTGCATTGAGACCATCTCCCTGCCTGTTAGCAGGGTCAGCTCCCTTTTAGCAGACTTTTAAAAAGCAGCTCCTTCATGACAGCCTTAAAGATTTTCTTCTTCTAAAATAACCTCTAATTCAGGGGAAAAGCCTTTTAATCTGTCAGTCTTGGCTTCACGTTTTCTGATTTGAACTTGTGTCCATCCTGTAACAAAAACAGTCCTGTCATCTGAATTTGAAAGACCTGCCAAACTACCATTTTGCTCTGTATTACCTAGATAGAGACTCTTCTTTTGTTGTTCTACAGCAGGGTCAGTTTCATGACAAAGCCCATCCTAGCATAGACATATGATGACTAGAAATAGCTATTTTGTGGCAAATTCATTGGGTGGTAAATGTGTGTCTTAGAGGGAATAAATAGCAGGCAAGGCTGCACATGCCCCTTGGCCAAAATGCCCCTTCCAACCCAAACCATTCTATGATTCTAAGTTTTCTTGCTGATAATCTGACCGATTTAAAATCAATTCAGAGGAAAAAATCTTAAGTAAATGTTCCATGTCTAACTGGATAAATTTTATGGCCATTCAGTGTACAGGGTATAGTCTATCCAAAACTCAAACCTTTTGTTTTATCCTATTACACACTACTAAAGGTGGAATGGAACTTAACTGAAGAGTGACATCTGGAATACTACTAATTGCATTGCAAAGTGCATGCTCTGAAGTCTTGTCTGGCTCTTGAACCCTCTTTAGCATCTTCGCCATCTTGCCAAACATAGAAAACCCTATGTTTTCTGTCAAAGTCCCAGAGCAAACCATGTGGAAAACAAAGAGCTATAAATAACTCCTCCCCAACAGGAAAGGTGACTAATCTGCTGTTTCAAATAATGACATACTCCAACACCCCCCCCCCCCCCAAATTTTCTTTTGTTTTTACCTGTCTTTGTAGAAAAGCGACATTACTGTGCTCTTTTCATGATCACCTCTCTCTTGAAATTTCATCCTCCTACATTTGAGGTTCTCTTTCAAGTCTCAAATCCTTGCAAAAATGCTGCTTCAATTACCTTTGTGCAAATAACTTTTGTGCAAAAGTAGACTTCATAAAAGAAAGTGGGATTTCAAATGCTAAGATAGGAGAACATGATCCTTTGGGGTCTGGCTTGTAATCCTGGGACACTGGGTTCATTTTCTGATCCATAACTCATTAGTCAGCTACTTACACTCTCTATGCCTTTATCTACCCTGTCCATTATGGCAGAGTATGTGTTCAGAGCTGTTCAGTGCATTGTTTGAAGTAAAATACTATCTGTAAAGGAAAGTAAAACATTTTGAGATGTGTTGGTTCAAACAAACAAATAAAAAGATACAGTAGGATGTTTTCTCAGTAGAGTTGGGATGGGTATATTTGGAACTATGAGATCCATAAAGCACATGATAGGGAAGTTTATACACAGCTTTAAGTTCTATTTTTAACTAACCACCTCATAATTACTATTAGCTATTTTGTACTGTGTTTTACTGTGCTGTGAGCCACACAATGATAGTTGAACAGAGCATGGGAAATTATTTCATTTGTTGTTAAAAAGGAATTTTTTCACATGATCTAAGTCACAGGGTTAATGTCAGTTATGAGCTGTATTTTTTTTTATTATTCATTATCTTCTCTCTATTAATATCTTCTATGGGTTCTGACATTCACTTGTTGCTTTTGATTTCAAGTGCAAGATTTTTCTTGCACATGTATCATTTCATCCAAATGTTGTTCACACCTACTGCTAAAATAATAGCAATAATAACAATTGTTAATGTGTTGAAAATCACTTGTTTGCTACAGTATTTTGTAATTCCTGAGTAGTTTGTTATTTTGAGTTTATTATGTATTTTGATAATCTTAGTCATAGTTTGTGGGGAAGACTGTCAGTAAATGAAGAACTGAAATCTTTATTGCTTTTCCATATTTTCTTTTTGAGTGCAGCTTTGTCTGTTTGCTAGCTGGTTTTAAAATAAGAATTTGGAAGAGAACAGTGGAGGAGGAGCAGTATCCCAGTGAAAGGAATTGCAGCTTTCTTTTCATCTGTGAATGAAATTTGTTCTTTTCATACATTAATTTTCCTAGATTTTTCTAACATCACAATTTGTCTTGCATTTCTGCAAGAGATCTAAAGGTATCCTTTCCTGACAAATTAATTTAGAGAATCTAGGAGTGGAAGTTTCTCCTTTATACTTTAGCAAATCCATTCAGAGTCTGTGTATTAGTTTAAAACAGGAAAGTTAAATCTCACTGGGCAATGAAAATACAGCTTCAGAAAGCATTTATCTGCAGATAACATTTTTTGGTGCTTATAACCTTATGCATAGAAAATTTTGATCATCATGAAGATTTTTGGATGGCTTGATAATAATCTGTCCTCTCCTGGTGTTTTGCAAGGTGGCTCAGACTCCCTCTTTGACATAACTTACCCTCATTTCCTGCATATTTTTCATATTTTGTTTCTCTGTAACTCTCTATGTCTGGGCATCAATGTCTCTCTGACTATAGCCATGACTCCTCCTACCTCTTTCTTCTCTGTGCCCTTCTATGTTGTCTAATGCTTTCCAAATCATTCTAATCCATGCATTTCTTTCCAGGTACTGCACTATTTTCTTTCCTCAGCACCCTGCTTTGTTAGGTATCCAGTTATTGTGCTGAAAAGGCAAACCATAGTTCAATTCCATCTACATGCTTAGCAATAAAGTCAGTTGTAACTAAGCACTGTAACAAAATATTTTTGCAGGGCAAATATGTCCTCTGTGTGGGAGGCCAACTTTTCAAATGTGCAGTGTATCATCTGAAAAATTCCCTTGGGGCTCTGACTTTGTAGGCAAATCTCTTAGAAACTGGTTTCAAATGGTGTTTCATGGTGAATTGTCCAGACAGTGTCTGTTTAGCAAGGCTGTCTTGTAACAAGCCAGAATCAAATCTTGGTTGTGTCTGTACATGTATTTTATCCTAGCCCAGATGGGGAGAACTCAGCCAGCTTCACCCAAAGAGCCAGTGCAGGAGGAGCTAGGACAAAAATCAGTGATTCCATTTTGACAAAGGCAGGAAACAATGAGAGGGAGGGGGGCTTGTTTCTACAGCATAAATAACATCTTTCTGACTCCCATATCATGATTCAGCAGCTCTGATGTCAATTTACAGTAACAAAGGAGACAGAGATGGTTTTGGGAAGGAGTGTTGACAAAAGCATCTTGTACAACTTCCTCTGGGCTCCTCAGCTGTGTTATCAGGGGTGGGCAGCTGCGTAGGACAAGCCCCACATTTGGGGAGCAAAGCCCCAGAGTGCTGAGAAGAGGTCTGTAGCAACAGCAAGAAATTAGGGTGGTAGATAAGCTTTCACACTCAGATCTGTGATCTTTATAGGGCCACTGCCTCTGCCAATGAGGAGATGCATTTGCTCAATATATGTAAATGCCTGTGCTGGGAGAAAAACACACTGGGCACTGTTCAGAGCATAGCTCATCTCTGATAGTACATAGCTCAGAAATACAGGATGAACCTAAAAATGTCATTGTTGGTCAAACCATTTTTTAGAACCTTGCAATACTGATTTGAAGTTTTCTTGTGTGTGTCTGTTTAGATTTTTCAATGTTGGCAGTTTCATGTTTTCACAAAACAGAAGACAAAATACAAAACACCTAGTAGTGTGAAGTTGTGGAGGAAAAAAGATTTGGCTGTGCTGAAACTCACTCCTTCTTTGAGCTATCTTTTCTTTCCTGTTTTTGTATCTGATATAGGCCTCATCTTTGAGATGCCATGCCTGCATCCCAATTTTATCCTTCTAAGACTTACTTCAGGTTGGTCTTTACACAGCCTTGCTTGCCTGGGGCTGCTTA
Organism: Pogoniulus pusillus; assembly: GCF_015220805.1. Classification (NCBI taxonomy): domain Eukaryota; kingdom Metazoa; phylum Chordata; class Aves; order Piciformes; family Lybiidae; genus Pogoniulus; species Pogoniulus pusillus. The sequence continues at coordinate 25,664,254 of NC_087264.1, read as the reverse complement.
TTTCCTTCCTCTAATCATTCCTCTTGATGTCTCTACTAAGTTCACTTCTACCTGCACCTTTTCATTGATCATGGCAGCAGGAAACCATTGCTGTGTACTTGATTGCTCACCTTGGATGCTGCCTGTGAATTTTGTCTCACCAAAGCTTCAGGTTTCTGAGATTACTGGTAACAATGACTGTTAGTTGAACTTCAGTGGCAATTCTCTATGCTATTCTTGTTCTGAATTCTCCTCCATAATAATCCTGCTATTGAGTTTCAGTGTTGCCTTTGGCACGCCCATTATTGCCTCAGTCATGGGCTTGCCAAGTAGAAAAGAAAAGGGGGGAAAAAAAAAAGAGCTTCCCCCACCTACTCTGAAGTACCTCAGATGAACTTTGTTGTCAATTGCAGTTTTTTTAGTGCCAGCTTGATATAACTTCTGTCACCTTAGACAAACAGAAATGGAAAAACCCTGATCTCATTGTTTTCTTCTTTGAGAACATATTCCATAATGCACGTCAGACTGAAATGTATCAGGAGATGTTCTCCATGGTCTTCTCACAGAATTGTTGGTTCCAGCCTACTGTGAATTTTGTGTTTTACACAATTGGAGGCTGCACAGATTCATCAAAAGTCTGGAAGGAGATTGTAAGCCACTCACCTCTGCACTGTCATGGCCTCCTCATCCGGAGAATAATGAACTAGGCTGTAATACCTTGACTTTTAATTTGAGATGTGAATGCTAATAATGGTCTCTCCTGATGAATTTATTTCTCTTTGCTGTCTTGAAGGGGGCATTGTTCTGAATCACAGTATCACTGCTTTGGAGATCCTTTTGCAGGCTGTGAACCCCTTCTTTAGTGGGGCCTGATATTTAACCTTTCCTACACACCATGCCTCAGTGTGTAAACACTCATCTTACAGCTTGTCCACGTAATGGCTGCTCCACTTACAGGCTATATGGCACTGTGCACTCTGGAGCTTGCATCACTTCAGATGGGTGACAGCACAAATCTTACTACTCACGGTAGCTGAGAGTGTGAATCTTGGCACTAGCATTCCGGATATGGACCTCACCAGGGAGGGGTATAGATCTTACTCTGTGTAGAGAATGAAAGTGTGAATGTGGTGTAAAGGATTAAAGTATTGGTATGCCTGCAACACTGATACTGAAACATCCATGCTGAATTGCAGCCCATGGGCCGAAGGGCAGGAACCATTGTTTGCACTATACCCTGGAGACATGAAGAATATGCCTTAGCTTGTAGAAATTAGGGGTGTCATTATTGAGCAATGAGGAACATATGGAAACTCTGGTCAGAAGGCAGCTTTAAATACATTTAGATACAGCATAAAGACTGTATATTAAACACCTAACACACTGATACCCAACTTAAAGGGTAGCATTGTGGCTTCATGAGTCTGAAAGCTCAGCAAAGAACAATCCCATGATGGCTTCTGATAAAGATTGACATTCTTTCTAGGCTTTGCAGCACTATTTGTTATTCACAGTCATGTAGATTTCCCTTCCTTTCCTCTATTACATTTGTTAAGACTAGGTAGAATATCCTTTCAGGATGAATCTCAGTTCTAACTTTTGTAAATTCCGTATAGCTCATCTGACACATTTCACTTGCCTCTTCTTTCTCCAGCAAGAGACTGAAATCTGCCCGGGTAAAACAGCACTTCTGAGGCAGTCCATTTATTCCTTACAAATATCAGCAAAGTGCACTGGATCAACTGACCTCCCAGCTGGAAGCTGTGCATCTGTGCATGGACACAGGCATACAGCAGTCACTGGGACTAGCAGACGAAGTTGTGGTGCACACAGAGTTAATATGCTGACAGAAACACTGAGGTTTACATCTGAAAAACCAAATATAAAAATAATATGATGACTAAGACTAAAATTCCCTGTTCTGAGCTTCCATGGGGGCAGCTCCCCTCCCCCCCCCCCCACTCAGGGCTCAGCAGTCACTTCTCCTTTTTTGCTGTGCCTTGCAGAAATGTGTCCTGGGATGAGTCAGAGCAGGACTTCCAGGCAGCAGCATTACTGCATTTGGCTCCCACCAAACAGCAGGCAAAAATGCCTGCTGCTCGGGCCTTAATACTTTTTTCACATACTTCTTACCCCCTGATACTCTTTTTTTTTTTTAATGAATCGTAAGATTGGATAGAAATCATTATGTTGGAAAGGACCTCTGGAAGCCACTTAGTGCAGTTTTCTGCTCACAGCTTCATGATTAGAATCATAGAACCATAGAGTCGTTATGGAAAAGACTTCTAAGTCTCTTGGAAAAGGCTTTTAAGATCATTATGTCTAACCACTAACTCTGACAAGTCTGGTGCTAAACCATGCCCCTTAACATCTCTGCCTCTTTTAAACACCTCCAGGGATGGGGTTCAACCACTTTCCTGGGAGCCTATTTCAGTGTTTGATAACACTTCCAGTGAAGAAGTTCCTTCTAGTATCCAATCTAAATTTCCCCTGGTGCAACTCGAGGCCATTTCCTCTTGTCCTATCACTTGTCACTAGGGAAAAGAGACCAAAACCCACTTCCCTATAACCTCCTTTCAGGTAGTTGTAGAGAGTGGTAAGGTATCTATCCCCTCAGCCTCCTTTCTCTAGACAAAACAACACCCATTTCCCTCAGGCACTCCTCATAAGACCTGTACTCCAGACCCTTCACCAGCTTCATCTCCCTTCTCTGGACCTGCTTCATCAACTCAATGTCTTTTTTGTTGTAGTGAGGGCAAATTAGATCAGGTTGCTCAAGGTCAAGGCCAGCTGAACTGGTAGTCTCCAAGAGGTACCTTGGACACAGCAACCTTGGACATCTCTTTCAGTGCTTGACCACCTTTATTGGGAAAAACTTCTAAAAGTATTCCTGCCCTGTCCATTTTCATGGTCTGTCCCTGTTTCTCTGCTTGCCTGTGCCCCATCTGTCAGCGCTTAACATCTAGTCTTACACATAGGGAGTCCCAGAGATGTTTTTATGTTGCCTCTCAATAGATTTTGCAGGAGCTCTGATACCTTTTCTTTGCAGTTAGTGAACTTTCAGAACACCAGTCATATTCCACCTTTTTTTCAAAAGCCAGCTTCTGACTGTACAATAACAAAAAATAAGAAAGTCCTGGTGACAGTACAGAGAGCACTGTTAGGTGTGAGGGAGCATGAATTTACTAAGTCGCTCTGATCTTTTTATTAGCAAATTTTATGGTAGAAATTCCAGCTGCTAAAATTTCTTCCTAGGAAAGAACAGCCTGCATGGTGGCTCAGGGATCCAGAGTCCTCTGGAGGGTCCCATCATTCAACCAAAGCAGATGTTTGCCAGGCTTTCATGACAGAATCAGTGCCTGAACCCCAGTGAGTCTGTGCCTGCCTAAAGGAAAGTCTCCCACAGTGCCAGATTGAGGGAAGGTTTAGTACCATCCCTGAGCTTGGACTATTCCCATCCTGCCAGCACTTTGTTATCTCCACAAGAGGCAACCTGCAGTATGGTGGTACCAGACTGACTTCTCAGCCTTGGCTGCACACAAAGCCCAGGCACAACACTGAGCTGGAAACTGTAATGTCAAAGCAAGCTATTGCCAGGCTGTCACTGGGAGACGGCGTCCAGCTCCCCGCAGCGTTTAGTATTTTACAGAAGCCGCTCGTGTAGTGTTAGCCATGGGTTTAGTTGCTTGTGTCCAGTAGTTGTGTGAAACAGTGGATCTAATCTACCAGGTTATGTCTTCTTCCCTGCCCTCAAGCTGGCGAAACTCCCAGTTTCCCCACAGAAAGGCGTCTTAGCTCAAGCCCCACCAAGAAAGGGGAAGGAGAAGCTGCTCACAGCCCAGCAGTCCTGTTTTGCAGGCAGGCAGCACCGCCGTGCGATGTCTCTGCAGAAGTGCAGCTGGAACAGCTTAACAGCACAGCCGCATTCCCAGCATGACTTCCAGCTGCTTCCGAGGAGCTAACTGCGAGCTGCAAACTCCAGAGCCAGCTAGGAGTGTGAGAAAACTGATTGTCCCTACTTGACTAATACTTCTGAATGGCTGAATTTTTCAGTAAAAAAGTATTTGGTCCAAAATTGTGCCACACTGCAGGGATATGCATTGGCTCTTGTGGATGCACATCATGCAGGCCTTTGGGTGCTGTGCTGGAGGAATACCCTACAGCTCTGTCTTCATGAATGCCAGTGAGCTAGAAGGGGTTTATGCGGATTTTTACTGAAAAGCTGCTTCACTTTCATCATTGCTTCATTCTGGCAAGAAAGACACAAGAGACCTCAACAAGGGCAAGCTGGGAGACACACAGAAAAATATTTTAGAGAGGCAAGAACATCAATAACAAGTCCAAGAGAACTGGATATATAGTGTCTGGTTTTCTTAGTCTGCCTTTAAAAGGGATCTACTTTTTCTTCAGGTGAGGAAATTATCCAGTATAAAATACAGAAATATCCTTTCCAAAGAAGCCAAGCTGAAGCAGCTCCGTGGCTTACATGAGCCAGAAGGTCCCAGATCCCTGCTACTGTTGTCTGATTGCTGTTGTGACAAAATACCAGCTTTTGGACCCAGCTTGCTAGGCTCTGATTTTGCTACACTAATCACTAGGCTCTGATTTTGCTACACTAATCACTAGACTATGACTGAAAATTAACTAAACAGCCACAACCAGGAGGAAGCTCCATTTGATGCGCAATGTATTAGTAGCTACCAGCTGATGACGTGAGCTACCAAAGCTATACTTCATCCAGAACTCTTCCTTTGTTGGCTTAGAATCATAGGGGGTCATGTCAGGGGCTGATAGTGACCTCAAAAGATCATGTAGTCCAACTTCCCTGCCAGAGCAGGATCACTTATACCAGATCACACAGGAATGCGTCCAGGCGGGTTTTGAATATCTCTAGAGAGTGAGAATCCACAGCTGCCCTGGGCAGCCTGTTCCAGTGTTCTGTCACTCTCACAGGGAGAAAAAATCTTCCTCATGTTTAAATTTAAATGAAACTTCCTAAGCCTCAGTTTCCACCCATTGCCCCTTGTCCTGTCATCTGGCTTATGGTGGGATGACATATATCCTGAAAGTCTTGGAGTGAAACCCTACATTACTGAAGTCAAAGCCAGTCCTCCCATGCTTCTGAGACCATGATACTGCTGCTGGCTGCAGTGGTTTGAAACGCTCAGCATGGCTTGATTTATCTAAGGAGGTGTCTGCTGCAACTGTGATAGTCACAGGTAGGATCCACTGGGATCTGTGCCACTGGAGCAAGAGTGGGGGTTGTTATTCTGGCAGCAGGAAGGCGACTGTGGAACACAAGAAACATAAATCTTACCACTTGAGAACAAAATAGTTTTTATTCAAAAACTCACTTCCAGAATTCAGCTTCCCGAATCAATGTTCTGTTTGGCAGTGAGGAAGATAAAACTTACACTGCCTTTGCAATGCAGCAGTGTGCAGGGTTACATGAAAGCAGGAAGAGCCGCTACACCAGCGCAGCTAAGCCAGCACAGCTGTCTCGGTTCTTAACTACTGCCCCAGGGCGTGACATTGGTCTGATGTAACGCAGCCAAGAGTGAAACTGCAGAGAGAAACGTCAGCATCAGCAACGTCTCCCTGGGGCATGGAATTAATTCCAAAAACAGGGGTGAGAAAGAAACTGCGTCTCGGAAAATGGTTGGAAACTGAAGGGTACATCAGCAAATGTGGAAAGTGTCAGTGCTGGAAACCACGTAGCTTCAAAATACTTCTGCTCCTATGAAAGTCAGCCTTGGTTCTGTGATACACTTCTTGAGCACGTACAGAATCTGCAATCTCTTCGAGAACCCTGAGTATCTTCCAGCACTCTTAGTCGGGACCCCAGTGCTTATGGAACTGTGGGTTACACAAATGACATCCTGAAGGCTGTGATCGACCTCTAACGGGGGCGGGGAAAATGTGTTTAGAAGTCACTGCATCCTTCAGAAGCATTTTAAGTCCGTGTCGTAGAGCAGGGGGCCACACTTTGCTCTGCTGTAGCAACTTCCACAAGTGCTGCTGTGTTTCCGCGGTGCCCTCTTCATGCCTCTGCAGCCCCAAGAAATCGATCACCCGTGAGGCGGCGTTCTCTGAACGCGTGAAGAGCTGCGGGCAGCACAGCGCAGAAGGCCAGGGCTGCCCCCGCCGCAGCTTCTCCGCAGCCCTTTGCCGGGATGCGCCCGCAGGGGCCGGGCGGCGGCGCGCGGGACGCTGCCGCTCGCGCGGGCTGGGCCAGGCCGCGCCACCGAGCGCCGCTCCCGCCGGGCCGGCCCCGCTCAGTCCCGGACCGTCCCGTACTGCGACGGCGGGAAGTGGGGGCAGCAAGACGCAGGAGCGGCAGCTAGTCCCCGCCGGGCTGGCGACGCTGGTGACGAAGAGGCCGGCACCGACGTGGCCGGCCGGGGGAGGCGGAGCGGAGGGGCCGCCGGGCGGGGCAGGCCCGCGCCGAGCCGAGTCGCGGCTGGATGGCAGCGGCGGCGCACGGTAAACGGCTGCTCGCGGCCGAGCGGCGGGGAGGGTGGCCGGGCTTAGCCCCGCTCCGCTACTGCGGTGGCTAGGGGGGATGGTTGGGACCGAGTTCGGCCGCGCAGCTCAGCGCCGGCGGGACGGGGTAAGCGGGGGCTGCGGTGGGTAGTGCTGCCCGCGGCGAAGCCGAGTCCGGCACCGGTGGACCGGGCCTGGTTGGGCCAAGTACGGGACAAGTTTGCGAAGGACGTGGTGGGGCAGCGCCTGGCCGGGCCGCTGCTTAGCGGGAGCCGTACTCCGGCCTGGCGAGACCGTGGGCTCCACGCCGCCTGCTCTGGGGCCCCTGCTACGCCTGGGCTCCCGGCTCGCCTCCGTCCTGCCCGCTTTCTCCGCTGATGACTGCCGGGGCGGCGCCTTGCCCGAGGCTGCAACTCAGCCCCTGCGGGACGCGGCGCAGAAAGTTTTGGCAGATGATGCCACGGGAAGGTCCTGGTGCGGGGGAGGGAGGAGGGTGGAACCACGCTCCCCCTCGCCCCCGCGGGACGATGTCCCTGATCTGCCCCGCGCAGACACCATCGTGGACTGGCCGGGATCTGTGCGGCCATAGTGGCACATGGACCACTGGGGGCAACTGGTCCTTTAAGGCGCTTGAACGGAGTTAATTACACACTCACCCTCTCCAGCAAATATGTCTCCCTTCCCGTTGGTCAGTATTCCGCATTTCTCCACTGTTAAGTCCGAGCCGTCTGGCCCCTCGGACCTGTCCGCCGTGAACCAGGAGAGAGGGGCTGCCGAGCGGACGGAAGCGCCCCCCGGCCCTGAGGAGATGAACGTCGCTGTTTGACCCCCGGATTTCCCTCCTTCATCCCTGATCGGATAGGGAAGGAGTCGCTGTCTCCCGAACTTCTGTAGTGTTCAGTCAGTGCTTTAACTGGCTTCCCTGCTAGCTCTTAAGTTTGCATGGGGTCTGTCATCTGCTCTGATCCGCGGCACTTCGTTCTTAACGCTGTGTCTCTCCAGCGTTTGCCCGCTCTTAACGTGTTGCGATGTGCAGAAATGCCAGTCTCTGCACAGGTGGTTTTACAACAGAGGGGAAAGGGCGAAGGGTCCTACCAGAGCAGGGTATTTCTTAAAGGTGGGCAGTGATTTCGAGAGAGGGGAGTGCTCCATGGGACTGAAGACCTTTTGTGACTACTGAGTTCAGGGCTTCCAGGAGGAATTCAAAGCTCTCCACAGGGCTGAGGGAGAGGGAGCTCTTGGAATTTTTTGGCTGAAAATTATGCTTCCTCCCTGGAAAATAACTTTTTTTTTCTTTCCATTCCAAGCGGTATTTTTGCAACTGTAAGCCTAGGCAACCGGCTTCCAGGGAAAACACTTGTAAGAAAGCCCTTTTCATTTTTTCCCCAACAGTGTTTGAAATGCCATTGTGTGGCACTGAGCAATTGTGCTGAGACAGAACTGAAGCTGTGATCTGAAAAGGCATAGTGTTGGGAGGGTTATTTTGCATAGGAATCATCATCATACCACTATTTTCTGTTTTCCAGTAGGTTTTTGCCTTGTCAGTTTCAGTTTTGTCTGTGTTTTCTCAGGCATTGCTTGCCGCAGAGGTGCTTTGTTGAGCGCTGTGAGGTGGAGGAGGCTGCGGGAGCCTCCTGGGAGGAGGGCAGGAGCTCTTCTCCTGACTTGGTGCACAGCCTTCCCCTGCCTTCACTCGAGCTGAGGTGTAAATGGCAAATTCTCATTTGTTTGTTCTTCCCAAGCTGGGAAGACTCAGGGTTGTTAGAGTTCTGAGCCTGTTGCAGAAGGAGCTAAGTCTGTCTGTCTGCTGAATGCTCAGCTCAGAGACTTGCACAGGACATGTGGTGATCTTGAGAAAGCTGTCAGTGGTGGCAGTAACCAAGCTGTGATCCCAAACAGTGGGCTGTCAAAAGTGACAAGTAAATGATGCACTGGCTGTTTCTCTGCCATGCATGTTCTTAAACAGGTCATAAAAGTTTCCTGAGAAAAATATCTCTATAAACCCAGTTATGCCTCTGTGTCATAGTGGCCATAGACTTCTCTGAGAAGGTCTTTAAGGTCCCTTCCAAGCCAAACCATTCTATGATTTTTTTAAAAGCAAGTGGTTAAGATAGATTAGGAATAAATAAATGCTGAGAATACACTCTAAATAATTAAGTGGACACAAAGATCAGTTTAGATGTGTCCTGGATGTTGGACCAAATTCCTCATAGATGGTTTACAGGCATCAGGAATTTACTGCAAGATATGTGGGGAAGTTCTTGAGCCATGGGGTAACAATGAACAAGCATCACAGCTGTAAAGAAATTGGTTTTCTCTCACGTAACTGGAAAAGAAGGACCCATGGGCCACAGAAAGTTGACTGACACAAATGTGAGGTAGGGGAGTCAGTTTTCTATGCTTTTATGGCCATTTATTGTCCACCACCATTCCTTTTTGGAGGACCTCATGTTTTTGATTCTCAAGAAGGACATAGAGCCAGGTAGGTAGCTTGTTTTTAGTGTTTTGGACATGCCATTTGTGCTTTGCGCTTCTGTCCTTCTCCAGGTTTTGGTCATGTTGTCTCAAAGACACTTTCAGGTGTACCTTGAGGCAGATGTGTGCTATGAGTGTGGAGATCAACCTGGAAGAAATGTGCTTCTTGGATCAGTTGTACTGATGACAGTGTTGCAGAAGAGGCCAGTTTCTGCCACTTCCCATCACTGCTGTTTGTTTGTTGCAAGGGGTTGTAGGGGGTGCCAGTTTTTTTTCAGAGCAAGAAATTCTCTAAGTGCTGATTGTTCTGCAGCAGCTAGTAAGCAGAGAGAACTCTCTCTCTGGCGGCCTAAACCGTCCCATCACCTCCCTCTGCAGACCCATATAGACTGATGGCTTCAGCCTCTGTGGCTACTTGGGACAGAAGGAATTCTCTTCAGTTAGGGGACAACTAACATTTTCAGAGCTTGCTGTCATTTTGTGGTGGTGTTTTCTGTGGATTTTTTTTTCAACGAGAGATTTGGGGGATTCTGTTTATAGTTTTACCGTAGTTGTGTGTGTCTGCATAGCTGTGAAATAGCCTGAATCCCAGGGAGAGATCCTAGAAGGCCTGGCAGCATCCCAGGTACATTGGTGTGGTGGAGCTGGGCAGTGGGTAGTATCTCTGGCTCATTATCCTCTCCTCAGAGTTGTTACTGGTGCTTCCAGCATCAGCCCAGCTTTGTTCACTTCATGGCCTGAGTTGAATTGGTTCGTTGTTTTGAAATGGTTGTGCCAATAGTGATTTACACCTGAAAACCTGCCTCTTTCTTAGGGGTCCTAGAAGTAGAACAAGGATATCACCAATTTATATTGAATTACAGGTGCAAGGCTGGAGGACTTCAAGAAGGCATCAAGTCTTTGCAATGAAATAGCACTGGCATTAGCTGTATATTCTGTTCTCTTAAAAAAGAACAGTGCTAGAGATTCTGCATCATAGGTTACCTGTTCCAGTCACCACTTTGGCACTGTGTGGATTTGTTTCTTCATATCCAGGCTGGATCTTGTATACCATTTGAGCTGATACTATGATGTGGTAGAAGAGTTGATCACTTTCCCTCTTTATTTTGTCTTCTAATGTGGGTGGATTTTTCTGTTCCATTCACTGTTACCATTTTAAGACTAAACACACTCAGATCCTTCAGGTTTTTTTTAACCCAGGTCATGCTTTTTGTGCTCTTGATTTCTGTTTCTTTCCAATGCAATGTTTCCAATTTCTGCATCTGTTTCATACAGAAGAATATGTGAGCCTGAGTGAGATTTTGTTGGCTGAAATCTCAAGTGAGGAGTGACATGGAATCACTGTTTCTCTGTCACCCTGGCAATGTAGCTACTAATATGTCCCAGGATGTCATTTGGCTACTTTGCAGCATCAGAAGCCTGGTGGCTTGGAATTAATTTCTGAATCAATGAAATGCTTCTATGATTTTTGTTTTAATGGCACATCAGAATTACTGTTTTGTCATGCTCATTTGATTGATTCTTTTTTTTTTTTATTTGCCCTTATTATACTGGTTTTGTACCAATCTTTGCTGAGAATGGTTTAATAGTATTCTATATATAGGTTTAGGTTCCTGCAGCCAGATCAATACGCTGCAACGAGATGCCCCAAAATCCTGAGCTGGTTTGAACTTCTTACTTGGGTTCTGTGTGGGTCAGTAGAGTTTACACTTGATCAGACATTATGTTGCTACAAAAAGCTTTAGTGACTTTTGCACAGCTAGCCTTGCTAGTGTCTTCACTGATTTGTTCTTGTATCCTCCCTTTTTGTTATTGATCACTGCAGCCAGGCCTTCCTCCTACAGTGATTTATCTCAAGGACTGAAACTGGGAAAGGGCCTTTAAAAATTAGTTTTCCCTGTTAGTTTGTTCTGACTCCGTTCACTCAGAGAGTCAGGTGTGAGCATAGGGAGGGGATGCTTCATGAGGGGCTGGGGAACAAGGAGCAGCTCTACCCTTTTTACCTGCAGTGAGCCATTAGATTGGCTCTGAAATCCTGATTTTTTTTCCTTGATATTGGCCCTTTCTATCTAGCTGTTTCTTAATGCTTTGCTATCTTTATCACTTTCTTATCTTGTAGGTAACTACAAACTGATCATTTAACTTGATCAAGAGTTTCAGAGGATTTCTTAAGTCTTCTCCCACCTTTTTTTTTCTTTTTATAAAGGTAGGTGAGGCATGATGCTTCTCCAGCCTTCTGTGGCCTTCCCATATTCCTATAAATTTTCAAAGATGGTCACTAATGCTTCAGAGATGACTTTGGTTCCTTATGTGCTTTCAGGTGAATGCCATTATTCTCTCACAATCTGCAGCTGGTTTATGAACATCTGTTAAGCTGTTCTTTTCTAACCCTCTCTACCATTTCCAAGTATCTTCAGCTTGTGACATTTCACTTTTTCTTCTGGAGACTGAAGGAGCATTTGTACTTCAGCTTTTGCATCATTTGTTTTCCTTTCCTGTTTGCCAATGAGAGTGTAATTATCCTTATTTTCCTCTTCTAACGTAGCTGCTTGTCTCCACTTTTCTTGTGGCTGAAGAGTTTTTAGTAACAGCTGTGCTGATTTTGACTAAGAGACCATCTAACTCAGTATTCTTCTAGGAAAAGATAGGACAAAAATAGGACAAGTATATGTGCTCTTTTCAACTAATCTTCCAGCCTTCAGTTCCTTTCGGATAAGGACATTTCCTCAGTCTTATATGAGCTAACTGAACGATCAGTAGACTTGTCTTTCTAGTACTTATTGTGCCTTCTGTAGTAGTAAAATTTCCCATCATTTTTTGGAGAAATGCTACCACACAAGTTATCTGCTGATGTACAATCACATTTGTGATGTTTTCTATGATGCTGACCCTCACTGGCTTCATGTGATGATTATTAGCATTTACACTGAAGAGATGGTGAATAATCTACCCCTGTTCACTATTTTTACTTCACTAATGACTTCTCAGACTTCTCTTATATTCTCCATCTTGCATCCTAATCTGTTATATGGATGCTGTTCCATGGCAAAGAGCAGACTTACATGGGTAGCATCTCCACTTAATATCTTTCTTTAAAGCCTCAGGACACCGAAGAGCAAGAACAAGAGTACTTGGTGTCCTTGTCCAGCCCACCTGAGGAGAGATGCTAAACGACTCTTTCAAAAAATGTCTTGTGCAGTTTCACATGCTCAGTGATAAACAGCCTCTCTGTCTTTTGGTGCTGTGAGTTTCAGATGCTCCTCATGGGGATTTGTACCTGTGCTAAGGTGCTGAGGGAAGGGATGGTGTAACTGAGGCCTTTCCTCTGGGATGGTGGGAGGGAGTCTCTGACATGCTCTCTGACCTGCTCTCCCTCGCTCCTTTCATAGATCGGCCAGCCTGGCTGAGACCACTTAGCAATGACAAAACAAAAGCTTCTGTTTGATGGGACACTCTCCTTGTTTCTGATTGTGGCTTGTGAAGCTCAGCAACTTCCAAGGAGTCATGCTGCTAGCACTGGTCCACTCTGCGAGAAGGAGGCAGAGTCCTGGGGAAACCTGTTCAGCAGTGAGCAGCTGGATGCCTGGATCTGTTCACTCATTGGTTCATTCATGGTGGGGATGAGTGGGGTCTTCCCCTTGCTAGTGATCCCATTTGAGACAGGAGCTGCTCTGCGGTCAGAAGGTAAGCCTGATACCTGTATTAGACTTTCTGAAGCTGAATGTCCTGAATAGTGACTGAACAGCACAGTGATAAAAAGCACCTTGTCAATAGAAATTGTCCTATAAAATAGACCATCTGTTTCCAGTGTTTTTAGTCTGTACCTGCCAATTTGATAGGGAATCTTTGGATGAATGCACACCCTGATTGGAGCTTGTATAAAGAATATTGCTGGGTTTGCACCCTGCCTGGTCCAGGAACATCGCATACACTGCTGCCTGAGCCAGGTAGTGCAAGAACTTTTTCTTGTACTCCAGCTGTTTGTTTTGTGCTCTCTCCTTTGGAAGCTTCCTCTGCAGGTGCTTCCAGTTTAAGTCTCCATGCAAAATCTCAGCTGAAGATGTTTTGGCTTCTGGATGAGTTGTGATCAGTTTTTATTTGGTTCTGTGTTTTTTTTTCAGCTGGATCGCACCGTTTGAAGCAGCTGTTGAGTTTTGCAATTGGTGGGTTACTGGGGAATGTGTTTCTGCATCTGCTTCCTGAAGCCTGGGCCTACACATGCAGTGCAACGACAGGTATGAAGCATTATGTGCCTAGAAGCAGTCTGTGCTGTGCTTATTACATTTGTTGATCCCCTTCCATCTTGAAAACACAAGACCAGCCAGGTTGGGTCAACCCAAAAACTGTTCTAGGCTGATACTGTCTTTCAAATAATGTGTAAAAGCACATGCCTAAGAGAAGAATGTAAGAATAATAAAAAGAGATATAATACTTCAATTTGTATACTCTCTAGTTCTCCAAAGATTCTGAGATTGGACACAGTTTCTTTATGTTTAGTAATGGATTTCTTGTCTGTCAACTTTTCCTGTCTTGCTTTTACCCTCCTGTAAATCTCAGTTGATTTTCCTTTGTCCTTTCTGTAAAGAAGGGGAATGCTTCTTTAACCTGATGGAAAGTTATGAACGTGTGTGTGGTTTGATGTGAACATGTGCACCACCTCAGGTGGACATGCTGCCCCATCAGATGCACCTTGTCTGTAAATTTGTCCACATAACAGTTATTCCTATAAGAGCTTCTTTCTTGAGCCTAACTGGGGCCCCTCACAGGTGTTTTGATCTGTGAGAGCCCAAGTGTATTACCTTCTCAGTCACTGTTCAAAGAAAAGTCATGAAAAATTGTCCACAGAGCCATGACTAAGATGGGGGAGGTGGACGGGGGGGGGGAAAGGAAATGCAGGTGACAGAAACGTGTTTGAAGGCAAGCTAAACACTGTTTGGGTTTGGATAGAGCTTACGGTATCGATGTATCTCAATCCTCAAATACCCCAGCCTCATTGATGGTATCTCTGTGCCTCAGCAAGCTGATAGCATAAAAGGCAAGAGCTGCTGCATCCCACTTGTTGAGAAACCAAGAACTATTTTTTTTCCTGTTGAAAATATGACAAGTGGAAAAGGATGCCTTGGGTTTCCCATATTTCCTTGTACCTGTGTCCTGGGATTCCAGATCTGCCAAGCCTTTGGTCCTCTTCCTTACAGCTCTAGCACTGCCAGCAGAACCTACTGTCTTTTTTCCCGCTTTCTGCAGTAGTTCCTAAAAGAAACTATTCTCCTGCTCTAGATTGTTTGTTTGTGCTAGACTGTTGTGAAACATAAAGGTTTCCTTGACTCATGTAAGCCCTATTAGAGAGTCACTGTGTTCTCGAACTGCAATCTGCATCTCTGCAGCCAGGCTGAATGGATGATTATCTCACAGGCTTGGCTGCTACTGAAAAGAAAGTTCATAGCTTTGGGCTTAATAACTTGCACAGGTGTGGCAGAAAGGGGAAGGTGAGGCTGTAACGTCACTGAAGGCATATTTCATGTCAGAGCTTGCTGCTTAGTAGATACAGCTGCAGGATTTTTGTGGATGCGATCTTCACTTGCCTCTGGAACTCAAGGAAATTCCCAGTATTGCCAAGAAATATTCTGGATTGCGCTAATGAAACAAAAGGTGTGGGAGCTCTCCATCTTGAGTGTTCTAAGATCGGGATCTGTTAGTTCAAGAGTAAGCAAGTTAAACTAATTTACCTTGAAATACATTTGCTTCCTATGCTTTGCAGGAGATATTTCCATTGTTGTTTCTTGGGTTTTCTCTTGGAGCTGCTGGCTAAACTGTTATGGGGGGGGTGGGTTCACATGTTTGAAACACTGCATATTTGATTGTAACATGAAGATTTCTCTCTTGTGTCTCAGGAGAAGGGCAGAGCTTTCAGCAGCAGAAGCTTTTGGGTCTCTGGGTGATCATTGGTTTCCTGACCTTCCTGGTGCTAGAGAAGATCTTCCTAGAGAAAGAGGAGTGCTCTGGTGTGGTAAGTTAGCAGCCAGAGGGGAAGGAGTGCTGTTTTTTTTGGAACACAGAACTAAAGAACTCATCTGCCTTACCTAATAGGTTCAGCTGGAGCTGTGAGTAGCTTGTTAGGGCCCTTGGGAGGTTTTTTTTGCCACTTCCTTGGCATGGAGCTCTGGAAGAATGTATTTCATCCTCATGCTTTGGGTTTGTGGTTTTAGTTGAGATTTCTCACCTCTGGGATCTTGCTGTGGTATGTGTAAAAGAAAACTTCCCTTTTATAGGGACTGCTAACTGGAGCACTTTGCAGATGAGACTTTGTTCACGTGAGCTTTGAGGAATGACAACTTGCTGATGCACATTCCACTAAGCCATTGTGACTCACTGGCCTTTTCTGGGGGGTGTTCCTCACTGCCTAGTCTTCTTGAGTATGGCCTGGACCAAGTGTTTGTTTGGCTAGCTTTGTGTGGTAGAAGGGGGCTTACTATCCAAGTAGTAATAAGTAATGGTTCAGGGGAGAGTCACTCAGCTGCAAAGGGGCAGCATAAACAGATGTACCAGAAAATAATCCTGTAGAGGAGAGCAGCTAGTCCTTAGATGTGCTCAGCTCCTATCAGCAGCTCCTAAGACTGTTCAGTCCTTGCTGAGCTGTGACTTTTGAGAGGTAAAAATGCAGGTCACGGACTGCCTAAGAGCAATTAGGTGTTACTTTGGTTCAACTTGAGACTTTAAAGTCTGAAAGGAACTTGATTCTCTCATTTACAGATCAGTCTGAGATTAACATTTTGCTGTGTGGAATCTGATAATCCCATCTATAGAATTATTCTCTAGACTTAAGTTATTCTGATGCACGAAGGAGAGGCAGAGCCTTTTTCCCCTTTTGCCTGCTCAGATGCAGGTCTGTTTCACTGGACGGCAGCTGCCAGCAGGAGTGGCAGGCTCAGTCTCTAGTTTTTCTAGTGGAACCTGACTCACGCTAATGGAATGTGATTCCAGTTCCTCTTCCTTCTTCTTTCCTTCTGTTGGTGATTGGGGAAGTCTTCCCTCTTGTTGTTTCACAGTGCAGATGTCACAGTGCACTCTGAAATCTGCCTCATTTTTGGCAACTGTCACTATTAAACTCTGGTGCTGCTGTTTTGCATCGAAAGGACAAAGGTAAAGATTGGCTTCCTGACTCTGCTTCATGCTCATTCACCACTGGCAAAAAGGCAGTGACATTTTTTTCCCTGTAATTTAGGGCTACAGTTCCAAAGCACCAGCTGGAAATATTTCCAATGGAAGTGGCTACTCACTGCCAAAGGTGGCAGGCCAATCCCAAAGAGCAGGAACAGATCTGACTCACTGTAATGGTTCCTCTCTTCAGTCTTGTCCAACAGACAACAGAATCAAGGTAAGAGACCCACAAACTGACCTTAACATCTTATATCTTCTGGGCATGTATTTCAGAATTCAGTCAGGAGGATGAGCTGTCTGTGGAAAGAGCTGTGCCAGAGTTGGGAACCCAGTGTTTGAGTAGTGCTTAGTTTTACTCTGTCAGAGTGTCTATCCACATCACAGCAGGGAGAAAATTGCAGATGTGGAAAAAATATGCAGTTTATGCAGAAGAGGAAAGTCACTATTGTGAAGACATAAGTCTTCTCATGTGTGTTTTGGCTGAATCTTGAGACCAAAGTACAGTACTTTCACACTTTGTTACTCTACATCTTATAGTCATATCTTTATTTAATTATTTTGTGCTGCAATTTCTCTGATGCCTACACTGTACCAGTTGTAAGCTGCACATTCTATTTTAAGGCACCTTTTGGAAGTATGGAAGACAGGTGAAGCTATCCACTCTAAAACTTAAGAGTTTGGTTTCTCAGATTAGCAGTTTAGCTGCTGACAGCAGGGGCTTTTTGTCCACTTCTGCCTCCAACTTGTATTTCCCATCACTTCCTTTGCACTTGACTTCATCTGTCCCAGTATGAGCCTATTCGTGGAGCTAAACATGGAAGGAAATTGCTTTTTATTTCTTCTTCCCCAGTAGGTTTATTTCTCTCCTACCTGAACTTAGCGAGCCAGTGTGGCATGTAGAGAGGTGGCCTGTAGCACTGGGTAAGGGAAATCACCAAGCTCATAGGACTGGAGGGTAGAGGAGGGAAAATGAGTACTGTACCATGGGCAGTGATTAGCCTTTAGAGTGGTTTTGCTTTCAGTTTTATATTAATATCTTTGCCCTGTGGAAACTCTTGACTGGGTGAACGTGAAAAGCAAGAGAGTAAACAATCACTTTGGTAGAGAGACCTATAATTTGAGTTTAAAAGCCCATAAAATGTGCAAGGTTGCAGGAGAGTAACTACGGACAAAACGTCCGATTGCGGGGACTAGCCCATACCTGGATATGTGATCAGTAAGAGGCTCTTCAGTCTTCCTATTTTAAATCTGTTTTGCTGTAACTTCATAGCTCTTCCTACACAATGGGAAAGATGTGCTGAGGTCACTGGGTGATTTTGCTATCTGTCATACCCATGTAATCTGTACAGAACACGGCACAAACTGCACCAGGTTGATGTTTCTAGAAACAGCATGAAACATCATGCTGTTATGTTAAGAAAGGTTTATATAAAGAACTAGCTTCATCTACCACTGATTTAAAGCAGAAATGAAGTGCTGATGGGAGACAGAATTGCTCAGGGCCTGGTCCTAATATAAAACATAATAATAATGGTAATTGATAGGATTTTGCAGAAGAGAAATTCTTGTCAACGAGACATTTTTTTCGTGTTTTTTTTTGGTCATAAGATGATAACAACCCTGACAAATGTATCTAAAACATTACTCGATCCCACATTCCAATAAAAATAGTACTGCATTAAACCAACTTTGCTAATGTTAGCTGTATTAAAAATCAATTATTCTGTATTACCAACAGGGACTGGATTAATGCAACCCCCTCAAATCTGTTCACTGGTGGTTTATGATTTTTCCGAGCGATTGTTTGTAAAAACAGTGTATCTTCACACGTGCAGATACTACCATTTTACTTAAATGGCACATTGTGACTGCATGAGGTCAGTGATATCTGCTAAACTGAGTAACTTAATCTAAAGATACTAAATTTTTACATGTCTTGATATGTGCAAATACTAAGGAATAGATTAAGAAGGAATGCAGGTTGTATTTACAAGATGGGAACAGTTTCTAGGAAGTCAATTCAGGGGAAAAACGTATGAGAATCACAGTAGGAAACTGTCTGGACCCATTCTTCCATTATGATGCTACAGCCAGGAGGATGGGTATGTAGGAAATAGTATGTAAGAGGCAAGTGTTCCTCTTTCTGTGTAGCACTGTCTGACCTTTTCCAGTAGTATTATTACTCAGAAAATCCAGAAAACTACTGATAGTTTGTGTAGGGGTCAGTAAAGAGATGAAATAATTATTTTAGGTTTGTAGTATGTTGTAAAATCTGCTCTTCTTTAGCTCTGTAGACATGACAGGAGTGTCTCAAAGTATACAGATACCCATGTAAGAGGCACAATTAAATTTCAGTAGTTAAAGCTATACCAAACAGCAGCAGACTAGAAATCAAAGAAACTCTGTAACTGAGGGTAACCTGCCAATGGACCAACTTGCTTTAGAGACATAGTGTATTCTTTGTTAGCTGTGATTTCAGCTGCTTTCTACAAAATACACAATAGCTTAAGAAACAATGGGCTTTGTGCAGAAATTGAATTAGACTCCTTCAGCTGTGTTGCATAGAAGGTCTGGACAGCCATGGAGAGCCCTTCTAGCTTTAAAATCCCAACATGTCTGTTCAGTCTTACAGACTGTTGTCCATATGCATGAGATAGAAACTAATAAGTTAGCATGTGTAGTTTTAATTGTCTCGTTCTGAGTATATAACCTGAATATTTTAATAGCATTTCTGGTAGGGGGGAAATTACCAAAACTACTAAGATATTCCTGCATTGTTAGCCTGTTTCCTTAGGCAACAGCATAAGCAATCATCCCATCTGTCTGTCCATCTGTTCTGCCCTTCATTTTCAATAACTTTTGAACCCATAACTAAGTTTACTTCAGTTCAAGAGAGGATAGATGTCTTAAGGGTAATCAAGTTTCTGCAAGTTCCATAAAATCAGCATGGCATTGGAGGAGGAATGCAAACTAATGCCCTGTCAGAAGGCTCTGACAGGGCTCAGGTGCTGCCCATGGCATGGCCCATCCCCTGCCTGGAAGAGCAGTGGGTAAGTCACTGCCCAAGCCTGGTTCATGCAGGAGTAGGGAAGGGACATACAGAGAAATGGTGTTGCTGGGAGTGGGCAGAGTAGGTGCTTGCAAAGAGAGAAGGCAAGTCAGGCTTCTTTTGTTCTAGTACTCACTCAGTAACCCCTTTTTTTTTTATTTTCAAAAAACAGAAAGGGAAAGATACTATTTAAACAAGCAAACCAAGTCAACCTTTGGGGCTTAATGATGTGCAAGCTATAATCAGTCATCCTCTGTCCCTGTGTATTAGAGCTTCTGCCCTTTAACTAGTGCTGTAATAATTTGTCCTAACTTGACTACAGGTGGGAGGCTTCTTTTGCACCCAAACATAGATCAGTTCTGTCCTGCATTGCAGCCGTTTATTCCCTCAACAAGGAAAAACATCGTTGAGTACTTCTGCCTTGCTTATTCCTTATTTTTTCCTGTGGCACATGGGCTCCCTGCTGATTTGTAGAAGAAAGCTTTACTGCACAGCGACATTAATTCTGAAGCATGAACATAAACACTTCATCTGGCTGTGCTCTTTATGAGCAACGGGAACGTCCTATTAGGAATTCGCAGAATGTAAATGTCAGAGGCTCATAAACTGTCACATCAACCCAATTTATTTCTGAGCACTCCAAGGCTTTGCTGCTTTCAATGACAGCTTTTGCCCAAGCCACTGACAAGAAAAAATCATAATGTTTTAATCATGAAGTCTATTTTTTTCCTATACAGTGGCATGGAAAAGCATTTTTGTGTAAATCTTAACGTGAATAATTATTACGAGCCTGTGGGGAAAATGCAATCACATAAAATCCTAATATGAAAAGGAGAAATTTTAGACAATCATATTTGACTGAAAATGCAGAGTGAGAAGTAAAACTGATGTGCTTATGGATCTGCTCACATGCATCCTTTTGTATTCCTCTTCTTACAAAAACATGCAGGGAACTCCTTCTACATCTGCTGTGGAGATGTTACTTAGATTATTACTAAAACATGATCCATCATTAGGCTTTGCTTTATTATTTTATTTTCATATTTAACCATCAATACACTTTTCAAAGTTTAGAGCCTAAGAAGTGTCCTGAGATTGTGCAGTAGAAGTGTCCCACAGAAAGATGGTGCTGTGGAGAGAGACTCGACAGAAAGCCCCATCTAAGCTGTGGCATACAGATGGCAGAAAGAAAAGATGCCTGAGGCAGTTTGATAGGAACAGGGAAGAGAAGACCAAAAAGGACTTGTGAAACCTGTCAGCGCTTGTGTTTTTCCAGCTGAAATTTGGCATCTGATGCTGTGGTAAGGGGCCTCACAGCTTCTGGACAGTATCTTCACTCACCAGATGCTATCCTGCATCTGGATTTATTGTATGTCACATTGGTTCTTGCTGTTCAGAGATAGCCTGTTTTGGTGAACACCTGGTTTGATAATAATTTAAACTGCAGTGCTGTATAGTGAACTGTAGTATCTCAAGACACGCACACAGTAGTTTCTGTTAAGTCTGATGGAAGAAAGACAAAACCCTGAGCAAGAGCTGGAGGTGGCAACCTTGTAGATCACTTTAGGGCAAATACACAGAATTTGTCTGGGGGTGACCATGGCTAGCACGGTAGAGAAGTCTAACATGAAAATGGCTATGTGAGGAAGCTGCTTTATGCTTGTCATTTTAAGAAATGCAGTTTTATGCAAATACATATACATGCTTTACAGCCTTCTAATAGGTGGGCTTTTTTGTGACTGTCATTGCTGCCTTCCCTTTTTATTCTTTGTGGGAAAACAAACCCACAAGCACAACCTTTTTTGGTACAGTGTTTGAAGATCTGTTTAGTTATAAAAAGCCATTTCACCAGCATTTGTTCTGTTGCATTGTTCTCACCAGCTTTTGAAGAGGAGATATGTTAACAGTTGGATATTAAAGTACATGACTAGAAAACAAGGTCAGGCCATATTGGAAGCCAGTCAGTCACCTGTGTAAATTAGTCTGTGCTACCTCAAATTGGTTCAGTGTTTATCCCTGTATTGTGGCTTTCTTCTTTTTCCTTTCTCTTTTTCTAGAGCTTTTTGTCATTTGCATAAGATGATTATTCTCAGACAATATTTGCCTGCCCTAAAACTGAACATAACATTTAGTTTGTACTCAAGCACTGACATAGTTTTAAGGTCCTCACCATAAGTGCCATGTACTGACCATGACTCTGTATAATCTGTGTCTAAGCCATGTCCTTTCCTTTATCTCGTTATGACTCTTCTTTTATCAGGGGCTCTTCTTTCTCTTTGCAGATTAGTGGATACCTCAATCTCCTGGCCAACACAATTGATAATTTTACACACGGCCTGGCAGTAGCAGCCAGTTTCCTGGTTAGCAGAAAGGTAAGGTTTCTGTCACCAGCTGTGCGCTGAACTGTAGAGGTCTACTCAAGTGTGGCACAGCATGCAAAATAACCAAAATATGTAAGGAGTTCACTCCTATTTTCTGGAAGTTTCAGAGAAAATGGAGGCTACAATAAAAAACAACCCTCTCCAGACCCTCTGATGCAAAGCTTCCTCAAACTAGGAACATGTTAGTCATTTGTAGTGGCATTAAGGGAAGGGTTAGCTCATCTAGCCTTTTGTTGAACTGACGTGCTGATGAAAGTCTCATGTCTAAAAGCTGGGGGACTTTTCCTTATCACCTTCTCTGCTCTGCCACAGGTTGGGTTCCTAACCACAATGGCCATTCTTCTGCATGAAATTCCACACGAGGTGAGAGAGCTTTGTATCCTGCTATCACAAGGGATTACAAGGATGCTTCCTCCTCTATGAAGAGGGCTGAAGCTGGTTAATGCTTTCTTCACCCTTTGAAAGCTGCTTCCACAGGGAGACTGGCAACATGGAAAACCAGAAACAGTCTTGAAGTACTGGTCTTGTTACAGGTAGCCTTTGTGACTGAGATTATTCATCAACTGTCAACTCCTGGTTTTCTTAGGTTGGAGATTTTGCAATCCTACTTCGGGCTGGCTTTGACCGTTGGAGTGCAGCTAAGATGCAGCTTTCCACAGCTCTAGGGGGGATTCTAGGAGCCTGCTTTGCAATATGTGCCCAGTCACCAAAAGGAGCAGGTAAGGTGCCCTGGGACCTCTAGGAATAGGACTTGGGCCTGTTGTCCCTGCATGACTCTCATCTTTCCCTTCTTTTTCTTAGTAATAACAGAAGCTTTCTGTGTTTATGCAGGGGAAACAATAGCCTGGATCCTCCCTTTTACTGCTGGAGGATTTCTTTATATTGCCTTGGTAAATGTTGTGCCTGACCTCCTAGAGGAGAAGAATCCTTGGTAAGTGCTCCCTTCTGTTCAGCTGCAACAATTCCTGCTTCCAGGGAGTGGACATATGACCCTTCTCTGTGCCTGTTCTGGGAGCACATGAATGCCAGTTTTCCAAATTCCATGGGCAAGGCTGGAATCGAAAGAGACTGATGTGCTAGTTAATGCCTTTATGGGGCTACAAAGCCCTATAAAACATGAGAACCTTCAACTGTGTCAGTCCTAGAGATTGTGTTAGCACAGCATGTTTAAAAGACAGAGAGGTGGTGCTGAGGGACATGACTTAGCACCAAACTTGTTAACAACAATCGTTAGACTCAGTGATCTTAAAAGTCTTTGCCAACCAAGATGATTATATGACCAAGTAGAGTAGATTGCTAAGAAACATACCCTGTAAAATGACTTATTCCCCAGTCTATCTCTTCAGCTTCTGGCATGTACTGGTTTAGGAACTACCTGCACCAGGGCCCCATAGAGATGTGTATCTGGTAGCCACATGTGAACCTGTTCATCAGCATCAGATGTTTCTCTCATCACTTTCTGACTTTCTCCTTTACTTTGGGCTTCTGCACTGTGTAAAATGATGCTGCTTATTATTCACTTTCTAGCCTCTTGCTTATTAATTCTGATTAGTTGTCACTGTGCTGCTGTGCAAGTAGAAAGCAATAGTTTTCTTCCTTTATCACTCATCATTTCATAGTTTGTAATTGTATCCCACCTCAGTCATCTCTCTTCTACACTGGTAGATACATTTTGGTATATTTGCTATATTATTCTAGCTTCTTGTAGTCTGAAAAGAGTCTAGTAAGCCTCTACACTGCTGCCTATTGGGATTTCTCTATGGCTCCTCCTAATTTTGCTGTTTCTTCCCCAGGAACTCCCTGCAGCAAATTCTGCTCCTATGTACAGGCATTACAGTCATGGTGCTACTCTCGCTCACAACTGAGTGACCTCTGCGCAGACCTCATGATGCCTCCCAGAGCCACCACAGTGACTCTGAGCTGTTACAAAGCAATAAGGAACACTAATGTTACTTCCTATGTGTGTGTGTGCAGATCTGGCTGCTAGTATGAGAAGCAGGTGAGGAAGAGGTCTGGGTGTGCAGGACTTCATTCCCTGGCTTTTCTATCCCTGTTCTGCTAAAATCCACACATCAGGGCTTCTGGGTTTTTGTTTTGTTTTGTTTCTTCCTTTTTTGTTTTTTCTTTTCTAATGGAGCAAAAGATAGAGTGAGCAGAATTGAACTGAACAGCTGCTCCACAGCAAATGGACAATGTTTCATCCACTTCATTCTGATGGGACTGTACCTCCCAAGCTCTTAATGTGAAAACAACAGAGATGATTCCAGTAGCTGATGAACAGGAAGGACTTTTTCTACCACTCTAAGGGGTTGAGGCAGAAAATGGATGGCAAAGCAACCATAAGCCAACAGCTTCAGTCAGAACTTGCTGCCCATGAGAGGTTAACAGTTCTATGAGATAGAAGGAGGGGGACCCTTTCTAACTTGATCTCCAGCTTTTCACTGACTTCACTTATTCCTAAAGGCAGCATTAGCCTCAGCATCCCACTTCTTTAGGTCTATTTAGTATTTGTTTATGTTAAAATCAAGCCAAAAGCTTGAAGTCACTACAGTTTGGCTCAGTTTGGAGATTACTTGCCTCAGCCCTAACCACTCCAGTAGCCAGCACAGCAGAACTCTAAATCTGAGAAATGGTCAGTAAGTGTTTCTTTGTTGGCCATAAAACCAGCTCATTTACATCTGGAAGGAAAGCTACGTAGCTATTGCGACTGAGCTCACTCTCATAACCTTTAGATGAACATGGCTCTGAGGCTGCTCTCAGGGCCCAACTCGCTTACCATCTGTAGCAGGCTAGCCCTGCCTGGTGTGCTACAGCAGGCCTAGGCTGCCATGACAAAGGTTTGGGCAGCTTGGGCAGCAGCCAGTAACCCCTGGTTAAACCCCTAGTTAGCTTTTCCTCTCTTCAGTGTGGACTAAGAGCACGCTATAACCAAAAATACAGATAGTAGTCTGTTTCTGAGCTTCTTACCTCACAGTGAAGTTAGTCAGTTGGGGATAAATGGATAAGAAGTAACACTGACAGCCCTTAAAGGGAGGGCCACAGCATCAAAGAATAGTGGAGGGAGGGTGAAATGAGAAGGCTGAAACTTCTCGAGAAAAGATTTTTAAAAGTGAGTCTAGAAAATCTGTGTGATAAGTAAGGAGAGAAAAGGATATGAAAAGGTGACAGTAAATCTGCTTCAGGAGGAGTTTTCTATTTTGTGACACCTGGGACAAAATCTTTGGCAATTTGAGACTGATAAAAATAAATTCTGTTTCTAGTGCTTTCCTGCATCCCAGCTCTTGAGGCTGACCAGGCCATTGTTCCACAGGGATGTTTTGCTGCCACAGAGATGTGCAATCATCCCTTCTGCAAAGCTTGTATCTGTTTAAAAGCAGGTCTAATTGAAATAGTGGAGTCATTGGGCACAAAACAAGTGCCACAGTGTGAATTGCACCAGTTCTGTGCAATTCTTAAACAGCTTTTGTACATCAGTCTAGCTCTCCAGCTTGCACAGGGCCTTTATCAAGAGCACCTGTGCCTTGAGAGGGCAATCTGGGTCAGAGCAGGAAGGCAAGTATACTGCCCACAGCAGAGGTATTTACTTCCCTGAGAGATTCCTGAGCTGTTGACACAGTTCTTTTTTTATGACAGCTCCTGTCCTACTTTCCAGAGAGCGCTGGAGAGCTCATGCTTGCAGTTCTGTCTGCCCAGGAACTGCTGTTTAATGTTTTCAGCTTTCCCTAACCCAGGTTTACATCAATAACTAGTTCTAGTGCAACAAAAACAGAGGCTCAGTGCAAATTTTTGTCTTTACAAAGTTGCCTTCGTTTGTCAACCAATTTCTCTTATTCAGTTGTCATGAAATCCAAAAGTAGCATCCATTTCCTGCTTTCCTGGAAGGAGAATTAATCTGGTATGCCTGCAGGGACTGGAAGTGTGTTAACCTCTAGTTCAAGTTTCGAGCATTTCCTCTTCTCTTGGCCCCAGCCAGGGACTGCAGCTAAGCAGACCCTGTAGTGGGGCTCTGGAGGAAGCGTATTTGCACAGAAGGATGTGCCTGCTGCTTCTCAAAATGTCTGTCTCAAAATGAGGCTGGCATTTGAGTTGAGGCATTGCCAGGTGAATGCCCATGAGTTGGTGTTGTTGCATGAGTGCTGAGCCTTGCCAAGACTGAAAACCACAGTCAGGATTTTGTGCTCAGTGTTCAGGAATGCAGTGATGACTCTGAAGAAAGAATTTTGGAGGTTTTTTTTTGGCTGCTACCACAGGATTGGACAGTCTGTGGTTCCTGGGAAGATACTCTGGCAGGATACAGCACCAGGTTTATTGGGTGGCTTGTTAGTTTTCCACTGTGGCAGCCCTGGGGCGGAGGGTAGAGAGCCTTGGGAGGAGAAAGAGCGTCACTCCACCACATTTGTCACTTTTGGAAATGCAGAGAGAATTGTATTTTCTAGCTCTATTTTTTCAGCTGCTCTTATGCATTTTCCCCTTCATCTGTATTGATCTGCTCAGCATGGAGACAATAGAGATGAAATAAATGGTTTTCCGTGTGGGTTTGTGGTTTGTTGGTTGGTTTTTTTGGGTTTCTGTAGTTTAGTTTTGTTGGAGCTTCTACTACTCTTTGAATTACAAATTCAATTCAAACTTCATTTGAATTACAGAGCAGTATCTTATGGTTAGTCTGGAGATGTCTGGGCTCTGTCTTGCCCTCTTTTCTGCTCTTCAGACTTTACTGAAAAAAGAGGTTCTAATTCAGTTTACTGTTCTTGCTGCCATGGCACTTGGGGCCAGGAACAGTGTGGTCTGATCTGCTGGTCTTTGAAGACCACCACTGAGTGGCTTCTCTTTTGAGGGAACTGGCTATGCACAGTGTTATTTCAACCACATATTGCTGTGTCCAGGTATTTTTTAATCTGAAAAACTCGAGGCCCATCTGGTCTCAGCACTAAGCTGGTTACTTACCATGTGGGACAAAGCCATGCAGGTAGGAATTGCTCAGAAAGGACTAAACTATTTTTGCTACTCTTAAAAACATGGGTTCAAAGTATACCTTATTGTACTCTTCATTTAAAAGATTTTCAGCCTATAGATATGGAATGGTGGTACACAGCTCTTGGTTGTTCTTACCAGAAGTCTTCTTTTAAGAAGGAAAGCTGTAATCCGTGAGCTGGGAGAAGATTTTAAGTGGATAGGTGAGCAAAGACATGATTTCATGGACTGGAGCCTTTGCCAGCAGTCTACATTTTGGAATCTGGCTATGCTACAGTGCACTTCAGCTGTGCTGGTACCCCTGCCTGTGGGACTGTGCTGTAAGCTTCCTTGCTCCCTCTCCCTTTTCCCTTCTCAGAAATAATGAAAAAATAAGTAATTCATTAGCTGCCTGGTAGACAATTCCACAAAGAGTGGCTCTGACACAACTGCAGTAGCTTAGGGGAGAACAATTGTAAAGAGTCTCAGACATGAGAACTTTGCAAGGTGAAGGGCTTTCTGAATCCCGTCATCTGAAATTATAGCCTGAAGAACTGATGCAGAGAGTAGGGTGACATAATAGGATTGCAGATTTAGGAAACTGATTATTTGGATCTTTACAGGAAAGGACTGTTAAAATTGAATTATTTTCCCTGTTATCTACAGCAGTGATTGTATTTGAAAATAATTTTTCATTCTTGATGTGGAAGACTTAATTTAGCTGGTATGTGTAAGAAAATTACTTTGACAGCAGCCCCTTCAATTTGTCTGCCTTGAAGGCACTAATGTGCAGCTGCATGGATGGTAGTCCCATCTGTCCAGTGTGAAGCGTTGAAGAGGATCACACCAAAATGTGGTTAAAACAAGCTTTATGTGTGGCTGCTGTACCTTTCCACCAGGCAAAGTGCTGGGGAGGATATTTAGGTTGTGCTTGGTGTGGCCAAAGGAGCAAGTGACAAGGGGGCAGAGGGAGAGAAGAACCAGCTGAATCTCCTGCAGTTGATTATTTGTCTCTGGGGAAAAAAAGTAGCTGCTTTTAACAAACAAAAACGAGGAATTTTAAAACTAGACATTAAATTCGTAATTTAGATTTGCTCTAGCACTAGATCACTGCATCTGAAGGTCATAACTGAAAGGACAGTGCCCTAACAACTGGCTTTGGAGCCTGGTAGTGCTGCAGGTGGGGGAACGAGTCCCAAAGCACTAGCAGGATCAAAAGGGATTTTGTGCCCTTGGAAATGTTGCATTTAACTAATGGCTTGGATTTAGGCTGCATTGCAGTGCATAAAATAGATTGACGTTTTTCAGCTCTTCAGGCTGTACTTTCCATTAGCTGATAATGAAGAGCTGAGAGAAATGGTAATCGAAATGCAAACAAATGCTGCTGGTACTGGGGTTTGCATTGCATAAAATGTGCTTGAGCGTGCAGCATCTCGGCGGTAGCAAGGCGGACTCCTGCCCTCCGGGCGGGCAGGCCCCGCGCTGGAGGGGCCTCGGCAGCAGAGGAGCCCCTGTTCGCTGCCGCCGCCGGGCACTTCGCTGCGCCTCGGCGCTAGAGGCGGACTCCCGCCGGCGCGCGGCCGAGCCGTTGGCGGCCGTTAGCGCGGGCGCTGCCCCGCGCGCGGCCCGTGAGGGGGCTGGTGCCGCGCAGCAGGCAGCCGGGCCGAGCCCTCGCCAGCTGCCAGGGGAGGCGGTGAGCGGCCCCTTTGAGACTGGGGCTAGGGTGCCCTGAGGGCTGCACCTGTGCGCGACCCATCTTGGTCTCAGCCCCCGTTTCCCTTCCGGGGGCGGCGCGGCGGGCGGAGGCCCCCAGCTGGGCTGCAGGGGAAGCGCCCGCCCCTGCCGCCCCCGGCGCGGTAAGATGGCGGCCGCGGCTCAAGCGTTGAGCGGCTCCGGTCTTCTCCTGGCTGCCGCCGCCCTCGCCCTCCTGGCCGTGGCCATCGGTACTGACTCCTGGTACGAGACGGACGCGCGGCGCCACCGCGAACGCTGCCGCGGCTTCGGCCACAAACGCAGTGACCCACCCGGCTCTATGTCGGCGCCTAGTTCGCACCTGCCGCTCCGCGCTCGGCCCCCGCGGGCCCTACTGCCTGGACGGCCCCCAGCGCCCGCCCCGGCCGCCGCCGCCGCCGCTGCTCTGGACTCGCATTGCGGCCGTCGCTTCAACTCCACCGTTTCGGGGCTTTGGAGGCGCTGCCACCGGGCGGGCTACGAGCCAGACAGCGAGGAGCTCATCCGGAAAGGTAAGGCTGCGGCGGGGGGGTGCGAGCCTGGTCCCGGCCCTGCGGAGGGACTCGCCGCTGTCCTCGGTGCTGAGCGTAGTGCCGGCAGGGCCTCGGGTCTGCGGGCAGGACGGCGGCATGAACGGGACGGCAGGAGGGCGCGGGTGCAGCTCCGCACGGCCTCCGTGGGGTCGCTGGCGGAAGAGGAGCGGCGAACGTGGCCCTGACCCCGTCCTGCGCACCTCTCGGTCTGCCTAAAACACTGCAGTGCTGGGTGGGACCGCGTCTGCGGAGAGCTGCTTTGGTGGCCCAGTGCAGGGCCCGCCACTCGAGCAAGGTGTCAGTGGGCATTCTCCTAAGCTTGATGCCTTCGTGTTAATTGAGGGCCGTGAAACGTACAGTGTTGTTTATAGCGCTGTGAGATTTGCATCAAGGGGAAAAGACCTGTTGTCCTGGCATAGGGGAGTATTTGCTGCAGTGGATTTCAGGCCTTCTTGGTGGCAGGTGTCACTCAGCGCTCCAAGGATGTCAGGAGAGAAAGCTGTAGACCTTCTGCTATTGTGGTGAATGGTATAAAGCCAAACGGTTCATAAAGCAGGAATAAAATTCCTGGACTAGGTGACACAAATAATGTAGTGGTCTGACCCAGGAAGTCAAAATAACTGGCATACAAAATACGCTTAGAATAAGAAGTGGCATTTATGGTTAATAATAAATAATGGGACTTACTGTTCCAGCAGGTACATATTAGCACAGGGAGAGTAGGAGTTGGGAGAAGTGCTTTCACTGAAGCATAAAATGGAAATGCTATCTTAAGAAAGTGGGAGCAGCTCCTCAGTGTGGCTTCCAACTGTGACGCCAGTCCTGCACAGTAGAAGATGGATAGACTGGCACGGTGAAGCTTAGCTCATCTTTGTCCATTGGTGCCAATGCACAGCAGTGACTCCTACTTTTAGAAACTCTAGTGCTGTGTAATTAGCTTCTTTATTTAAATCTCCTGGGATCCATTTTATGCATTTTATTTTTTAGTTCTGTATGGATCTCATTTCACTAAAAGGCAGCTCATTAATTTGTTTCTATTGATTACACCTGTCATGTAAAATATTTGTCTGGGTGGGGGTTCTTTTGTTTGTTTCACATCAAGCCAAATATTTTCAGCTGCCACTGAGATCAGCAAAGGTTGGGAGAAGGGGAGAGTAAGAATACTAGCTTGGTCTTCAATACTTTTTCTGGGGTATTTTCACAATAGTACAATGGTCAGGCAGAGAGGCTGAAGTCTGTGTTATGCATGCAGGGTAGTGAATAATCTTCCTCAGGGTCTGCTGTGTAAAACTGGAGGGACTCTAAATCCAGAAGGCTTTAATTCTCCTCTTGAGCTGTTAGAATAAAAGACCTTGCCTTTGCCTACAAGCCTAGCTTCCATCCATCATATTCTTTGCCTATTTGATCTGCAGTTACTACTGTAAAGACTTACACTGTATTTTATAGAGGCAATTTATTAATAATAGTTTTTGTAGAGACAGATGTTTAAGTAAATCTGATTCTCTTCTTTCCTCTGACCTGCTTTAACTAGCAGCCTCTCTCTTCTGACAGATGTGATGGTCAGGTGTGACTGTGGCTGAGCAGTTTTCTCAAGCACAATACTAGATCTGGCACTTACCAAAAAAAACAGATGTATAACATTCCCTGATGTGAGCCAAAGAGCTCTACTGTGCTCCTCTGGAAGTCTTCCTTCTCAATTTGCAGTGAGTTTACAGCTAACTCTTTGGTTATATGTGATGCCTCCTTCTGTTCTTAATATTCCTTAAACTAGATAATTTTTATAGGCTTTTAGTGGCAGATGAGTAAATTTTATCTTGTTTTGTGAAGGTCTTGTGATAATTTTGGTTTGGGTTTATACTGTCCATTTTTCTACTACCTCTGGAACAGAGTTTCTTTCCTTTCTCTCTAATTCTGAATCAGTTACTACATCCAGTAAGTACATTCATTTAGATAATTCTAGGGGGAAAAAAAGGAATAAAAATTTGTGGTTGTCCTGGCTTTGCTGGCACAGAATCCCAGGCCAGCCATGGGCTGCAGGACATTAGCAGTCCTGAGTCTGGCAGCACAGCTGACTTGTGTTGGCTACAGGTGTATTCCATCAGCCTCACACTCAGTGTAGAGGGGGAAGTTTGCTGTGGAGAGGGGAGCTTTCTTCTAGGGAACCTCCTCAACCACCTCCTCTTCCTTCTTTTGCTGTTGAGGACTGTGATGCTGATAGGGTACACCTGTAGCCAACTCAAGTCAGCTGTGCTGCCAGACTCAGAACTGCTAATGGCCTGCAGCCCATGACTGGCCTGGGATTCTGTCCCAACAAAGCCAGGACAGCAGTGCAAAACAGAGAAGTGAGAAATGTTGATATGTAAGAGGGCAATGATGTGTGGTATTGTTCTTAAAATGCAAAATCACTGTTTTGGAACTGTGGAAAAAACAGCTTAATTTTAAAAAACAAAATTAAGAAGGGAAAAGAGGAAACAATGTGCAAACCTTATGAAGAAATGGAAGTTAGCAGTCAGTAAAAGATAGCAGCTGAGACACTGAAAGACTTGGTGGGGAAACAGGATTCGCATGTGCTCGAGGAACTCAGTAAGCACTGAACGTTGTCTCATAGAGCCTACCCTGTGGGGATTGCACACTGCATAGCTGATGCTGCCACAACAGCCACAGGCAGTGAGGCCCTCCAGGGACTGATGATAGACTCTTCAGTTGCCTTTCCTATTAATACGAAAAATATGTTGCTGCAAAGCAGTGACAGTAAAAAAACATTTAATTAGGAAAGATCTATTCTGATAGGCTGCATTAGATAACTTGCATTTTAACACCAGTAAATGGAAGGAATTAAAATAAAAAGATTTGTCACTGTTCATAAACTGGGGGATTTCCTTCTTTTCAAGACTGCAAAGATTCTGGAGTAGGACTGGTATGAATACTGAGCAGAAATTACTTTTTAGTACCATGATGTAGTTAAGAAAGTGGGGAGAATGATCAGATACTTAAGCAGAAGAACACAATGGTTTGTGGCAGTAATGAGGTCCTTGAGACATGACAGCTCAGGCCTGGTGTCTATACTCTGTCCTTTCCAGCTAGTAATGAATTGGAAGTGTTACAGAAATGACTTGAGATCTGTAGAGCATCTCTTCTAGTGGCGTGTTTAATACACTCAGTGTTTGGTGTTTCATGGCCATTGTTAAGTGTTGTCTGCCTGTAACTATGCTCTAGAAGATTTATCATCTTGTCTTAAAGGAAGGCTGATTTACCAGATCTGGTGGCCTTTGGGTGGGATCCCATAGCTATGATGTTCTTGACAATCCTGGGGAGAAATACTACTTCAGTGATCATTTGGTCCTGGGCATGAGGGAGGGGAGAGCCAGACCTCACATGGTAGTTCATTGGTAACTGCCCTCAGATGTTCTCTGCCCTCAATCATGGTAGGAGAGAGAAGATGCATCCCAGATATGTGAGATTCAAACTGCTCTAAGAAAGGACCAGGCCAGGCAGCAGAACTCAAAATGGGAACGACTCCATTTCCTTCTCATCATACTGAAACATAGGCAGTGTGGAGAAGAAACCCCACATGTTTCAAAGGCAGAGAGAATGGAAAACTAAGCTGTGAGAAAGTCTGGGTGTGCTGAGCCCAGGATTACAGCAGGATCACAACAAGCCTGGTTCTGGGTTTACAGGTGTCTGGAAGCCCATGGATAAGGAGACTATACCTCAGTATCTGGAGATCCAGAAATTCCTTTTAGCCAGTGTCCTCTGATCTTTCCCAGCTATAAGAAATGACTCATACAGGGACACTCACAGGTAGTGTCCCAAGGGTTGTGAGAGAATATGGGAGGGGGAACTGGTCTGTAGTTGCAAGCTTGAGGGGTTAAAAAATACACATTGAGGGCAAGGTGTGATACAGTGTTGGATGTGGGAAGGCACAGGCATGTAGCTTGGCTGTTAAGGTGTCAGGGTGACAGTACTAGATGTAGTTCATTGTCTCATGTTTATTTTTTAATCAAGATAATTACACATGCAGTGCAATGTAGTGTTAATAGCCAAAGAAGTGTTAGGGTAAGGCTGGGTGTGATATTTTTTCCCCCTTGTATGTGTGCTGTGACATGTGTACTTGCCCCTTTTGTATTCTTACCTTAGCTGTGTGTTGCAGATGCTCAGTGGCTTGTTCACCACATGGCTTCGTTCTATTACAGCCCTTACCTGATGGCAAGACTTTTAGTTTTGACAAGTTTTCTTATGGCACTCTTCTGGCTGTCTCGTAAACAAAAGTGAAAATCACTTTGTTAGTTTTGGAAATGCAGAGCAGACTGTGATTTAAAGTGTGTAAGGCCTTAGGACAAAGGACTTGCTGAAATATCTTTGGAATACCTTTTACTTCACTGTAACTTTGAGAATGGAAATCTGCACTTTGTTGTTTGTTTGCTTTGTTTGTTTATTCTGGAGTGCTTGGGGTACAAAGTGTTCTATTACTCTTAAATACAGTCCCATGGAGTACCTGGCTGTATTAGTATGTCATATCTCTGACTTACAGATTCACTCAGAAAATGGGGAACATAAACTACTGACTGCAGATGCAAATTCTGACTGTTGAGTATAATTTTCTAAGAGAAAATGTCTATTCAGGTGAGAAATCACCCTCTCTGCTTCCTGATTGCCTGACTCTTGCTTACCTGTTTCAGCTTTTCTAGCAGACCCTCAGAAAGCAGTGTCTCTTGTGCCTTTGGTGACTCACACCAGCACAGGTCCAGCTGTGCTCTCAGAGAAATAGGCATTACTGAAAAAATAACTTGTGATGGGGATCTCAAAGGCTATCACCATGCCCATGGTTGGTCAGCACTGGGCGAAAACCCTGAAATTCACTGACCTCTAAGCTCTTTGTTTTGCAAGCTTGCTGTTTTAATATAATTTTATGTATATATATTTGGAAGCTTCTAAGGAACCAGATTTGTGTATAAAGGTGGAGAGGTTTTGCTTTTAATCAACATGTAAACTCCTCTGTGTTGAGGGAGATGGGGGTGTTAAGTCTACAGAAGAGAAGGCTGAGGGGAAACTTCATTGCTGTCTACAACTACCTGAAAGGAGTTTGGAGTGAGGAGGGGGCCAACCTCTTCTCCTTGATGTCAAGCAACAGGACCAGAGGAAATGGTTTCAAGCTGTGCCAGGGAAGGTTCAGGCTGGAAGCTAGGAAATATTTCTTCACGGAGAGGGTTGTCAAACATTGGAATGGTCTCACCACGACAGTGGTGGAGTTGCCATCCCTGGAGGTGTTTAAGCAGCATGAGGACATGGTGCTTAGGGACAACTGTGTCAAAGGATGATCTTTGGATGATCTTTGAGATCTTTTCCAGATGGATGACTTCTGTGGTTCTGTAATACAGAGCAAAGATCTTCTCAATGACATTTTAGCTGAGGAGGCCATAGCTTTGATCATAAGGGATGTACATCTCTAGTCTTTGATGTTTTTTTCATGAACTATAAGAGCAGTAATCCTTGCTCTCAAACAAATGTGTGTTTCATATAGAGTATGTTTATAATCAGAATATGCAAGCACATAGAACTTACTTTTAATGAATCTGGTGCATTGTAATCTAAAATCTGATGTCATTAGTTTGTGCCACAGGCATGTTTCTCTGCAACACGTGTAGATTCTGTCAGGTATTGAAGTTGAATTCACTTAACAGTCAGAGGTGAATCTGATGGTTTATGGCCTAAGTTCTTAATGGAGTTCTTTGCAGAGCTTTTGCAAATGAACTAGCATCCTCTGTTCTGGGCATGTCTCTCTCTAATCATTTTGCTCAGGCAGTCCTACACACCTGTTCTGAAGTAATGGAGAGAAGGAGCCCTCTCTGCAGGGGGAGGCAAAGGGCAGCTGCTTTGCGTATTCTACCATCACCTGTGCTGTTGGGCGAGCAGTGGGGAGCTGCAGCAAGGGAGACAAAGTCAAGAATGGGGGCCCACTTGAAAAAGCCCTCAGAGGCTTTTGGAACTCTAGCTTTGAGTTTCTGTCTTTTGGAACCTGTTCTTTACCTGCCTGCTTGTTCCACTCAGGAATAAATATCACTGTTTTGTTAATGTGGCCTGGTGGCTGGAACTGATTTGGCCTCTTATGTGCAGATCTTGATCTAGTAAGGCACAGGCTTCCTCTTTGAATACCCTTGCAGAACCAGCTCAATACAGTCCCTGTGAACATCATTATGCTTCCCATTGCTGTGGGAACCATGCAAAGCCCATTTCTTCTCATAGATTTTCTAGTGGCTTTTGCAAAGCTGATCACTGACTCTGCAGCTCCCTACTAGGGACTATTCACTAGCTTAATTAGCTCACTGGCCATCTGATTGTGAGTGGTTCTTCTGCCCTAGCAATGAAATAATGGTAATGACCCTATGTTTCAAGAGGAACTTTTTGTACTGTTTGGCTCTTAGCTTTCTGGCTGTTTTCTTCCATCTCACTGTTATCTTCTCCCCTGGCCTCATCTTTACTTATGACAGGGAAGACAAGGCACCTTGCTTTCCATCTACCCCTGTAGTATTCCTCTGTTACTAGTTGGTTTCTAAACTAAAAACCCTCTTTAAAGAGGAGCATGTATGCAAGTTCACCTTGGCACCTGAGGCACACTTAGCTGCAGTGGGAACAATCTTACTTGAGTACTATTTTTTGTTGAAAGGAAAGCAAGCAGCAGTGACTGCTGAAGTGCATTCATCCTTTTTGCCTAGCAATCATGCAGAATTTTCAAATCAATTCAGCTTCTTAGAGACAAAGCGGTCCCACTGGTACTCAGCCACGTTCTTATCTCCTTAGCCATCTCAAAGAGGTTGTGCCAGTTCTTCTAGGAAGTGTCTGGAGATGGTTTTGGTGACTGATGTTGCTGTTTGCCTTCAGCTGTTCTTTCTTGGAGCCTACCTAGGTCATCACCTTGCTCCCTCTTTGCTGGTGTTTCTTCATAGTAAGGCTCCTAATCCCCAAAGCTCATTTTTTGTCACATTTGATTTGCTCTGTTACTGAACTAGCTTGAGAGCAGTCCTGAGGAGAGGGACTTGAGTGTGCTGGTAGACGAGAAGCTCAATATGAGCTATCAGTGTGCTCTTGTAGCCCAGAAAGCCAACCAGAGCCTGGGCTGCATCAAGAGAAGTGTGGCCAGCAGGTCGAAGGAAGTGATCCTTTCCCTCTGCTCTGCAGTGGTGAGACCCCACCTGGAGTACTGCATCCAGTTCTGGAGCCTCTATTACAAGAGGGATAGGGATGTGTTGGAACATGTCCAGAAAAGGGCCATGAGGATGATCAGAGGGCTGGAGCACCCCTCCTGTGAGGAGAGAATGAGGGAGTTGGGGCTGTTCAGTCTGGAGAGGTGGCACTGAGGTGACCTTATTGTGGCCTTGCAGTATCTTAAGGGAGCCTACAAGAAAGCTGGGGAGGGACTTTTTAGGATGTCAGGTAGTGTTAGAACTAGGGGGAATGGAACAAAGCTAGAAAGGGGTAGATTCAGACTGAATGTTAGGAAGAAGTTCTTCACCATGAGGGTGGTGACACCCAGGAATGGGTTTCCCAGGGAGGTGGTTGAAGCCCCATCTCTGGAGGTGTTTAAGGCCAGGCTGGATGAGGCTGTTGATAGTGTGATCTAGCGTGAGATGTCCCTGCCCGTGGCAGGGGAGTCGGAACTAGATGATCCTTGTGGTCTCTTCTAACCTTGACTGATTCTGTGAACTAAGACTACCCCTGGTGAGCTGTGCTGGGTGAGTGGATGCAGGGTTTCATGCTGTTTCACACAGGTGTCTCTTTTACAGGAGTTATTCAGCGCTGCACAGCTGTGAAGTACCACTACACCTCCAGCTCACTGCCTCGCAACTTACCTATCAACATCACGAACACCATCCGTCAGGATGAGTGGCATGCACTCCGTAAGTAGCACAAGACAGTGTGCAAGGCTGCAGTACTGAATACCTTTGTGTGATGCCAAGGAAGGTCTTGCAAATCAGCTGGCTGCCACCAGGCTTTGAGGACAATATGTTGGTGAGGAAGGACAAGCAGGTGCCAGTATAACTGGAAGGGTACTTGAGGTTTGGAAGCACGTGAGTGGGGAATTAAGGAATGCAGGTGTGTGTGCAGCATCGCAAAGTGTAATCATATTCTAGACCCAGGGACAGGCAATTCATAGCTGGCTTACAGCAAAGGTTACTGCATCACTGCATAGTCTGTAGATATCTTGCATTTTCCTATGTGCACACCAGTAACCTGGTGCAGCTCCCTGGCAACCACCTCCTTTGAAGATTATCTGTCTTTCCAGCCTCCTGTTAACTAGCTCCTGGCCCACTAGCTGCCTTATGCCCAAGTCCCTCCCACAGAGATGACTGTTCAGGAGGGCTCTGTGAGTGAAGTATAAGCTTTAGAACTAGTACATCTAAATCTGTTTGGACTCTCCCTGGCTATCCAGGCTCAGTGCCATCATCTTCCTATCTTCTTTCTTGCTTCTCTCCCTTTTCCTCAGATCTGCGGAGGATGACTGCTGGCTTCATTGGCATGGCAGTCTCCATCATCCTGTTTGGGTGGATCATTGGCGTGCTGGGCTGCTGCAAACAGCAGGAGCTCATGCAGTATGTGGCTGGGCTGCTCTTTCTAATGGGAGGTGAGAACCTTTCTACTGAAGTCACAATCAGCAATCCTGGCTGGGAGGTGCTCTAGCCCACAGCAAACACACAAGTGGTTCTTTAGTGCAGCAAACCATCACTACAGCACAAAGCACCACTTCTAGCACTGAGGAGGACCTGTGCTTGCCTGAGTGTTTGAGTAGACATTGCTATATATACAGGAGCCTTTCACTCTGGAGAGCTGGTATGTAGCCACAAGGACCACGTGTACAGTGAGCACTTGTTCTTGTGCCTCCTAGTGTGTGGAGCCTGTGGCTCCTGTCAGACAGCTCAGTTCAGTTTTCCATAGGGTGTTTTAGCAAATAAAATCAATGCAGAGCACCTTTCTGCTGCTCTGAGATGCTCACATCATTGTTACCCAAAGAAGTCCAAACAGTGGTCAAGTGGTAAGGACAAGGGTTCAGTGCATGTCAGGGGTGTTAACATCTTTTCCTTCTGGCTAGGAGCAGACTTTCTGCATGATCAAGGGTCATTCTCAACTTTGATTGTTCAGCTCAGAATAGGTAGTGTTTTGCCTTTATTTGAAAGGGACATAGTAGCAGCAAATGCACTGAAAGGGTGAGCTAGAGACGTGCCAAGAATGGAGATTTCTAAACTGCAAGCAGAAAACAGCCAACTTACAAGTCCGAACAATGTGGTTCTGCTTTAAAAGGCAGAATTGTTACCCTGGAAGCCTTGTGTCAGCATCTACAGTGGCTGCAGTCAACACCTTTGATAGTACAACAGCATCTATGTCAAATTAAATACATCATTGTGCCACTGGTTTGGTGCCACTTTGGGGGTGTGTGTGTGTATCTTTCCTTGCCATAAGCAAGCCTTCTCAAGGACTTTTTTGATACCACTATACAGGAAACCACCCCACTGAAAGGATGGGGTTAAGCTTGTGCTTTATTTTATCCTGCCTTGTAAGAAGAGTGACAGGTAGGACTGGAGAGAGAGGGAAGGAATAGAAAGGTAATTATTGATTTTGAAAATTGATGAAACTACCTAGGAAAAAAATTAACCTGAGGGCAATGTAGAACCCTCTTGCTTTTCTCCTGCAGGTACATGCTGCATCATCTCACTCTGCACATGTGTAGCTGGGATCAATTTTGAGTTGTCTCGCTACCCTCGCTACGTCTATGGGCTGCCAGAAGACATCAGTCATGGCTATGGCTGGTCCATGTTCTGTGCCTGGGGAGGCCTAGGCCTCACCCTGCTGGCTGGGTTCCTCTGCACACTGGCCCCATCTCTCAACACTTCTCGGGCATCTGTACAAAAACCCAGACAAGAGAACGGGGCCGTGTGACCTCGGCAGGTGCAAGGAGAGACTCTGAAAAGCGCAGCCTGGGCAGAGCGGTGGGTTAACAGCAGGCAGAGGCTGGGTGGCAGCTGGCAAAAAGCAGTGCCACTGCTGTGGAAACACCAGCCCATGGGATGCTGCTACAGCCTCCAGGCGTGGACACAGACATTGCAAGTAACTCCAGGTTTGAATTATTGGCAACTTGCTCATTGGTGGTTTAAGGGGGACAGTTCTTTTGTTTTTCTTCTGTTTACAAGGGATTAAGTCCAAGGCTGTGTCATTTTTTGTGCTGTTTTTTGAACTGTACCTCCATGGTCCTGTTATTGTCCAGTTGTAAGGGATGTTTACGCACCAACTCTATTGCTGCAGGTCTGTGGAATTCAGACCCAAATTAGAGCAAGGAGCTATGTGAGGTTGGCTTGAACACTTTTGCAACAGATGTGTCTAGTACTGGCTCAGGCCATCATTTCCCAAAGGAACCTTGATCTAAGCTGAGGTTCAGGCCAAAGAATTAGCCCATTTCTAGTATTACTTCCTTTAAATCAGAAAATTGTGCTAGTCCAATGCCATGGTATCAGCTATTTACTCACTACTAAAACTGTTACCAAAAGGAGATGGCTGTAACTGAGCAGCAAGGCTCTAACAAAACTTAGTGGTGTTAGGAGTGGGACATTTTCCTCAGCTTCTCACACAGGTAATATTATCCATCTGGCTACCCAACATACCCTTAACAGGGAGACGTATGCCACATGCAGCTTGTAACTGGTCCACTGGAGGCCAGCGTACAGTTTGAGCTGCCAGGACCAACTCACCTGTGAGCACCACTCTGTTCTGTGAAAGGAGATGAGCAACCCTCTCCCAACTCAGACAGCTGTACTGCTGAAAAAGCAGATGTACAGCCCTTTCCAACATCAACATCTAAAAAAGCCTGCAGTCTGTTTTCCTCAGGAACATGTGGCCTCTGCTTGCTTCACCCTTTCTAATGTCAGATGCCCCCTGAGCAGAGTGTGCCAAGCACATGTGCACTCTGACAGAATAAGCTCCCTCACCAGGAGCAGGAAGGACCTTGGAACAGCGTGAGTACTAGGGGCTTACTCAGGAACATCAGCCAAAGTACTCTGGCGTGCATTTTTCTTTCTCTCATCTATTTCTTGCCCCACATCCCTGCTCTGCTCCCGTGTCCAAAAACTGCACAGGTACAGATGAGATGGCCAGCATTTGGAGATGTTTACATTGTATTTAAAATACAATACAGTGGCATGTAAGATAATGCTAAAGTCAGTGTATTTATGACAAGTGTAATTTTTAAATGGAAGCTGTAATTCTCAACTGGCATTAAAAGCACTGAAAGACTTGCTCAATGAGGTGGAACCCTGAATTCTTTCTGATTACCAGACTGATGGACCAGAGAGCTCACACACCTACCAGCAGTGGTGGCAAACCTCCCAAAGGTGAGTTTAAATGACAGTTAAAACTTCCCTTACATGTGAATAGTGCTCACCTCTCCCGACAAAATGAGTTGGTTCCAACACTTCCCGACTGTAACAAAACTGTACAGACTTTCACTGGCTGCACCAGCAACCAGGGGTGCTCCCTGGCTGCAATGCACCAATTCGAAGTATGCTTACTGCAGTATGGTTTGGTGGTCCTCATCCAGCAGTGGCAGAGCAGGATTTAATCCAGTTCTAGCAGGAAGCTCCAAAGACAGCCAATGGGTACTGTGAAGAGGAGGCTTTTGCCTTCCTTTTGCAGATGTAGAACCACCCAGGAAGGGCAACAGCCCCAAAACATCACAAATTTGGGTTTAGGGGAAAAAAAAAAAAAACACCACTTTATTTTTCTCCAGGCAAAGTAAGCCATACAGTCCTGTCTAGTCCTGTCCTCTACCACAGCAATCTCCTTGACTAGGCAGAGGTCAGGCATAGTACTGCAAATTGGCTTTTTTCTTGGCTTGAACCTCCAGAATTCCTTCCATGTAATCCTCATGGGTGAGCTCTGCAGCTCCACGACGGAGGGCGATCATCCCCTGCCCAAGGAGATTGTATTTAAAAAGAGGGCGTGTGTGAGCACCATGTTAGTTCAAAGCAAAGACTTGGTGCTGGTGTTCACATGGCACAGGCCATTGTCAAGGATACTCACCGCCTCTACACACACGGCCTTGCACTGTGCCCCGTTGAAGTCATCTGTGCAGCGAGCCAGCTCCTCATAGTTCACATCAGGGCTGAGGTATGAGCAGGAAGGTGGGAAAAAGTCTGAGAGCATGCACCAATAGGAAAAGCACAGTATGGAGCTTCTGTAAAACCTCCACAACAGAGTGCTACCCCTCCACAGCCCCGAGGTGCCATCATCAGTGACCCCAGAAGGCCACACCTCTGCCATACCTGACATTCATTTTGCGGGAATGGATCTGCATAATTCTGGCTCTGGCCTCCTCATTGGGCATTGGGAACTCTATCTTGCGATCTAATCGTCCAGAGCGGAGCAAAGCTGGGTCCAAGATATCGACACGGTTGGTTGCAGCAATCACCTAAATAAAAGTGGGGTTATTGGTCTGAGGCACCTGAAGAACAGACCTCTCCTCCCCAAGGGGCCACCAGGCTTCTTCCTTGGGCACTGTTTTCCATCCCATGCTAGGGCACCCTGGACCTCAGGCCACTCAGCTACCCCCAACCTTGACTTGTGTGTTGGGCTGGAAACCATCCAATTGATTAAGCAGCTCCAGCATGGTTCTTTGCACCTCCCGATCACCAGCCTTCTCACTGTCAAACCTGAAAGGGTAACAAGCAAGATCATCAGTATGAACTTGACCACCCTGTACCCTATAGGTTTAATCACATGACAGTGACTGCAGGTCACACTCCATGGCCAAGGCCCTCCAGCCAGTCTCCTGCTATATAAAAGCAGATAGATCCAAAGGCTTGTGACCCTTGCTTACAAGGCCAAGGCTTGCAGCAACTGCCATCTGTGATGGGCTTTACACTCAGTTTCTGAACAGCCTGTGCTTAGGGCAGACTTCCCTCATGTGCACAGGCAAAGGGGGCTCCCAAGTGCATCACAGCAGGGCCTATGCCTCACCTTTTAGTGCCGATGGCATCCAGTTCATCAATAAAAATGATGGAAGGAGCCTTTTCCTTGGCTAGAGCGAAAGCGTCACGTACCAGCTTAGCTCCATCACCAATAAACATCTGCACGAGCTGTGGACCTGCGAGCTTCAGGAAGGTAGCCTGAGAAGTGAAAGAGAATCCTATGCCTCGATTCTCAGCAGGGTCCATTCCAAGTACCAGAAGCCCTTAATTAAATCAAGCCCTTAATTAAAACAGATAAGAACATCCCAGCCTTTTTAACACTAGTCTGTGGGACCTCTCTTCCCTTGGAGCTGCTCCTCTTCTTTTCCAGTTCCTATAACAGCACAAAGTTTTCAGAGTTTCCTCTTACCTTGGTCTGGGCAGCACAAGCTCGAGCTAACAGTGTCTTCCCTGTTCCTGGAGGGCCATACATAAGGACGCCTTTGGGTGGCTGTATACCCAAGTTCTCAAACTTTTCCTTGTGATTCATTGGCAGGACAATGGCCTCCACGAGCTGCAGCAAAGGGGAAACATCAATTCAAAAACCCATAACCCTCCATAGCTCCATGCTGCCTGCTCTGAGTTGAAGTTCAGAGCGTGCTCTCTTTGGCCACACTGCTAAACAAAGTATTACCTCTTGAATCTGTTTGTCCAGCCCTCCAATGTCACTGTACTGCTCTGTGGGTCTCTCGTCCACCTCCATTGCCTTCACCCGTGAATCATACTCAGTAGGTAGAGTCTCCAGGATCAGGTAAGAGTCTTTGTTCACTCCCTGTAAACACAAGTGCTTTTAATAGCAATTAATGAACATGCAGTTGCAGGCGATTCATTAGACCTCGAGGACACAGGACTAACTCTGCTCTGACACTGGCACTCATCAACCCACTACAGCTCAGCATAATGCACAATACAGCTAAGCCAGCACATTTGAAATCAGGGCCCAGTTAGCTTACTACACAGATGTGTGGGTTTGGGAAGTGTATGCTGATAAAATCATGTGCTGAAAGTGCAGCTAAGTATGAAAAACATCCTCCACAATGTGGTACTTTTCTATACTATAAATATGACTGAACCTGTAATAGCTTATTACAATTTTAGTATAGAAAGGATATTGGGAGAAATCAGGACATATCTATGTCTCATTTCTAAAGGACAAGACACAGCAATTTTCTAGCCAACATCATATCCAACAGTCAT
Organism: Pogoniulus pusillus; assembly: GCF_015220805.1. Classification (NCBI taxonomy): domain Eukaryota; kingdom Metazoa; phylum Chordata; class Aves; order Piciformes; family Lybiidae; genus Pogoniulus; species Pogoniulus pusillus. Next base: position 25,621,329 of record NC_087264.1, on the reverse strand, counting down.
GGCAACATCACTCACCACTAGGTCTCCAGGCTTCAACTTCTCAGCATCAACCAACCCAATAACAGGAAGGAAATATGTCTGTGAGAAGTAAATGCAAGTCAGCGAAGCTCAGATGTTTGAGGATAAGGTCCTCTTCTGCATTCCTCACACATGGCTGGGCATGTGGGTCTCACCTGGCGTGTAGAGGTCTTGATCACAGCACACTTGCCCTTTCTCTGGGAATCCAGGTCAATGTTTGCACCATCCTCCTCCTGGTCATTGGGGTCAACATCTAACAGCTGAAAACCAGAGTGAGGGATTTCATGACAATATAATCAGGCTAGCAGGATGACCCTAGGGTGAACACCTCTAAATTGCACACAGTAAGAGAAATAAAACTTGCCACCATCCAGCAGCAGCAAAGTCCTGGAAGCATTAAAGCCCTCCTATAAAACCAAAATTTCTTCCTCGCTTCATGAAGCCTCACACAACAGCACACAGAAGACATCATGCAGCTCAGAACAAAGCAGCAGCTAACAGCACCAATTTCCCCTCCTGTGACAGCAGCTCACATCAAATCTTAAGTTCATCAAGTTTCAAAACCCTAGCACAAAATCAACTCATTTTTAAGAAGAAGAAAGCTATCAGCATTTCCAGGCCTATCAAAGACTGAGTTACAAGAAAAATGCAACACAGTAAGAGAGCCACTGCTTTCCACTGGCTGTGCCACAACTGAGAGTGCAGGTACCAAATATCACATGCCCAAGCCTATGCCAAGGGAGGCCCTGTCACCCTCCAACAGCTATCCTATCTACAGGTGAGCAGAGCCAACACCTAAAGAAGACAAGAAATGGGCAAGTGACATGCACCTCCAGGTCATAAAGCCAACAGGACCTGAAAGACCTGGGTCCAGAAGCATTAGCAGTTTGAGAACAGGCCACATCTCTAATTGCCCTTCTCTGTCCAACACTTACTGTGTGCAGCACTCTCACCTCGATAACGTTGGAGACAAGGTAGGGCAGGGTTTTGTTCACTTTGATCTTCTCACTGTTCTCCTTGATCTTATCTTTCATGGCCTGAAGCTCATGGGTGACTCTCAGTACTTCACTCTTCATGATCTAGAATCAGTATGCAGCAAAAGGAAAGCAGTAACATTAGAAGAGAAGGCAAAATTCACACATCATTCCAAAAGGAAAGCAGTAACAAAAACAATGGGTATAAAGGGAAACCTAAAATAAAGAGGAAGACACAGAAACTTAGCAAAAGTTTTTTAGGACTCAAAGCTACACGGTCTGTTCTTTCTAATTAATCAATACCCCTAAGGAGTTCTTTCACTGGATCATCTCAGCTCAAAGGGCTACGCTACCACTCAGACAACAGTAAGACCTAGGTAAGGCAGCTCCTGCTTTGAGCTCCACACATAGAGCTCCACAGGTAACCAGCCAGACACGCACAGGCACCCACCTACACACACCCATACATAATTCTGTCAGTTATGTTTCACTCGGCTTAAAGAACTGTATGATGGAACACTGAAGCAGTGACATGCAACAGCATGAGAACAGACACCCAGAAAACCCTAAACTGAAAGTTCAGAAACAAGGTGACTGAAGGTATGCACAGGCAATGGGCAAGTGGACCTTGTGTCTACTGGGTGCAGTGAGACTAGCAGCACAGAAATGCACAGTGGAACAAAGAGAGGTGCCATTCCTGGAAAGCTGTTCTCTAGACAAACAACACATGCAAGCCAAACACATCAACTACCTAAGTGGGGGAAAACTATTTTCTGTTCTACTTAAAAGTAGAACATTAAACATGGAGTAGTATCCAGCACTTGTGCCCCACAAATACAGTCAGGTCCTCTCAAAAACAGGGGAACTCATATAGGGCAATTCAGGCCAAAAGCTTGCACGTCCTGCTTCAAGCAGGGTCAGCTGTGGGCTCTCACTAAGTTGCCTGGGGCTTTGCACAACTGAATCCTGAAAACTTAAAAGGACAGATATGACACAATAGAACAACCTACCTCACTACCTAACTGTCTCCACAATGACAAGGCCATTTGTGATGGTTTGGGTGCTCCCTGCCCCCCCACACTTTAGAAATCACCCAGACTAGACTCAGCCAGCTCTGGAAATAAATGAAGCTTCTTATTTACATCTGGCACAATATACAAGCAGATATTTATAGTCTATACAGAAATATACAAGGTAAAAGGTAATACAGAAACACAACTCCCCTCCCAGAAAGCTGAGTCCTCAGGAGGGGCTCTCAACCACCCCTTCACCTTCCCCCTACCCCTCTCAACCTTACCCCAGTACCAAGGAAGAATGGAGGTTCGGCCAAGAGGTTAAGAAGCAAAGTGGGCTAGCCCAAAATGGAGGGTGTGGTAGAGAGATGCAGCTGAGGCAGCAGCCCCAGCGAGAGTGATGGCGAGTGTGAGAGTGGTTATCAAATGTTTTTATTTCCTGTTCCCATATATCTCAGCAAGGCTGTGAGTGAAGTAGACATCGCCACTGTTTTCCTTTCACAGCCTGTAATCTAGTCCTTCTCACCAAAACATTCCAGCCTGCTTCAAACTAGCACACCATTTCATACCCCCTTGGAACCTTTTTTTTTAAATCTGAGTATGAGAAGTAATTTATGGTTCAGGTAACACTAGCCTGGGCTTCAAAAAGATGGAAAACTTTTCCATAGGAAGCAAAGCAAAGAAACCAAACATACATCAGTAGCCTGACAGACAACTCAAATTCCTACATCTTTATATATTTTAAGTTTTCTGAGGCTTTTACTACTGTCCTGCTGTCAAAGTGCACCCTCAACATATCTGCAGATGACACCAAGCTGTGAGGTGCAGCTGACACAACTGAAGGACAAGATCCATTCTGGATCTGGACAAGCTGGAGAAATGAGCTCGTGAACCTTATAAGGTTCAACAAGACCACATGTAAGGTCCTGTACCTAGGTCAGAGCAATACTCAGTATCAATACAGGCTGGGAGTGAAACACTGGAGAGCAGCTCTGCAGGGATGAACTTGGAGGTGCTGGTGGGTGAAAAACAATGTGCACTTGTAGTCCAGAAGCCAACTGCCTCCTGGGCTGCATCCCCAACAGAGTGAGCAGGAGGTGGAGGGGAAGGGATTCTCCTCCTGAACTCCACTTTCATGAAACCACACCTGGAGAACTGAGTTCAGCTTTGGGTCCCCCAGCTTAAGGAGAAGTGAGTCCAGAGCAGGGCCACAAAGATGATCCAAGGCCTGGAGCACATCTGCTGTGAGGCCAGGCTGAGAGAGCTGGGAGGTTCATCCCAGAGAAGGTTGTGGGGAGACCTTCTTGTGGCTTTTCAGTACTTCAGGGAGATAATAAGAAAGCTGGGGATAGACTTTTTAGCAGGGCCTGCTGTGACAGGACAGAGGGTGATGGGTTTAAACTAGAAGAGGGGAGATTCAGACTAGACAGAAGGAAGAAACTTTTTACACTGAGGGTGATGAGACACTGGCTCAGGCTGCCCAGAGAGGTGATGGAAGCCCCATCCTTGGACACATTTCACATCAGGTTGGACTGGGCTCTGAAAAAAATGACCTAGTTGAAGATGTTCCTACTCACTGCAAGAAGGCTGGACTAGATGATCTGTAAAGGTCCCTTCCAACCCAAACAATCCTGTGAATCCACAGCCCTACTAAGGAAAAACAGCTACAAGAAAAGTTCTGTACTTGCAATCTGACAGTTAATACATTTATAACCAAGACTAAGGCACCCAGTACAGGTATTTCTCAGTACTCCCTGTCTGACACCCACATACATTCTCCTCCCATTCCTCGTCAGGCACACAGTTTGTAATCCTCACTGAAGCAACTGTAGCAAAAAATGGTGTCAAAGACAACTGGTCACATCTGAACTGACATACACGGTTCTGTTTAATGGAAAACATATGCCCTTTCCTAAAAAACTACTTGTTTAAAACTGTGACGTGATTCACATTAATCAATAAAGAATCCGTTATGTTAAAAGAAAATTGGAACATTTTTTAAACCCCACTGTCTGGGAAAGATTTGAAAGTTCATTGTCAACACACTGCTCAGTTGTGCTGCTCTCACTATGAAACACAGAAGGCTGCTTCTACTCCTTATTGCACTCTACAGTTTAAAAGCGAGACACACATTTATCTTTGTTGCCCTTAAGGTGTAAAAAGTACATCAGAAAATCAGACCTGGGGGTCTCCACAAACAGGATCCAGCAATATGCAAGGGTGGCAAACAGCAACCCAGGCTGTACTGACAGGAGTGCAATCAATAGTAGATAAACTAATCAGCTTCCATTACTCAACATTTGTGAGATCCTATCTTCAGCACTCTGTCCAATTTTGGGTCCCACTACAGAGCAAAGGCATTGCTAAACTGGACTAAGTTCAATGCAGGGCCACCAAGATGGCCAGGGTGCTGGAGTACAGGCCCTGTAAGAAGTAACTGAGAGAAGTGAGCCTGTTTGGCTACAGAAGAGATACTGGGAACAGAAAACAGAAGCAGATGCTTCATACCAGTGCACGGTGGGAAAGCGAGACAACGGACAAGAGAATGTCAGGCTGTATGTAAAGCAAATATTTATCCTCACAGTCAAGCAGTGGCACAGAATAGCATTAGATGTGCCAGAGATGTGGTGCAATCTCTGTCTTAAGAGACACTCAAGAGTCAACTGCATAAATCTCTGAGCAGCCTGGGTTATGTCTGTATCTGCTTTGATCAAGAAACTGGACTAGAGATCTTTTCAAGCCCCTTTCAACCGTAACTATGCAGTACCTGACTCAGGCCATGGAAGACACTTCCCCTCCCCTGTGCCTATAAGAGATGCATGGATCTGCGTACCTTTAGTTAAAGCATCCAGGGCTCTGTAGAATAGCCATGCCCTCAGCTTCGATTCCTCGCTCTTTCCTACCTTCGAGGCCTCAGCCTACCCTTCCCCATCTAGTTAACGACATCTTTAAGTTTTCACTACTCTCGTGTCTGCCCCCATGGCCCTAAGCCACTCACCCCCAACCCCGAGCGCCAGCCGCGCAGGGCCCCCAAGGGGCGGCCCCACCGCAGGCAGAAGGCCTGGCCCGGCCCGGCCCCGCTCCCCAGCCCTTGGCCGTACCTTGATCTCGCTGTCGAGGAGCCGCGTGCGCTGCACGATCTCCTCCGTGGACATCTTCAGCACCTCCTCGCCGACGCCATCCTACAGGGCACAACGGCGGCGTCACGCTGGCCCAGCCGGCCCGCGCCTCGCCCCAGCCCCGCTGTCCTCCGCTCCGGACCCACTGTCCCCAGTACCCGGCTTCGGTGTCCCCCGCCCCGGCCCCGCCGCCCCCGGCCCTACTGTCCCCCACGACGGGCTGCGGCCGCTGCGCCTCACCTCAGACTCATCCCACACCGACGCCATCTTTGCCCGCACCAGCCGCCCAGGGCGCGTACGTCTCGGCGGGTTCCGCGCGGCAGATTCCGCACTCCCCCGCTCCGGGAACAGTGCAGGAGGCCGCGGGAGGCAGCGGGACGGGTGGCAGGAGCGGGGGGCCTACGCCCGTTCCGTTTCCCCGGCGGTCGGTGCCGCAGCCTGCCGCGGCCCCGGCGCCCAGCGCCCCCCAGCCTGGCGAATCGGCGGCCGCGCGCCCGCGGGGAGCAGCTGCGCCGGTCACGTGCCCCGCCAAAAGTGCTGACTGGTGGCGCCGCCGCCATCTTGGAGCGGGGCACGGGCGGGGCCGGCGCTGCCCCTGCGGGCCGGTGGCGCAGCAGGCGGGCGCTGTTCCGGCACAGCCTTTATTACCGTCAGCCCGTACAGAGAGCGGGGGGGAGCGGGGCACAGACACGAGAGCAGCGCGGGCGCGCCTCCGCCCGTCAGCCCCACCCCGAGGGGTGACGCGAGCGGCAGGGCCCGCGGCCGCAGCAGTCCGGCGGCCGCAGCAGTCCGGCGGCGCAGGCCGAGCCGCGGGGCTGGTCAGACGTAGCCGGGCTTCACCGACAAGCGGCGGCAGTTGGGGCAGCCCCGAGTCCCGTTGGTCTGAAGGCACCTGCAAAGGGAGGAAGTCGCTTGGGGGGAGGCCTCTGCGGGCGCACGCCCCCCCGGGCCGGTCCCGCTGCTGGGTCACACAGCTAACGCGAACACAAACAACCAAAAGCAGCCTCCAGCCCTGGGGAAAGCTTTGGTCCCTTTTCCACCCCGTCCCGTGGAGTCACAAAAGCTGGCTCCTGAACTGCTGAGCACAAAGCCACAGTGCTCATTAGGATCAAACTAGTGGGTAAGGGTGTGCCAAATCTTCTTGTCGCCATGAGCTCAGATCTAAGGGCATTAATTTTCAGAACAAAGTGCTTTGTTACTTCTAAAAATAAAAATCCCCAAACCCCAAGTCTTCCTGTTTTCACCTCAAGTGTATTTCTGGAGGAGAGACTAGGGGTGAGGATTCAGGGGAAAAAAATCCTACCTGCTTGGGAGGGAAGAACCAATTTACCAAGGGGAGTTAAACAAAAATGTGAGTGAAGCACCTACAAGGTGAGGACCCTGGTGAACAGTCATTGAGAAGGCAGAAGTAGGATGGGTATTAGGGCTAAATCTCACCCTTCCAGACTTAGATTCACAACACTGGCAATGGGATCCTGCAGGGCACAGGTGAGCAGGACAAAGGCATAGGACTATGCTGCTCTGGGCATCAACAGTTCTTCCCTATCTCTAATGTCATAGCAAGGATCTTTAGTACATCCAGCTCATTACTTTAAGTGAAAGAAGTGGGAGCAAGGCAATGCCTGGAGCTGGTTGTTCTTCTCCCCAATGGACTCTCCACACATGCCACAATACAGCTCCATCTCCTCCACGCACTCATGGAACTTCACTACATGGTCACGCAATTCTTGCTGCTGCCCCTTTGTGCGATAGATCCTTTCACACAGGCAGTGGAGCTTCAGCAGGCCAAGCTGCATGTGAAGGGCAGAAACACAAGACAGGTGAAGGCAGACCAGTAACAGTGGGAGGGTGGAAATCAGCCCCAGCCAGAGAACCATCTGTACAGAAAGCTGTGCAAGGTATAGGGGTCAGCCTAAAGACACCAGGTTTCTCACCACTTCTTGTCATTAACCCTACTTCTCTATCACAAAAGGGCTGCCAGGTTTAAGGCTGCTGCAGCCCTTCATCAAGATGGTTTCTATTAGATATCCATAACACTGTATTCCACTTCCCTTTGCCTCCAGACGGCACACAGTTCAGCTGCTGCTCCTAATCCTCTTGCTGTTTGCTGGTTTCATACTCTGTTTTCATTATTTCCATACACCTTTGTTTATCCCACTGTGACTCCTCCCTTACTGTTCATACCTGCACACTGAAGATCACTGCTGCAACTGCCCACAGCTGAACACTTCCCAACAAAGTCCCAGGCATTGTCTGGTTAATATGGACATGATAATAAGCAATAATAAGTCTGGCTACTTCGACATTTGGCTTCTTAAGCTGCCTGACAGAAGACTACAGACAGTTCTGAAGAGAAGCTGTAAGCTCCTACCTTGTTCCCTAGTCCCTCTGCCAGCTCCTGTGCCTTTTCAATGCTTTCCAGAGCCTGTGAATGGAGAGCATGTATCATCAGTTCTTGGTCTGACATGAAAAAACAGACTTGTTTGAATGCCTTGTGTGAATTATTGAAAGAACAAGGTAAAAAGGCACAGAGTAGAATTTGGCTAAACAAGCATCACTGCAGCTCTGGAGATACAAGCTATCTGCCTGGCAGATTTTCCTTCCTTCCCAGAAGTTCACCCATGAGAAAAGTTTGGTATCTGAAAGACCACAAATAATCCAAGAGCCTTACTTTTGTTCCAAGCACACAGAGGTACGATGCTGGCAGAGGCTGGTGTTTCCAAGCAGAGAGAATGAAGACTTAAACTCAGTCACACCTGCTCCTTGAGGTTGGGATGAAGCACAAGCAAAACAAGCCTTTTGCCCCTCAATAATTATTGGGCAGCTCCAATTTCACTTGTACAGGAGTGCAGGAAAGGCATCAGCACCACCAACACAGCATGTTCCTCTATTTTCTCCCTGCTGTTCATATATCCACTTTGTCCTACTTACACATGGTGTGAAGTAGGAGTTGCGCTACCACCCATCTTTTCCCATCTGAAGGAAAGTGTTAGCACAGCAGCTGTTATACTAAATGAGTCCCTGCTTTCCCATACATGTCACACTGTTCATCACTGTTCTGATTGTCATTCTCTGTTTTCCAGAACTATTGAGACCTTGCTTCAGATTTGTCTGAGGGGAAGAAGAGGTCTCTCTTGTGATGCAATAGTTTTCAGGAGGAACATTGTAAAGTTTCTACCCTATAATGTGGCATTACTGCTACTCCAGGGGAAGAGGATGAGATGAAAATGCACTTTGAACACAGAGACAATAGTAGATCTGTGATAGTAGCAACAGCCTAGGATAAACCTTGATGTTGTAGAAGCAGGAACTGGAGGTGAGCAGGTAGAATGTAACTGAGAGCTGTGCCTAGGAAAAGTTACTGTGTACTGGAAACCCCTCAAATTAATGACTGAGACTAGGAATTAAAATAAAGCATGTGGGCTAGGGGAAACGCTGCAGAGAAGTCCAAGGGAGAGTTTGCCTTGGACAGGAATATGTGACTGCACAAATCTGGGCAAGCAGGCTGTGCTGCAGCCTGGGAGGACCTGCAGTGGTACTGACTGCCTGAAAATGAAAGGAAAGGCATTAACTGGCCAAGGAGACCAGAAAAGGGGAGACAGCTAGGAATCTGCAAGTGGAAAGTTAGCAAATTCCTTTATTAGGTAAGTGATATTGGGATGAGCAGCATGAGAAATGGAAACTGGGACTGGCAAACTAAACAAGTTTGGGCGAGTATTCAGGGTTGTGAGAGCTGAGGAGATCCCATTTGGGGTAATTAGCCCCATCAGGGCAATTTTCCCTCTAATGCTTGGAACAGAACATAAACGATTCTGTATCTGGTTCTGATCATATTCCCAAGTGATTTTCTGCTCTCATTTATCTGTTTCACACGACAGTTTGTAAACCTTCAGTTTCTTTGGGAACTTGATGTCATGTTTTTCTGCAAAGCACACGGTGGAGCTGTGGAGCTGTCAACATCACTATCACAACAATAAGCTTAGTCATGTAGCTAAAAGGTAGGCAGTGGAATCTGTTTCAGGGTGTAAGCATAAGCCGATTGCCTACATTGGCAGGAGCAGGCTTGTTTCTTAGTGCAGTGCTTCAGATCACCAGGACGGATGATGATGAGACCATTCTCTAAGTTGGCAGCCTGACTCAGAGAAGATGTCAACACTGTCACTAAGATTCCTGGCTGAAAGGGACAAATGTAACAGACCCTGCTAGCAGAATCAAGGGCCAAGTCTCTGCCGCACTTTGATGGGCTTACAGTTCAGAGAAAGACTCTAGTCTAACAAGCTTCTGTAGAAATGAGTTTGTAACTGACCTTGTCCAGCTCCTTCTGGATCATCCAGCACTTAGTCATTCCTATTAGCACCTGGATCAGGCCTAGGCGGTTTCCAATCTCTGTCATGATGCTCATGGAGGAGTCATACCGAGGAAACGCTGTCTGCAGAAGTGGGGAGGAAAACACGTTTGCTATGGCCTACTTTACACACCCTCTTGCTATCATCCCCTCTGTCTTTCCTTTTAGGAAAGAGCTGTACCTGCACATCTTTGCGACTGCGATGGATATCTGCAAAGCACAGCAGACACAGTGCTTGCAGGGGTCGGTCACCATGCTGCAGGGCAATCTTCATGGACTCCTGAAATAAATGGTCTTTGGTCAGCAAAAGAGTCTGCTTCTGGTTCAAAACAGCAAGGCTGGTACTGTGCACTCCAGTCACTGAAAGGTCAGCTAAAAGGAAATGACAAACTTTTTAAGGCAAGTAAAGTCTTGTTAACAAGTTCCCATCCAATGGCCATTTATAGACCTGGGTTACTTGAAACCACAGCTCTAGGACTGGGAGGCAGGAGGAACATCTAGAGTCAAGTGAGAGTGCCATGGGACCTCTCATTCTCCCAGTCCTGTAGGCAAGATCCCTTTGCAGAGGCCTGACAGCTCTGCATTTGCTCACGCTCTACCTCACAGCGGTCCATAGCATCCGCCAAGCGCCCCAACTTCCGATAGGCCACTGCCATGTGGTACTGGCTCATTGCACGGTACTTCAGGCTCCAGCCCTTTCCATAGTCATTCACCAGCTCGGCTGCTTTACATGGGAAGAACAAGGCTTTCTCATAGTCCTGTAAGCAGACAAGCAGACAAGACAGCTACAGAAACAACACACCCAATCATTTTTTACTAAGTAACACTGCAACAGTTTGCATTTTTTTGTACACCTTTCAACTCCTGCTGCTCCTCTTCCACGTGCTGTGTATCACTAGATATCAAACTGTGGAAGGTGCAGTTGCCATGCACTCTATTCCTCTCTGGGTTCAGGATACTGTAACAATGACACAGCTTTATGTAGTATGCCATCAGCCTTACTGTGCAGGAACCATTTACCTTTCTCTATAACCAAAGGCTGACAACCTTCTCTGCTCTTCTGTCATCTCTGCTTTCAACATCTACACAAAATCCCAGTTTTCTCCATACGATGATGGTTATTCATCATTGCAGGAGCAAAAAACCACATCCCAAACAAATCCACACCAAGTATTGATAGAACTTATTTTCATTTTGAAGTATCTGTCTACCTTAGAAGTGTTTTAGAAAGCAATCTTCTGAGTACATAAAATTATTATCTAAATGCCTAAAACCATTCTCAAGTTAGTTGAGTGACTAGAAGTGGAAAAGTTCCCATGTATTCTTCAAGGTGCACAAAGGAAACTACAACTTTTAAAACGTCCTTCCTCTTCTTATTGCATATCTTAAAAGTATCCAGCACAATGTTGGTTTTGATATTCTGAGGGAAATTTACAGATGGTTTTCAGCACTTCAGTTGTTGAATCCTCCATCAGTAACAAAAATCAAGACTTAGTGAGGAAATGTATTTGCTGCTGTTTGCAACAGAAGAAGAAATCACTCTCCCCCCGCCCCGCCCCACCCCGCCCCTGTCTGATTTAACTCATGTGAATAGATGTTTGCCTGTGATAGTGGCAGAAACCAAGAACTAATGAGTTGTGGCTCTGTACGCAGTCCTCTGATGTGATCTTTGAAGGCAAGTTTGATCTTTTCAACACACAGGAACATTCACAGCTGCCTCTGCTGTGCTGTATCAAGGGTACACTAATCCTCTCATCCTTGATGTGAAGGAGAAAACTCATGATGAATTCACAAAGAGATTTTAGCTTACAGTGCTCCCTCGGTATTTCAGTTTCCACAACAGAGAAATAAGCTGAAATTCACATAATTTCCAGTTCTTTCCTGAATCCATGAGACAATCACCCTTCTGTCCCTTAGGTTACCACACCTTTATCTGGGCGTAGAAGTTGCCAAGGCTGCAGCAGACGCGACACTCCAGCATCTTGTCATCATTGTTGTGTGCATAGCGTAAAGCTTTCTCAAAGCACTCCAAAGCCTTCTGGAAGGTGCTGAGGCCCAAGAAAGCATTGCCCATGCTGAGGCTGACCTGGCCGTTCAACTGCAGGCTGACTGTGGTACCCTGCATGTTCTGGCAAGTCTTGCAGTAAGAGATTGTCTTCTGGAACTCACAGAGTTTCTCATTGCTGCGAGCCAAGTTCAGGTAGCTCTCTGTAAGGTAATCTGGGTCTTCCAGCTCCCGTGCTGTGTCGATCTGTACCACTGCAAACTTCAAGTAGAAAAGACAGTGCTTATGAGTATCATTTAATTACAGACAGCTCACACAGAGTAGCACCCTGTGCTGGAGAAGTAGCTCATCTCTGAGCAGGGCTGACAATTCCAGCAGCACAGACTGAGAAGCATTGTGTACACTGAGCAGTTATCTGGTGGCCTAAACCCTGTGAACAGCCTGAAGAAACCTCCCCCTCTCTCCAGCGTCTCTTGTGCAAGGAAGACGAACCAGGCTGGTGGATAGTGGAAAAAAACTAACTGGCCCTCAAGAGAGGCAGGTAAATCAGGAAACATCTGACAAGCAGCTGTTTCCTTTCACTAAATTCAATTTATTCCACTTTCTCTGGAGCTCTTAAGATTAATAGGGCACTGTGATTATTGATAAAACAAAGTAAGCTACTTTCTACAATTTTTTACTAGTGAATTGAAGACTTGATTGACAGATTTTGTCCTGTAACTTGCAGGATTCATTGCATACAGTTCTTTTTAATGACTTGAAGTCTCTTTCCTTTGGACTGCAAACCCTTCTGAGCAGTGACTCTTGTGTTTTGTGACAAAGCAAGCACAATGCTGGCTTGAATTAATGCCAGTAGCAAAGGTAAATGTTTAGCATTTTTTTCAATATTTCATTACAGATTTTTAGGTATTTTTCATAGTGGTAACACAAAATAATTCAAGGTATTGGAACATTTTCCATTCTTCACAAAATAAAGAAAAAAAGGCCAACCATAAACTGCATATATGTGAGTACGCATGTTGTGAGCTTCTTTAGCACTTTAGGAAAGCTGCTGCATGGACCAAGTAACTTGCATTAGCTCAGGCTTCCTCACATTGCCTTACCTTTGCACAAGTTCTTCATTATTTCCTGAATGCCACAGCCTCTTTCCTTGGTGTGAAGCAATTTTTCTTTCCAAAAGTTGAGCAGCATCACCCTTCTTAAATCACAGTTGATATCATGCCTTTAAATCTAACCCCTTTTCTCTTGTTACCTCCTCTTTGAATAGTTTATTGCTAAAGTTCTCCTTCCTCTCTCTTTGATGACTTGTGGTGTAAAAGCTTCAGTATGACTGCAGCCATTTTCCCTTCCTAATAATGTAAAGAACTAAATTTCACCTACTTGTGTCCCACTTCCTGTTCTCTTCTCAGGTAACACATTAAGGTTCAAGTACACTGAGCCCACTCCTTTCCTCATTTCTTGTTTTCCATGAAGTCTTGAGTATTCCCTTCAGGTAGTCACATCTTACATTTTTTGCTTCTCCCTTCCCCAATGTTTGTTGTTTCTGTCACCACCTAATTTCACATCACTTATGAGATCCGTTTAAGCTTCACATGTCTTCTGAGTGCATTATTACCTCTCTTTTCTTCTTCCTCCCAAGAATTTGGTTTTAATGTAGGGCTGTATGAGTTTAGTAGGAAGATGTGCTCCCCATTCTAAGCAGAGCTACCAAAAAGTTTCCAGAGAGATTTGGGCACCCCCTTCATGATGTGCTAAATGTTCAATGATTACCAGTCTAGTCAGAGGCAACCAAAACTATCAGGACTAGAACATCAAGGCCCTTTAGCAAGACCCTATTTCAGGCTGGGATAGTTTCTTATGACTATTACAACATCATCGTGCCTTGTCTTCCAGATTCCTGTGCCACCTCTCCAAACATTGCCTGCTGCTCTCTGTGTGCATCCTGTTACTTCTTGGATCCACACACCAGCTTCTGCTCATTTAACCTAACATAGTCATCCTCATGTTCTTGAAATGTAATTTCAGCTCCTTTTTACCATTCTTCCATGAAGCTCCATATCCTCATTTCTGTGCTGTCCTAACAACTTGTGAGCCTCTCTCTGACTGCAATTGTCAGATCCCTCCTGGAATGTCCCTCAACACCTCCCACCAAAAAGGCATACTCTTTCCTTCTTTCTTCTCTTAATCAGCCCCATGGCAAACAAATAATTGTAATAAAAACCAAGGCAAGACCTGTATTAGACATCAAACAGCAGTTGAACAAGAAGATAACAGGTGTGTCTCTGCAAGACTGATGCATATTCTAAAGAACCCACTTGGAGAACTTTTTATGCACTGACATACACACTGTAAACACAGATGGAGTAAAGGCCTTGTTCTCATACCTTCTCCCTGAAGCCTGATAACATGGTGTGTCTGTGTGCGGGCAATAAATCAAGAAAGGTCCCCACGATTAATTGGAGAGCCTCAATAACCTGGGCATGCTGAGGGACCAGCCCCAGTGAAAAGGAGTATTCTGTGTATCTCATGGGCTGGAGGTACTGGTCAACAAGGCAGTTGTACATGATATTATATACATAACCCCCCAGTTTCACATTCTAATCTCCAGCCACTCTGCAGTGGGCACGACACAACGGCATGCATTCATCTCCAGTTCTCCTTACCTTCAGCATATCTTTGTATCTGCCCATCTCTGCGTGAGCAGTGATGAGGCAACCCAAAACCCGAAACCTGCCAGCAGGATCCGCAGACTTCTCCAAAACCCTCATCCAGACTCGCAGGGCCTTTTCGGTCTGGTTAGACTGGTAAAGGTGGAGTCCTTTCTCTATCTGTTGCTTTGTCTGGTCCTGACCCATCTCCCTTGCATTCAAAAGCCTCATATGCTAACTTCTCAGGACAGGGAAAAGGAAGTGCATGGAAGAGAACACAACTTAAAACGCCCCAGCAGAGGAGGGCGGGTTGCGTGCTCAGAAGGCTTGGAGCCATAAAAGCCAAGCCATGGCAGGAGGCTAGAGCTGTGGTAGGTGATGGCAAGAAGTGGCTGCTCAGCACTGAAGGCAGAATCCCAAATCCACAGGGCAAATGCCTTGCTTGCTAGGGCTCTATCAGTGCGTTTGCCTGCCTAATCTCATAAACAAAGAGGGAAAGCACAACAGGGAGAGAAAGAGAAAAATCTCAGGCGACAGGAGTGAAACTCAATCCAGGCAGCCAGCGTTGGATTCCTCCCCATTGGCTGCAGCTGCGCCTGCCAGTCCAGCTCACGCGGCTCCCAGGAATGCTGCTCAGGCTCCCAAGGTCACAGCAGCCAACTGCCATCCCTGCCCACCAGTATGCAGCTTATAAATACCCTGGGGAGAGACAATTGCCTGCAGTCACAGTGATGTCTCCGTTGGCGTTCTCTCTCTGTCCATCCCCTTTCACAAGCAGTGGTGGTGGGCTAGCCTGGGAGGTGGTTGCCTCTTCTAGGACAGGAACTTTAGGAACAATACATGTCTTAAAGTGAGGCATCAACTAGGTGGCTGGGGCACGTATGTAGAACACATACATGTGCAGTATTATACTTGCAACTGTGCATCTGATATGCTGGCAGGCACAAAACTCAGCCTTAACTGTGCCAGAGGACCACACCTGGCAGTATGAGCTGTTTGTGGACAAAAAACAGCTCTGTCACAGATTTTGCTGCAAATATGGCACTGACTTCTTAATTTCAGGGACAAAAAGCAACTAAGTATCTTGAAAATTTCTGCTTATGACTATTGCTCACTGCCATCAGATACCTGTGACAGGCCTCTGAGAATTTTCTGCAGTAGTCATCAAAGGCACTGCTGAAGTTGTGCATCCAGAGCTTGATCTTTTATGACTGACAATAATGACTCCAGGCAACAAATTTCTGCACCCTCTGACCGCGTAAAGAATTGTCAGCTCAATTAGAAGGCAACTTTAACTCACCTATGCACCACCTCCAGGAATCTAGTTTCATATTTCCATTGATGTGTGTAGTTTTAACAGTTCCAGTCTTGGTTATCTACAGATTTACTCTGTCCTTCAGAAGAGACACCAAACTTAGGGGCAATGCCTCAGGGATTCCATTTTTCAGATACAAATGTCCCAGATGCCTGTTTTGGGATCCGTTTTACAGGCCAAAGAGAACAATTCAGTTTTAACAACAGGCCCATATGGAGAAGCAGGCATGGCTCCAGCTGCCTCCCTGCTTCTGTGTGAATTTGGTGGCAGTTTTTCACCAGGAAAAGGTAAATACCAACACAGTTACCTCACAGACCACCAGCTGGATCATCCTGGTCTGTGTCATGGATGCCTAAGGAAAAACAAACTCAAGGAAGCCTTCCTGAGCTCACATCCCCTCAATAAGGAACCACAGCCTACCCAGAGGTTTTACAACATAGCAGTCACAACCTTAAGAGATTCCATCCATATCTTTAACCAAAATTGTCTCAGAAAAAATATTTAAAAAATAAAAACATTTTAAATGGCAGAAAAATCTTGCTACAATCAGACTGATTCTCTTTTGGGAGTTTATATCCTCCATATTTGCATTACTTTTAATTTAGCACTGATTTTCAGAGAGGTAACATGCTAGGTGATGTTTCAGCACAGACTCTGTGTTTGCAAACTCTGGCAGCAGAAAAATCTACAGGTGGCTGAAGAAAACTAAAGCTGAGGCACAGCTGATTAACGTGCAAAAGTCACTTCAGCAGCACTGCTAAAATACTAGCTACAGACTTGGTAGGGTTTAGGGCTTCTATACAAGCCCTAAACCAGCCTCCCTTTCCTGCAGTAATTCTGATAGGGAGGTGGGTGTTGAGATGGACACAAGATGCAGAAGACTGATCCCCATGGAAAGCACTGATGAGGCCACCGGATTGCTGGACTTAGAGAAGAGGCCAAGGATGGCAGCCATTGGAGTCTGCTTCATAAAGAAGACAGGAGGCAAGAAGAGAGAAAGCAAAAAAAAAATCATCACATCACTCTTTTCTGGACCTTCCCCAGGGCCCTGTAACTCAGACTCATCCTGGTGCTTGTGGATCACTACTGCCCTCAGTATTCACTCTTGTATCCCAAAAAGAAGAGGTGAAATGAGAAGAGGGTGTCTTGCAGTCTGGCAAAGCCCATCACACAAGGAAAATGATCTGCCGTGTTGCTCACACTCTGCTACCTTGTTTTTGAGTTCTCCCAGGAAACAGTACTTAGTCTCTTCAGAATCAACTCACAACCTCTCTTCTGAAACAAAAACCTATCCTAGTAAAGGGCTAGATCCACCAAGCTCTGATTGGTAATTTTCAAAACATGGGAATGCACTCTGCTAATGAGCATACCACTGGTAAATGGGCACAACCACCAAGACACTATCTGTGCTGCTTCAAGCAAGTAACGGCAGAGTGATCATCAGCTTGTGGCTCAAAGTAGCTCTAGTTAGTACAAGATTCAGATATGGCTTTTACAGTAAATGATCCATGGCTGCTTCTCAGGAACTGCAAACACCAAATCTGGGAATCCTACCTGTTATAGGGCAGAGCTATACCTGTGTAGCTAATCACAGTCACTTCTTCAGAGTGACTGCACTGAGCTGCTTTTCCTCCTCCCCATTGCTCTTCGTAATGTATCCTCAGTATCTCCTGGCCATATGAAGACGGCAGAACATGGCTGGTAAAGTCAGGAAGAATGAAAGCTGGAGTCAAAACAAGTAGTGAAAGGTGGATGTGAAAGGAAAAAAAATTATCCTAAACCAATCCTACAACATCAGAACTTAATCTACATGTTTGTGTATTTCCTATAGGTCTTGATAAATAGGACAATTCATTTGAACTGCTGATTGTTTTCAGAGATTAACACACTGGCTTTTTTTTGTGGCTTAACTGTCTACTGATTGGTGGTGGCCTTTTAAATGAAAAGAAAATCTTCAGGAACTAGAAAAGCCACCAATCCAGAGGGATCTAGTATCAGTTCCATAAGGAGTGACTGGCAGAGCTTCAATTGTGTAAGATGAGGTTAGCCAGCTTTCTGCACAACAGCAATGTTCCATCCTGCCTAAAACCCCCTTTTTCTCTCCATCCTTCCCCTTAGAGGCATCTGAAAACACAGTTCCTTCCATCCTCCTTTCCCAACAGCTGCATGCTGGCGGCAGGGCTCCCAGCACACTCTGCGGCAGGTGGCTCAAGGCCTGGCTTCACAATTGAAGCACTGCAGGGAGAGGAATGCAGCACTGAATCCTGATGCTCCCAAGTGCTATCAGATTTAGAGTCTGTGTGGGAAGTAACAGAGTGAAACAGAGTATACTAGATAACAGGAAAAGGACATGAGAGAGAAACATAGCTGCCCTCAAAAGGCTTGAGGTCTCTGAGATGCAAGAAGGCAGAAGGAAGCAATAACATCACTTTGTTTTAGGAGCTGCCAGGAACGTGGCAAAGTCACGGCCATTGTGCTACTTTCCTTCCCAAAGAGGCAATAATAATGTCAAATTCACAGCACATTTCTAAATGAATTCTACTTTGCCTACACCAAGTATTTATATTTTACAACCCATTTTATTTCAAATAATTCCCCTCTTAGTTCTCAAGGCAACACAGGTAACTTCTGCTTATCACATTGCCAGAGCTAGTCAGTAACCTCAACCTGGTTTTGCTTTCAGTATCTCCAGGAGCACTGGGCAGTACTGATACCTTCATGCTGCAGGACAGGTTCAGCAATTTTGGCTGCATTCCTGGTAGGGTAAGTAGGCAGTGCTGGGTATGGGGGTCGTATAAGCTGGTGCCTCTCTAATCCCACACACCACCATGCACACGTGCCGTTCCTATATAGCTCAAGTCTGTCATTATGCTGAAGTTATTTAGCTCTTGAAACAGTGCATGAACAGGCAAGGGGCAATACAGCACCAACTGTCAGGCTGCACATATCCACACCTCGTCAGTGTATCACATAATTGCAACATCCAAGATTCTCAGCTTCTCTGCATCTAATGTCGCAAGGGTACTTGGCTCATGAAGGATATAAACTCGAAGCTCAGCAAACAAAACACCTTTTCCATTTCTACTGCAGGTAAAAATCCAGGGCTATGAAATACATCCAGGATAAGTGGTATATGGCCATGACAATTTTTGTAGCTCACAACTACAGAAATTGGAAGAGAGATGCCTCACCTCTCTCCTCATCTTCCCACACCTGCACCCAAAAAAAAAAACCCTCAAATTTAAGACACAGATACAACACACAATGACTCTTCTCAAACAGTTTAATAGCAAATAAACAAAGGAAGGTACCACACTTGGCATATACAAAATGACTTGTTGTCGGTGTGTCTGTGCAATTAAAACAGCTTTAAGTTGCCCTTTGGGACAAAAAGGAAAAAACCAAAAAACCAACACACACACAAAAGGAAGAAAATTCCTTTAACACATACTCGCTCGTTCCAAACTTGTAACAAATCTTGTCGTTTTTAAATCCACTACACAAACTCTGTGATCAGAAAAGCAACATGTGTTCCTTTGCTTTTTAAACCATTAAAATAAAATCTGTAATTCTCTACAGAGTACAACACAATTTCACACAAAAAGACATTTTGTTTTGCAAATCAAAACAAGAGAAAAAAAAAAAGAACAGCTCAAACAAGGTAAAGAAAAGCATTTCTACGACTGAACCACGACTTTAGAGTTGATTAAATCCCATTACTGCAGAACAGACTCTACATTTGGTCATAGTGGCAATTTGTTTTTCTCGTCACATTGTGAATCACTTTACATTGTTTTCTAGTAGAAAAGGCAAAAAACTGTACAAAACCCCTAGTGTTAAATACAATGTTTGTACCAATAAAAAAGCCCACAGGTTTGTCTCCAAAATGTAAATTTTCTTTTTTTAAATTATTCACAAAAAGCAGCCAAAAATCAGAAAGGCAGCTGCTGCTCCACTGTCTCAAATCCATTAAAACCACCACAGAACAATTAAAACAATTAAAGGAAGAAAAGGAAAGAAGAAAGGAAAGAAACATCCTTTTGGCATTTTGGCTTACTTCAGTTATTTCTCCACAGGTTTCCCCATGGTTCCTTATGGAACCAAATGCGCATGTACAGAAACGTACTGGCAGTTACTCAAGTGGCTGCAGGGTACCAGTGCCCCTCTACCCCGCCCCCACAGCACTGTGCATTCAGACTGTGGGACTAACAGCAGCCAGCCCGCCATGCTACCTCCCAAATCGACCAGCTTCCATCCTATCATCCAGCCTCACGCTTTGATTCCAGGTGTATGCAGCACACCTGGACATGTTCTGTCTTACAAGCAGATTAAGGACTGTCTGCACACATCTAGCCGGTACCTACCGAGACCACAGCATCCTCAGTCAACTCAGGAGTGGGACAGGAAAAACTGCTCTGGCATCTCTGTTATCCCAAGCACTGGACAAAAGAAAGATTCCTATCCAGTCAAACACGATTTGTTTTTTTTTTTTCAGGAAAACCCATTCTCCTGGGATTTCATACCACATTTTCTGCTATTCAGATACCCAAACTAGTTTGCCTCTGCTTCTGACTGAAACATCTTCACAGCACACACCCTTCAGGTGCCTTCATCTAGAAGCTACATCCCACCTTCTACCTGTGCAGATGGTATGCAGGGTAGGGGAAAGTCTGTTACCAAGAAAGCAGTAACCTGTTCTAGTTCACTCTGCATGCCAGACAAACTGCTTAGCTCATTGCCCAATTAAAAACTAAAGAAAAACTAAAGAAATCTCCATAGAGATCCCCCAGCTCAGGCCCTTGAGAAAAGAGCTGGGGATGGTACCCTGTTCAGGTAACAGCTTCAGAGGCTGTTGTATTGTGCTTGTCACTTGGGAAAAGAGCTAGCAGTTGCAGGGCCTGATTTACAAATGCTCTCTCTGGGATACTTCAAACACTTCAAGAGCTAGCTTAGATCCTTCCAAGATCCTGCCACCAAGGTCTAATGGTATTAAACTGGGGCTGGACTTCACAAGAATGTGCCCTGAATGATAACAGAATGCTCATAATGAGTGTTCTGAAGGAGCCCTATCTGCAGATAACTTTGGAAACAGAAATACTGTGAAGTTCCCTCACCTTCCTGCTCCCCAAGTACCCCTCCAACCAAAACTTCTATTGCAGGAACAGCACAGCCAAGCCCTGATGGAGCCTCTGACTGCACTGGAGATAGACCCGGGGCCAGGTGCTCTGTCAGGCAGACAGTCTAAGTGCACAGGTAGATGCCCTCAGGTGGCTTCTGATAAATTGTCATACTAAACCCACCAATTTAAAGGATACCTTTGAAACCCATTAAATTGCTCAGTTTTTGCACAAACTATAGAAAACAGAGAGGTGAAGGTGATACATACGAGGGTGTGAAGAAAATAGCAGGAAACATGCAAAACATTTCTGGGCTCTATCTTAGTTCAAAAGATTAGAAGGAAAACATCACATTTTGCTGAGGAGATTGTAGTTACAAAAAAACCAAGCATGCTGGAGCTTAACAAAATACAACATCAACTTCGATCAAATATTCACTGCAGACTGATAATCACACAGGGAAGCAGGGGAGAAAATAAAATTAATAATTAAAAGAAAAAAAAAATCAGTAAATGCCAGGGCAAAAATGTAGCTACAATCAGAAGAAAATGTAGTTCAAGTGTTTTCTGCTGATGCCACTCAAGTCACAAGTTTGAACTCATAAAAACACATGCTGTCTCCTCAAGCACAGAAACCAAATCAGCAAAATGTGACTAGGAAGCCTCCTGAAAGATTGAGTCACACCACATAATTGACTTATTCTTCAAAACTGTGTTTTTAAAACTAAGCACACAGAAAAATCTAAGCCTAGAAAGTGATTGGCTGTGTGTTCATAGGAATACAAATACTCCACAAGGTATGCTAGCAAGGCTGCTCTGAAGACAATTACAAAGAATCAGATTCACAAAATCAAGTGGTTATCTTACGAAGGTCTAGAAAAATAGAAATTCTTTTATATTCAAATGCAAGTTTAAATATTCCCCTTCAGCAGTCTTTCTAGCAAAACCAATTTGGCAGCACAAAAAAAAAAGGAAAAAAAAAAGAAAAAAAAAAGAAAGAAACAAACATAATAAAAATACACATCAGCATCAAAGGTCAACACAAGGTCAAAGGTGAGAGTTCAAGCATCAGAGAAGCTGAAGAGACAAGGATTTGGACGATGTACTTGAACGCCACATCGACATGCTTTAGGCACAACGATGAACAAACGGCAGGAATCTAGAAAAAAAACAAACCAGAAAGAGGGAGACCCACTGAGTTACACAGAGCAGTACATCCAAACACGGAGAGAGAGAACGAGAATGGGCACTGTACAACAAGATCTCTTGGGGAAGGGAGGTGACAGGGAAGGGCAGCACATGCCAACGATGGACAAGTAAAAGTCAAAGTACATGAAGGACACCAAGTAAACATCAAACTGCCAGAAACCAAATGGAAGCAGAGGCCTGGGTTTCCCTCTCAGTGCCCAGCCTGTGAAGTGCTTCCACAGCCTAATGACACATTAATTAGCATGCATTCACTTTGTCCTCTGCCCGGTTTCTCTAAGAGCTCTGCTTAGGAGAACAGAGTAAGCTCCTTCCCAAGGAGACCAACTTCAAAAATGGCTCCAGGGCTAATGTTTGTCCGGAGAGACTGAGACCACGAGAGACAAGACAGAGGACAAAAGGGATTCACAGGTGGTTTGATGGCTGAGACTTCTCTTGCATCCTAACATGGGAAGTTCTTAGGCAGTGGTAACTCAAGAAATCCATGTTCTTTCCTTCAGCTACAGTCCCTTCTCATTCCCTAGGAGCCCTTGAAACTGGGAGTGGGTAGATTGGAATAGGGAGGAAAAAAAAATTACACAAGACAAAAATGCCATATATTAGAGAATAATTCCTTAAGACTTGACTGCAAGTTAAGACTTGTCCTAGCTGAGCACTTTTCATACCATTAGACCTGCCCGGGGATTTTCCATACCCAACCTTTTATATGAACAGCTCCCAACTCCTGACTTCATGAGAAGGAGATTCTGGGCTCTGAGAAGCTCTACAGTCACTGTTGCCAGTTTGATGAGTAGGAAAAAAAAAAGTATTTCCTGAAGCTTTCTTGAAGAATTTATAAACAATTCTTATGTCAAATGATATAAATACCTTTGTTTTCTCCCCTCAGCTGGTGAACTGCAAGAGATAAGAAATGTTCTGGGAATATCGTGGGAGGTAGGGAGGAGAGGAATCGAGTTTTTCATTTTTCTTCCTCCCTCTCCAGCTCCTCTTTATCTTGTGTTTGTGACCTTATTCCTCAGTGCATCTCAAAGCTGCTAGTTAGTGACCAGAGCAAGGTGAGACTTGCATGTTATTTTAGAGTGTGTTTGAGAATAGCAAGTGCTGCACTGTAGTTACAAGGCAACAAGAAGCACGCTGTCCACTAAACCAGTCACACTTAATTGAATGGAAATGCTGTGATTAACTTGCTTATCATACTTTCCAATTCATAGAAAGGGCTTAGTGTGGTGTTTAAACCAACTGCAAACAGAGTACAATGTAGTTCTTGCAGGTATTGCTACAGTTCTAGAAAAACTATAGTTCGCAGACAGCTGTAAGGTATCAATTCTAAACCAGAAGGACAAATTCATCATGATCTGAGGTATGACAAAAGACAAGAGCTGGGAAATCAAGTGACATCTAAGCAGGCACCATAGCAGTTGTGAGATTTGTTTGGTTTGGGTTTTTCTGATAGATTATTTTTCAAATATTTGAAGGGAAAGACAAAGTTTCATTAAAGCCCTGAGGAAGGACTGGCCTACAAGAGCACAGCAATGAGATGCTGGATAAGAATGTAAGGACTTAAGTAAAGTTATTCCAGTTCATCCTTGTTCTGTTCTCACAATTGTGACAATTCTGCCTTCTGTGTTTTGTGAAAGATAATGCTCAGGGATATATAACATCCTCATAGTGAAATGTTTTCAACAGGAAACTCTCAAAGCATTTTACGTGTTCATAGCTGCACCCTTCATTTGTAATTTGCTCTAAGTTGCTTTTAGGTATTTCCAAATGAAATGGGAACAATTTCATTCCACTTGCCTGTTCTTCCCTAACTTACAACCACTGACATGAAGAAAAACTTCAGTTAATTCTGTCTTGCAAGCAGAGTCTATCATGTTATGTGGCCTTCAGGATTCAGATTAAAAACTTTTTCTTTATGGATTTGTCAATGATACATTTTCTGAGACCCCTATTTTCCAGGCTGTAGCACCCACAGCTAGTAAACTAACTCACCCCTAAAACACAGAGAGATTCACCATCACTGTCTCAGATACTTTGGAAAAATCCTAATCCTCCTTCTGTTTAGGATTAAAATTTAATCACTGTGTATCATTTTTCCTAACAATGCAAGCTTTGTATTACTGGAAGAAAGAAAACCTAACTACAAAGAGATAATCTATTGTAGACTGTTGGTCATCTGGGGAACTGAAGAATCCACAACTTCATTTAGTATAGTACTTGATAA
Source organism: Pogoniulus pusillus (assembly GCF_015220805.1). Classification (NCBI taxonomy): domain Eukaryota; kingdom Metazoa; phylum Chordata; class Aves; order Piciformes; family Lybiidae; genus Pogoniulus; species Pogoniulus pusillus. The sequence continues at coordinate 25,597,346 of NC_087264.1, read as the reverse complement.
TTAGAATAAGTGTAATGCTTCAGTTGTTCATAATACTTCCATCTTATTATAGCCTATCTAGTAACATCAAACGTCTTCTGAGAAAAAAAATAAATCTATGAAGGTAAGAATTTCCACCTTTGTTTTCTAAAATTACATAAGTACTTTCTGGTGGTACAGGTAACATGGAATTCCCTTTCATATGAAGTCCCACTAACTTTTGTTGTAGAAAATTCAGATTCTTTGGTTTACAAACACACAAAATACTTTGTCCAGCTATCTACTCAAGCCAATCCTCCCACAGTTCATTTGAATTCACCCAACTCTTATTATCTAGGAAATTAAACATTTGACACAGATTTGATCTGCACTTGAGTGAGACTATGATGGCAATTAATAATAATAAAAAAAAAGTCCCAATTCCCCAAAATCCCAGACTTTCCTGCCAATGAGTGAGGAAGAAAACTGGCTTAAGACTGGAAGGCAAGAAGGTTCTACATCTCCAGAGTCAGCAGCAGCTACCAAAGAGACACAGAAACATTGACTGCATCAGTTCTGTTATGAGAAAAACATCTGCCTAAGTCACAAACTTGATACATTTATTCACTTTGGCAACATACACATTGATATACACCAGGAAAGGAAAATCTGAAACAAAATACACAAAAGGGCAACATCTTCAGCTGGTGAAAACTGATGCAGCTCTACTGAAGAGAGAGAACTGCACTGATTCAAACCATCTGAGGATCCTAGCTTTTAAAATTTAACCTGCATAGATTTTTTTTCTTTTTCTTTTTGGCAATACTTGTAGTTATGCCAGTAAGGCACAAGAGCTAGCCCACGTTAGGTATCTTAAGGTGATTATGTTTGGGAGGAGTCACTGATCAAACTAAGCCACACTGTAAACTGGTGAACCTCCTTAAGTCAACAGGAGTTGCACCTATTTGCAACAACGCCAAGCTTGATCCACACATTACATTATTGAGGACACACTATGGGATGCAGAAGCTAAACCTGCTAATTTTTGACAACTGAAATGAGTAGTAAAGAGGCTAGAGCATCAGGTTAAAAGAAAACCAGGACAAAGGTCTCAGATAGTACAGTGGGGGTAGGGTGCAAAGACGGTAAGAGTGACTGTAGAGACCCCAGAGCACAGTGCTCTCCTCCACTGGTTCACAGCATTCGTCTTCCCCATTTAGCAGTTGCTGGGCTGCCAACAGGTCACTGAAAATCAGTAGTTTCAATCATGCACATCATTATGTGTGTAAAACAATCACATTCAGGATTCTACAAAACCCTGGCCTTTTTTTTTCCAGTGAAATAATTTAGGTAATAAATATTCTCCACCCTGGAGCTGTATAAAACTTCTATAAAAATAGAAACAACATTCTTGGTTACAGCAGGTTGCACTTGGAGCAGTTGCTCCCAACTACTTTTGTTTGGTTTATTTTTTTTCTCCATTTTTTCTCTTTTTTCCTTTTTTTTTTTTTTTTTTTTTTTTTTCCTTTTTAAAGTATATTGTTTATTAAAAAAAAAATCCCATTATCAACCTGGAGGTCTTCACACTCCAACACTCTTTTCTCAGAAAACCAGGACACATCTTTCCCATTGTGCAGAATTCAAGTGTACATGATTCACTTAAGTGTATGTTCACGTTTCTAGAGCAATTCAAATAATTACCACAGCAGGGTACCACATGCCAGCCTAACTGGGAAATTTGGCAGTCTGGCCTTTGAACCTTTGTCACCATGAAATGCTTTGAATAATACTGATGTATTTACCTGTCTGCCATTAATATAGACAGACAAGCATCAACTAAAGGATCTTCAATTTAAGAATGGAAAGGGCTTTTCTTGGATACTACAGGCCAGACCTTGCACTTTCGAGGTTTGAGATCCCAGGGGACCCAGTCCCTAGGAATGCACGACGTTCCCACCACCGCCCAGGTGTGTGGATTCTGAGCGTGATCTCTGGTTTGATGGGCTTAGTGCTCCTCCTGCCGGAGAAGAGGCCCAGCCCAGAGTCAGCCCCACCCAGTTAGCAGCTGGCTCCCAGATTGCCGGGTTAGTTGGTGCCCTGGGAAACAGCATCACAAACCAGGAATACAAAGAAAACAAGGATAAGGAGAAAAATATGAGGTAAATGTAACTTTTGTTAAAGACGCACAGAAACTGTAAACGTCCTCTTGTGACAGAGGTGGATTTTGGTGGTTGTAAAGTGGGACTCTTGATTTCTTGAAACAACTCAGGCCAGAGTGTCAAAAGTCCTTTGAGCCCCCTAAAACCAGTGTATAACAAAGGCCCTCAGCAATGCATTAGCAGTTCCACAAGTGTGTGTTCATTGAAGGGGTATGCTCAATTTCCCCTTGAAAGAGAAGATAACAGGTAGTACCTAAAGGCAGAAGAAGACTGAATGACTCAATGTTCTGGCTCTGGTTTCACAGCTCCTGTGTTAGCCTGTTTTGTGCTGCTACACACCACCTTAAAGGAAAACTGCAGTATAAAGAAATACCTGAATACCAGACCAAATCACTGCAAACACTGTGTTTTTTTCTTTTTAAAAATAGACAACAGCAAGTTATCTTTGCAACAGAGCTAAGACTGAGAAATCAAATCCTATGAGAACTTGTATGAAACAGGAGCCTCAAGAGCTGTGTCAGGGTAACTCTGGGCTTTGTATCTCAATTTAACAGTCATTTTGATAGAGAAACAAACAGCACTTACATTATGCTTATCAGAATGAATTTAAAGTAATGCTCTGCAGAAAGGACACAGTTCCATAGAACTGAGGAATGTGGTGATCTCTCAATAAAGAAAAATTCCAAAAATAAATTTCTGCAGGTTACCAGGGATCCTGTTTCTTATTTCCAGCCCCAGACATACTCAACCAGATTAACCTGCCTCTCTCTTTCAACCTTACTACAAAACCAAGATAAAGTACATAGCATAAGTTTTCTTAAATGTGGAGAAATTCACTGCATCTCATTAATAGTCATGGATAAATGAATAGTGAGGTTTTCTGGGCAAGGGCATTATCTAGTAATTTTATAAAGTGCTGTGTACATTCACAGTGCTATAGAAACACTATACAGGAAAAAAAAAACCCTGCAGTTTTCCTTTGGCTTGTTAATGTGTCTATGCTGTCTACTGCTGTAGAGATGATTCACTAAATCTCCACCATGGCATACAGTTAAGGAAACTTCGAAGAGTGGATGGGGTATGACAAAGGCTATGTGGAGTCAGTTCTTTGATCACCCAAACTTGGATGGACTCAGTTCTTCTTCCCCATCTTTGTTTTCATCAGCTGTTCTGTGTTATTTCTACTTTCCCTTCTCCTCTCCCCCATGGTGGTGTGGTGTCAGTTCTACTTCTCCTCCTCTCTACCCCAAGGCAGTGTGATGTCACTTTGTGCTGCTCCCTTTATCCTTCTCTCCTCACCCCAAGGAGCTGGCATTGGTCCTTCGCAACACACACTGGTTACAAACACAGCAAACTTCAAATAAGAGAAAAAAAAAAACAAAACCAAAAAGAAAACAAACAAAAACCTCAGCGATATGGCACCTAAACTCCAAAGTAAAAACACTGGAAACAAAAGCACAAACTTGTCTTCCATCCGAAGCAGAATTCTCAGCAGTGGCTGCAGCCAAGTCTTCAGGGAAAGGTATGCCAGATAGAAGGCATGGATCAGCTTCCAGGACTGTAAAAACACAGCCTTAGCGCTTCAAATCACTAAGTGCGCTCCTCTCCAACTTACCAGAAGATCCTTCTCACTCCAGTCCTGGAGGGGAGGGTGCTCAGTATGGCTTGCTGTCATTCTTGGAGCGCTTCAGCTGCACTTTCAGGCGCTTCATACCAATCTGAAAGCCGTTCATTGACTGAATGGCTGCCTGCGCAGAGACAGGATTGTCATAACTTACAAAACCTGAGGAAAGGAAAACACAGCGTTACACCATGCCAAAGCTGTCCGCAACAGTTCCTCACAACTGGAAGTGCAGGTACTCACAAAGTAAGAGAGGCTTGCATGAAAGGCCATTTTTAGAAGCTTGCAACTGTCCTAGACTCTTCATTAAAACTCCTTACTAAGCATTGCTTTCTGACACGTGCAGCTTTTGTCAGAAGAAGGTCAGAAGATGAAAATAACATTTTCTAATCTTCCAACAAAAATGAGTACTGCTGCGTGCTTTACAAAAACTTGTACCTGAGGGAAAACTAAACCTGGAAAATGTTAATCTACATATTAAAGCTCATTAAAGATACATACGAGACTGAAATCATCCTCTTGGTATTATGGGGAGAGATTTGTTTGGAACAAAATAGCTGTGAAGGTGAGGTACCACTGCTGTGTTTAGGCTTCTCCGAGATAAAAAGTTGTGTATTGTTTCAGAGAAATAGCAACCCCACAACAAACTTCCCACATATTTGGAAGGAACCCATTTTAAATAGCTCCAGTCAGAGGCTGGTGTCACTATCCAAAGAAATCATTCCATATGTGGGCATCACAGTCCAATGCTGGGCACTATTTTTGTGTTCTCACAAAGCATCAGCTTGTCCATGTCTTTTGGCTCAAATACTAAAAAGTACAGGATATCATGTAGGCACAAAGCTATTAAAAACATTGAGAAAGGTTCATCTCTCCTATTCCATCACAAGAAATCTCCATCTATCAAAAGGCAGGAATGCTTACAGCACTACTAACAACACTACAACTACTCGTGCTGGGCTTTCAAAGTGAGCAAAATAAGCCCATCAACTCTTCATCCCACATGTGCAGCCTCCTGCTACACAAGCTGAGAAGGAATACATCCTTTGCTCTTTTGACATCACAGACTTTAGCAGCTAATTAAAAATAATCTATTTGGATAGTAACAGTAGCATGACAGGCTGATGTACAGTCTTATGACACACTTCCTACTCCCATCTAAACAAGCAATAAACAGAGCAAAATTAGGATAAAAGATGCAACCAAAGTAAGGTCGTAAATGGTTTCACTATTACAAAGGTTTTGAGATTAGAAGGAAGCTTTAAAAAATTGCTTTTCAGAGAATTTACAGAGCATCGGAGTCATCGAGGAAAAGGAGGAACTATACCATGATTACGGTCTGCCAATAGCACATTAACTGGGGCCAAACCAGTACAAGGTATCAAGAAAAACAAAAGATGTCACAACAAACATCAGAGAAGTTTGGAGAGATTCACCTGTCTTTTAAGCATATAGACAAGGAGTGACTACTTGATTTAAAAGTTAGAATAGACAACACACTGGAAAAGAGATTACTAGAAATAAGTCACTTTTCTAGAGGTAATGAATAGACCCCCAACATACCAAAACACTTGCTGAGATTGGTCTGCTTGTCAATGAAAACCTTGGCAGAGACGACATTTCCAAATGGCATGAACATCTGCAGCAGATCCTGATCCCCAAATTCCTGGGGGAGATGGTAGATGAACAGATTGGCTCCTTCTGGACCTTCAAAAAACAAGCAGGAATATAAATTCAGAAAGAGCATGGATCGCACAGGCCCACTTCACAAAAGCAGATGACAGAGCCATTCAAGCCAAATTTTTCACACAGAAGAAACCAAACCACTGTTTGCACTTCTACAGAGTACTTGATTCCAGAATAAATCAGCATGATCCTTTGCTGAGACCAATCGCTCAAATAATTCTAGCACTTTCTCACAACTTTTGTTGGTAACTGCCACACTGTGCCAAAACAGGTTCACAGATCTTTGCTGTAACAAAAGCTGAATAACAAGTTTGAACCCAGATGCTGACTAAATAAACAATGGCTACACAAAACATCTGGCCCAAAGAAACTAAGTAAATCCCAATACAAAACAGAGGTCATTACATCACTTGTAATATGACAGATTCTTTTCTAAACATCGTCCTACCTTCTACTGAGAACTTATGCCTGCATTCCTCATTACTTTATAATACATGTTAAACTGATTCTCAACCTGAAGAGTGAAGAGCTCAGCATTGAACATCTGTATAAAAACACACTTTGGAGAGCCTGTAACAGACCTCACAAGTTTTCCTTTTTTATCTTCAGTAACTCTAGGATTTTAAAAAACGTTGTCAAATGATATCTCTGCAGATAAGGCAGCTGCAAAGGCTGAGCTTGTCCTTTTGAAAATCCATCTCCCAAACTCTTTCTGCAGCTTTCTGGTTACCTTCTTTCTGACTTCCTGCTGCACCAATACTCTGCTGTGTTAAGAGACTCTGGTTGTAGAGTGTGGGCAATGCAGCAGCAGCGTATTGCTGGATTCCAGAGTAAGCCTGCGTAAGGGCTTCCATTGTGCTACCTGTCCCATTTGAGAGCCCACCACTGCCAAGTCCTCCATTTAAGGCTGCCATTCCTGCATAAGAAAGGGGAGATAAACATGGCTGAATACTGCCATTGCATCAGATCAAATACTCTGCAGTATTACTAAAAGTAGAGAGCAGGAAAACAGCCCCACAGAACTAGCCCAACTTGAGGAATGACCATAAGCTATTCCCCCAGTGCACCACAACACACATAACTTACCTGCTAAAGAGCTAACACTGAGGCCTGCTGTAGCCCCGGCCAGTGTCTGCAGTGCTCCAAGAGAAGCCATGGGATTCACAGAGGAGCTGCTACTGGAGCTAGGTGAGGAACCTGCTATTAAAATAAGACAATTAAACTTCAAGCAGTGCATTTGTTCCTGATATTTCAACTTTTTCACTAAGCAGAAAGGGCTAGTAAGAAACAGATGGACGCAACACAGCCTACTTTATATATAAAAAAATCCCCAAACTCACACAACATGATTGATCATACTGCTTATATCTTTCGATCCCTTCCTACACTGCTGAAAAATGTCTACTTCCTATCACATACACTCTTTGCAGCAATAATAATTTCATCAGGTGCAAGACACCTAAGATTCAGACAATAGACAGATGTTAGCTGAACTTTGTGTCTTTGAGCTCCCTGCTGTGAGTAAAGTGAGTGTGAATCACTTGCTACATATTAAGATCTCTCCTTTAAACATCACACAAGGTGAACGAGACCTGAAACACAAACACTGGGGTCTTAAAGCAAGCTCCAGTGGAACTGAACATGTGGTTTTCCCATACGGCCAGAACAGGAACAGCAGATGCCCAGATTATTCTGACACATAAAAATAATTTTTCATTCAAAATCCCACTGCAGCAGCTGGTGCTTGGGCCAAGCAAAGTCTTGGAATGTATACCCAAACCAGCCCATCCTTTGTTGGCTGTGTCACTAGTATCTCCAACTGTGTTTCTTCAGTAAAAGAGGTATACAGATACAGTACCTAGCAGACTGACAGTGGACATGGCCTGCCAAACTCCACAACAGACAGAGTTAATTAATTCTACAGAAACAGACATCAAAACCACAAGAGAAGTTTGATAAAACATTATATCAAAAGACATCCCCATTCAGGTCATCTACAGAGATCATGGACATGATAAAATAAGAACAGTATTTTAATGATTGTATAGCAATGATTTTCCTAACAGGTTTGTGGACTACTTAGAAATATGAAGAAGGTAAATCAGAACAGCAAAAATACTTCTACCAATTAGAAAATACTGAAGATTGGTGCTTCAGAAATATCTTGTAGTCTACTTTCCAAGAGGACTTTCTCTGACCACATATGTAACAGAAGAACTGGAATTCAGGGTTTTTCAGTTTACTTCATAATTTTGCTATTCTCAGTTATTCATCCAGGCAAACTTTTACAAGAATTGCTATTATCTCCCAAGCAGATTCTCAGATGCTACATATTCATCACTGCACATAGGAGGCACAAAGTCCCTGCTGCAGTAGGATAATGTAACTATTTAAATAGGACATGAGAAACTTGCTTACTGACACTGAGCAAAAGTTGTACTTGATTAAGACAACTGTACCTAACAAAAGCTGCAGAGAACCCAGGGAACTGCACTTCCTAACGCTGTTCACTACTGACAGAGGAAATGACAAACCTCCTGTGGGAAAAGTTCAGACAAACTTTCTGAATAAATCAGAAACTGAAAGACTATGTCCCAAACTGTATTTTAAGCTGCTTCTCTGTAGAAAAGGAGACTCTTTCCGTGACACTATCAGTAGCATATCAAATGTTGGAAAAAATACAGAGACCTTCAAGTTTATATTACAACAAACAAACCAACCAACCCACCCCCAACAACATCAACAAACCAAAAACCCCTGTCTGAATAAAAATCAGAGTTCAGAAAAGACAGAGCTGATTGATTTTAGAATAGACTTGTTCTTCCAACCGTTATGGCTCATCTGCGTAACTCAAAAAGATGCTACATTTCGCAGATGAGAACACCATAAAACAAACAAACAACAAACCCAAACCCACGAAACCAAAAAACCTGAAACCACAATAAAAGAGTAGTGGTATAAGGAAAAAAAAAAAAAAAAAGAAGAAGCCAAGGCTACAGAGCAAAGTGAAAGAAAGAACTGATGTCTCCCCTACTTTAAAAAAGATTGTGACTTTAAATAAATGCATTTAAAACAATGTAAAAAGCTGATCACAGAGTTACTGCAGTTTAAGTGACTTGATCAGGAATCCCTTTAGGCAAAACAAGAAATGTTTTAGTACTGAAAACACCAACACAATTTATCACTGTTTCTTTTGTTTATCGTATACATACAGGATTGACTGTACTGAGTCAGCATCTCATTCCTGATGATCACTCAAGACAGATAACTAACAGCAGAGCAGAAACACAGGGCAATCGCAAAAGCATACTTCTTGGGCCATGGGTACCAAGGCAGCAATTTGTGAATCTGGGATTTTTTTCAGCCAAGGGCAGTGTTTTTGTATTAAAGCAATTATTTTCATTCTTTGATTTTGATTGTTTGACTCTCTTATGTGATAAGGAATGAGTTCTGCAATTTGTATCATGCCCTTTGCAAAGAAAGAGTTCTTTTAGTTATGGTCTGTCAGCTGACAACGCCACCTGACATCCTATAATTCTTGTCTTGAAATATCTAACAACTGGCCTTTTCCTGTTCATTTTCATCACAATACTCATTCATTTGTAGGCTTCACTCATATGCTCCTCTCATCTCAGTCTTCTATTTTTCAGACTCTCCTGTTGCTCCTCATAGGGAACAAGTTCCACAGCTCAAATCTGCCCTGCTTTCTGTTCTGGCTTGTGTATTTACTTTAGATCAGGAAACGGCACATAACAATGGGGATGGAAAAATCAATATATGTCCTTTTTTCCACTCCTAGAGCTTAATATTGCTTCTGTGCATCTTTTGGTGAGTTATTGGGGTTTTGTGCTTCCTGCCAAGATTGTTTACATGTATCTGTTAGTTACATCTATTTAAAAAGACTCTAATAGAACTAACTGAAAATACTTGAAAAGGTTTCAGAAAATTTGAATATGTAGCAAAGAATAGCTAGCAAAGATGAAACTCAAATCGAGACATTAACTACCAACGTATAGGGTAGGTAAACTGAGGGAATAGTAAATCTCTTCCAATTCAGTCATCTAGGACCCAAGCAATGAGCTAAAGAGCACTAAAGTTCAAGCAGTGAATCTGACTGAACTATACCAGGATTAGTTCCAGGAACAGCCAGAAGACTATGATGTCTCTGAAAACAACTCTGCTGGATGCATGGAAACACATATCAGCTTTTGCAGTCTCTCTATTTTGGCTGGAGCAGACAATTCTTATTGAAGTCCAAGTTGAAAATATAGCAGGCTACACTTCAATCCTGAAATACTTCTTTAGTATTTTCCTGAGTGTTACTTTTACAGGCTAGCAGTTTAAATCAGTTTGTCCTTGTACCATGGACTACTCCACCCACAAGTGGATACAACAGCAGTTCTATTCTAAAGAGTAACTGCTTTATTGCAGGGTTCAAGGTTTTGCTCCATCCGATTCTACATCAAAATACCAACAGAGCATGGAATTATCTAAATAAAATCACCTGAAGTGAGCAGAAAGACAGCACAACAACGCCTAAGACTATACCTAACACCTCTCGAGTTCAATCACTTTGTTAAGGAACCTATCCACAGTTCACAGACTAAACTGCGTGGACTTCAAATTCCTCAAATAGAGAAAATATCAGTGCAGGTGAAGGAAAACATCAAAAAGGTAACTACACATCATGATTGTCTGGATTTCCCCACCTATGATGCAGTTTGATGACATTCTGGGAGAGATGCCCAAACAAGTATCAGGTGAACATTTGGATGACAGATGGACAGAAGCCGAGCCGGTAGCCATCTCATCTGCATTTCGGTTTAAGAGGTTATCACAGTAGATGTCACCATATGTCCCACAGACAAGGAAGGCGTTTACTAACACCTGGTACCAAACAGCTATAAAATGTGTTTTTTCAAGGTCTAGGTATGGTTCAGGAGGGATGCTTGGAATGTGTGGTGTCCAACAGCCTTCTATGTCAGTATATACAGTGTGAAAGCACATATAAATATGAATCATCTCCTTCCTGAGTTTAATCACTCCACCAGTAACTCAGTTTTTCATATCCAGCTGGAGTTCTCCCTGTTACAACTTGTGTCCATTGCCCTTGTCCTTTTACTGTACATTTCTGAGCAGAGGCTGCCTCAGCCTTTTCTAGCATGTCTGGCATTTGAACTTCACAGTCTGCCAGTCCCTCTCTCCACCTCAACAAATCAGAGAATAAACTTGCTCCATCCAGTAGATGAAAGTGCCAACAAGGAAATCTTACTTCTAAATGCCAGTCACAGAAAAGTGTAACCTGACAGTTCTAGCACTGCTCTGTATAAGGAAATATAGAAGAAATTCTCAGATATTTTCATCTTCGTGCTTTCTTTGTGATAAAGAAGCGTTGACAGGTTGTAAATGCAGCTGTTTGTGGCATCAACTCTTTGTTGTTTTAATAATTATGGAACAGGATACCATAGCTGGGAGCCAGGATAAATGTTGAGATTTTAATCTGTAAGGATTGCAGATTACAGTGTTATTCTGTAAAAAAGTCCTGCCCAGCATCAGAATACTCTTTGAACTCAATTCTTTCTTGGGGATTTCTCTAAGTAGAAAACTGCAAAGCACCCATGGTTTAACTCCTGATCATGTGACACAAGGTTTTCTAAACAGCTTTTCCTTGTAATCTCTTTGTAATCTGTTAGTCCAGCTCCCTGGTCCTCCTAAACAATGCAAAAAATACAGGTAAGGATGTCAACTCTGTGGGCTGGATTTCAAAACTGGATAAACAACCTGGCTTTTTATGAAAGAAAAACCAAAATAAAGCCAACAAACAAAACCAACCCCAAACTAAACAAAAACACCACCAACAACAGAAAACCGAACCCATACACCACACTGGGAAACTGACATCCTGAAATTAGAGATTCCTCTTTTCTCTGTTAGGCTTTAGAAATAGCAAAAATTAGGATAGAAATAGTTAACTGAGGAGGATACTGATCCTCATTGGTGGCAAAAACTGAGCCTTTTTTTCTGATGTAAGCACAATTTAATTTATTTTACTTTTTTCTCCTCTTGCTTGTTGCATTTAATGATTGCATTTAACAATAGGGCAGCAGAAGAATGCTACTTGAATGTTCTGACCTCTCTGGATAATGTACATGACCTAAAGCGAAAAATGCACAAAACTGTAACAAACCACACAACAGAAAAACGGAAGACCAAACCATACACTCAGTTCTAGACAACTGCTTTCCAATAAATGTGCTAGGGGTCTGTTTATTTTGCTTCTATGAGGTTTGTATTTATAAGGCAGTTCTAGTATCCTTGTCTTTGTTAATGCCCGAGGAATACAAACTGTACTGTTCTAGAGCACAGAATATATTGCTTCATGTTTAAAGCATCTTCTATCTCCCAGGCCAGAAGAACAGTATATATCTGCCACAGTACCTGCCTAACATCACACATAAGACAAATGTGAGAAGACTATAATAATGTGCCTGGAAAAAGGTCACTTACCTTTCTGCTTCCTGATGATCTTAAAAATTCTTTATACTCTAAATTAATCTGACCATTTGGAAAGGGAACACAGAAAGCAAAAAACCCTTTGATGGCTTTACAGACCTGTCAGCCTGACCTCAGTGCCAGGCAAGGTTATGGAACAGGTCATCTTGAGTGCCATCACAAAGCACCTACAGCATGGCAAGGGGATCAGGCTGAGCCATCACGGGTTTAGGAAGGGCAGGTCCTGCCTGACCAACTTCATCTTATACAATCAGGTTACCTGCCTGGTGAATGTGGGGAAGGCTGTGGATGTAATCTACCTAGCCTTTGACACTCTCTGCCAGCTTGTGGCTTGGACAGATTCACTCTGAAATGGGTCAAGAACTAGCTGGAGGGCCAGGCCCAGAAAATGGTGGTGAATGGTGCCACATCCAGTTGACAGCCAGTCACTGGACTGGTGGTGTTGTCCCCCAGGGAACAGTGCTGGGCCTGATCCTGATCAGTATCTTTACTGATGATCTGCATGAGGGGACTGAGTCCATTATCAGTAAGTCTGCAGATGACACCAAGTTAGGAGCAGGTGTTGATCTTCTGGAGGGCCCTGCAGAGGGACCCTGACAGGCTGCATGGGTGGGCAGAGACTAATGGGATGAGATTTAACAAGGCTAGCTGCAGGGTTCTACAATTTGGCTACAACAACCCCAAGCAGCTCAACAGGCTGGGGACAGAGTGGCTGGAGAGCAGCTAGGCAGAAAGGGACCTGGGAGTGCTGGTAGACAGTAGCTGAACATAAGCCAGCAGTGTGCCCAGGTGGCAGAAGAGCCAATGGCATCCACCAGGGAGGTGGCTGAGTTGCTGTCCCTGGAGGTGTTCAATAAAAGACTGGATGAGGCACTTAGTTCCATGGTCTAGATGACTGGATAGGACTGGGTGATAGGTTGGACTGGATGATCTTGGAGGTTTCTTCCAACCTGGCTGATTCTATGATTCTACCCTGGACTAGTAAAACTTAAAGAATCAATACAGAAGTGACAAAACAGGATAGACAATGCAGGTTACATCCTGAGGCAATCTCAAGTCATAATGCAGGGCAGCATGGGCAGTCTCTTACCTGAGCTGGTGAGCACACTCAGGGGACTGCTGGAGGATGTGAGTGCAGCGGTACCGCTGGGTGTATTCTGAGCTGCACTGGCTGCAGCTGCTAATGCAGCCAGGTTCTGTAACTGCATCGCATTCAGTCCTGCAACACAGTGAACAATGCAGAGAGTTTCTCCTGTAACAGTACCACCAGCCAAGCCTCAGAGGTTCAGCAACACAAGCACATCACAGTAAAGTAGTGGGAAGGAGCTTAGAAACAACAGGCTTAATGTTAGCTACTGATCTTTTTTACACTGCAAATATTGTTATAACTAAAAAATGCTCAGAAGGATAAGTGAAAGATCAGGTGAACATGATCTGAGATGTAGATTCTGGAGCACAGAAGTCTTCAGGAAGTGTTCTCTCCAGTCAGAAAAACATGTTGGTTTAACTCTCAGTTGAAGCTGCCATATGACAGCAAATCTGAAATCTAGAGAACTTGTCTGGAACCCAGGCCAATAACCTCCTCTTCTGTCATGTCCCTTCACTCTCTCTGTAAGGAACAGCTGTAACTTGAGAAGGCCACAAACTTACATCTTTAGCCTGCCATTACCTGAGTATCAGCATATTTCATTTGGCCCCCTTTGACAACAGTCAATTGTGAGAAAATATTAAGTGGCAATGCCTCCTGACCATATGATCAGCCAGGCTCGGTCCGCAGGTCAGACAGGAGAGGTAAGGAGAATGGAAAACATCAGGTGTGTTGTGGGTAAGCAGCCAGGAACACTGCAGGGGAAAGGAGGTATCCCTGCCTTAATGAACTTGACTGGTTAATTTAACTCACCCAAATTTTGAACCACAATTTTCAAACAAAACCACTGGGTCAGTCCTGACACTAGTTTGCCCCTCTCTTAATGCCATATATGTGATCTCCTGAATTCTTTATTTAGCCATGCAGTGGGAGGCTAGCTCCATTCTTCCAGTTCTGCCTCTCTTGCCTTTTCTCTTGTTCCCTTGCTTTCCTTTTATTACTATCTTGGCTTATTCTAACAAGTCCTTCTTATCTGACCTCAGACAATCCTCAGTAATTCTTTGCAAAATGAAAATCAAAATTAAGCTAATCACCATTCATATAACAACAGCAAAATGCCCTAGGCAGGTGTGGCAGCTCATCTTCTGGACACTCAGTAAACACACGGTGACAAAGCACACCTCTCAAATAACTAAAACCTCAGTTTTGTAACTTCAGTATGTAAACAGGGCACATAAGAACATAAGTGACAATGCAGTATAAGCCACTTATTTTCTAAAACCCTTTCACAATCCTCAGCATAGTGTGTTTTGTTGTTTTGGCTTTTTTTAAAAATCTCTTTCAGTTGTTCTCTTTGTGCCAGAGTCTGTTTCCCTAACCACATCTAGTGATTCAGCCTTGAGGTGCCACTGTAACATAAAAGCATGAAGCTAAAACCAAAAAGTTGTCTTTGTTGGTTTTATTATGCTACAGATGGTTAAGAGTGCAAGTGCAGGAGCCAGTGAAGAACAAAGCAGCCCACTTCCTTTCTGAAGCAGTTTGGCATGGGCACACTGTACCTTTCCCCTTATCATCGCATTGTTTTCCCATCTGCTTTCAGGCAAGGTCAATATTAAGTTTTGCCTGCAAAGTCTGATGCAGTTTGGAATCTAATTACCTGCTTAATTTTTATGAATTTCAAGAAAGGAGATCAGCTGAGATATTGACAGGAATTTAAAACCAAAATTTTCTGTGAAGAATCACAGACTTGGAATAATTAATTCAAAACACCATTCAATATGCTATTTATATCTCTGAGCTGACAACTTTTAAGGTGCTTTGTAAATAGTGCAGACAGAATTACCCTGGAGACTTAGTAGGCCACCTCAGCTAATGAGGCCCCTGCCTAATTGCAGTAACAATTAATGTGAACTGATATGCTGCTTTTCTGCTTAAAACAGAAAATATGAACTGAACACAGGCATTGGTGTTTAGTTCAAAACACAATGCTCTATATATGCACCTGTTTGGATGAAAACATACACACAGAGGGAGTCATCTTTCTGTATCCATAAGGGAAGACAATCTTAAGTGCCAGATGTAGGGGAGATTTCCAGTATACCACAATTTACCTTGAGGACAGCAGTTAATTAAGATTAAGAAGGAATACCCACACTTCTAGAAGAGAATTTCTCTCTTTTCAAAGAAGTGAGTAACCTCAGGTTTACTTGTTTCAAATGATGTTCATGTGCCAACAACCTTTTGGCAACTTTTTCTGCCCTTCTCCTTCTTTTGAGCACTGTATTTGTCTTCTGGTGGGAAAAAACTCACCTCCCATTGGGTGGAGGCTGCTCAATGTGTTCAGGTTCCCAGATGATGCAGCTGCTGTCTGCTGAAGGAGCTGCAAATAAAGCTAGACATTACACCAAAAAACAAAACAAGAGTGAGAGTGAGGGCTGGCTCTGCTTTGGGGAGAAAATGCATCACACCACAGCCAGAGCGCCGTCACAAAGGGAATGCCCACCGCCCATGCACCATGTCGCAGCGAAGCGTTAAGAGAAGTCCCCTCACACCTTACAGCCAGAGCACCACCAGAGTGCAAATCCACACTGCCCATGCATCACACTGCAGCCAAAGCAACAGCACAACCCTGCCCTCACTCAACATCATCAGTGCTGAGGGAGGTTTATAGCCTTCTAAAATTGAATTCATTGCACACTACAAGGCAGTCAGACACTGCAGACCCTAAAGAGATGAAAAGAACCCAAATTAGAAACTCACTGCTAAGTACTGGGGTCCAAGTGTGTTGAGACCAGCCAGGTTTCCCCATACCGAGGCAGCACTGATCTGCTGCATTTGTTGCTGAAGTTGCTGAGCAATTCGTTTCTGCTCTTTGTCCTTCTGCGTGTCTGCAAATTTTACCACAATGGGAGAAGAGCAACCCTGCAAACAGCAATTCAAACAATTACATACTGGCTGTCCCCAGCACTCACAAAAATACTGCATTGAGACCCAGTCATTGGAAACACTTCCCTTCCCCCCTCTCCCCACATACATACATGTATTCAAACAGCACATTTCATCAAAGGTTCAAAATCTCATTTGATTTTAATGCTATTTGGTATTTTAGTATTTTCTCTACAGATGTGGTCTCTATCTCAAGCTCTAAAAACAGAAGTGCAACACACAAAGGTCCTGGAGTGGTATTTGTGAAGAAACACACACTGCATTCATCCTTCTCTCTGCCCTCTAGTCCCTCCAAACTCCACAGTGACTGCCTGATAAACTACATCATCTCCTGGCACCAACTAACTTGTTTTACCTCCATGGTTTGTGCTTGGTGCATTGCTTTGATTGCTGTTTGTGCCATGGCTCTTGTTGTAAAAGTCACAAATGCACAACCTGGGGAAAGAATAAAAAAGAGCCAAGTCATTTGCTACATCTGCAATTACTGGGATGAATAAAGAAATGAAAATGCCGAGGGGGATGGGGTGTAGGAATCACAGAAAGAGCTGAAATGCCACCTTGACTTGCAAAAGGCAACAAGACAGCGTCTAGCGAAGAGCCCTGAAGCGTCGGGAAAGCTTCCTGCTTACCTCGGCTCAGGCCATCTGGGCCCCGTAATATCCTGCACTCTTCTATCTGCCCAAAGGGGGAGAACATCACTCGGATATCATTTTCATTGCACTTCTTGGATATCATCCCAATAAACAACTTCCTGTCTTCTACTGCTAAGAAATCAAAAGATAAGAGTATTACCAGCAAATGGGCACTTACTAGGTCTTATTTTGTCAAGTTCTCTCCATCAAATGCAGTCATTTCCCTTGTATTTAGGGCAGCGGTTTGTCAAAACCAGATTCCCAACAATGTAATCTCTTCAGCTTAAAAGCATACACATGAGGTATCTTAATGAACCTGAAGGATGCTTATTTTATTATGTTTTATGTTTACATTTTGCTACCTCTCCCTTTCAAGCCTGTGTCCTACATTTGGTTCCTGGTTACTGAGAGAAGACTTGAAGGTATTTTACTGGACTATTCTCATCATCTGCTTTTTCTATCTTCAGACTATAAACATACCTAAATGTATCTAAACAAGCAAATGAGCTGCAGAAAGCTTCTTTCTAGCCTCTTTATCATGTCAATCACTTAAATTTAGCTCTGCCTCCTCATGCTTCAGTCTCAATCAGTGGAAGCAACAACAACTGTTAAAACAGAGCAGTTTTAGTCTTGTCTTAGATTCATCCATTCTGATCTGTACCAAAAGCATGAAAATGAAACCTCAGATCAGAACAATGTGTGCTACTGTATCTTGCCTCGAAATGCTGATGCTACCAGATACATCAGGGCTGAAGAACACCAATCAGTGTGCTGACTCTTTTCAAATAAACAGTCCAGAAGGACATTTCTCTTAATTTTTCTGTGATTACAAATGCCAGTTCAAGGTCACGTAAGGGAGTGGGGTAAATTCACATTGAGAACAGAAACTTTTACCTCTCATTTTACCTATTTAAGGATGCTAATCACCTCAAAATTTCTTCCTTTTAAAGGGTGAAGCAAATTCTGCAGAATAGCATTTGGAAATATAAACCAGTCTGCAAATACAACATCCAGCACAATATAAAATATTATCATGGTGAAGACTGTAGCACAATTGGAAGCTTCAGCAGAGAAAGTCTTCTCCTACTTAGTGCCACATGGAGAGGAAATTAATTTATTTGCTGAGTATCCTATAGTGTTGAAGAGGAAAATTCCAAATTATTTGAGCAGACATGACTTAACCTGATTCTTAATTTTTTACTCAGTTCACTTTCAAGCTCTTATAGCAGGAAGTTGCTTTCAAATCTTTTCTGCAGACCAATTCAGTTCAAGAGATCCAGAACTCCTTTTATAAATGGCAAGTTAAAATACCTCAACTGATGCTTTCTCTTTCGTATTTTCACCTGTACCTTTGAGTATGAGCTATATAACAGCCTCCTAACTGTCATCCTAAAATTCCACTGACTACCTTTTCCTCTTTCCATTATTTTTCCAGGGTATTCACATATGTGTGTATAATGCAAAACTGATGTCAGTATAGAGAACCTGTTGTAACCTCCTCACAACAACACTATGAAAAAATTCTCCTTAAAGGTCGTCTAATTCCTCCAACCCCTCTGCTATGGGCAGGGACACCTTCCACTAAACCAGCTTGCTCAAAGCCCCATCTAACCTGGCCTTGAACATCCCCAGGAATGGGCCATCCGCAGCCTATGAGACACTGGAACAGACTGCCCATATCACCTTCACAGTGATGAATTATTCCTTATGTCTCATCTAAATCTCCCCTCTTTCAGTTGAAAGCCACTGCCTTTTGTCCCATTGTAAAAAAAGTTCCTCTCCAGCTTTCTTGTAGGTCCCCTTTAAGTGTTAAAAGGCCACAATAAGCTCTCCTCAAAGCCTTCTCTTGTCCAGGCTGAACAGTCCCAACACTCCCAGCCTGTCCTCACACAAGGAGGTGCTCCAGAGCCCCCAGATCATCTTCATGGCTCTCCTATGGACTTGCTGCTGCTTACACTGGGGACCCAAGCTGGACCCAGTACTGCACCTGGGATCCCAGGAGAGTCAAGTACAGGGCACCAATCTGTTCATGCTGCTTTGGACCTAGCCCAGCATACAACTGGCTTTCTGAGCTGCAGGTGCACATTGCTGGGTCATGCTGAGCTTCTCAACAACCAATATCCTCAAGTCCTTCTCCACAGAGATCCTCTCAATATGTTCACTGTCCAACCTGCATCTGTATTTGTGAATGCCCTGACCCAGGTGCCAGACTTGCACTTGGCCTTGTTTGCCTTCACACAGGCCCACCTCTCTAATCTATTAAGGTCACTCTGGATAACATCCATTCCCTCTATGGCTCTATGGCATCAACCACAGACTGGTGCCATCCATAAACTTGCTGAGGCTGCACTCAATCCCACTGTTAGTGTCCCCAACAAAGATTTAAACCACCTTAGTACAAAAAAGAACTCACTGGATGTTTCCCCAATTGACAACATGGTTCCACCACAAGCAGCAGCAGGACACAATGAGTCACAGAATTTAAAGACATCACTTACACGGCATACTATCCTGAAAACACACTTTTTTTGTGTTTGGGGTTTTTTTTTTTGACTGTTGGTTTTGTTTATTTTCTTTAAAAACATCAGGTGTCAAGAAGACTTCATCAGAGACTGCTCAACTAAAAGGAAAATCCTTGAGCTTCCCTATTAGCACAAGTGATACCAAACTCAGACATTACTAAGGCTTACCATTACTCTTTTCACTGTCCGCTGGCTTCATCTGAATAGGATGGTGCATCTGAAATGCAAGAAGATTATTTGATCCTAGATGCATTCACTTTATGCTATAAGAAATACATGCCCACAGGAATTGTGGAAGAAAGAAATGGTAGCCTAAACTGCTTCTGCAGAAGTGCATGTCTAACAATACATTCCTACAAGAAAGAAAAGCTTTCCCAATGATAAGTCATCATTTTTCCTTAGAGAGTATTACAGGAGCCATGCCAACCCACCTCACTACTATTATTCTTCCAAATGCTCCAAAATTCCCTTAAAGATCTGTTATCAGACAAATCTTGTAACACTGTTTTGGTTTTTTGTTTAACTCTTTTAAAAACATTACGTAAGGACAAAATGACATAGCTCAGAAAGACAGGATAGTTGCAGTAAAGCATGCATCTTCTCTTACCCCTGGGAGAATCTTCATGTTGTGAAGAGCATTCTGTGCTTCTAGTGCAGCTTTACGGGTATAAAACGTAACAAAACAGCACCCTGCAACGAAACAAAATGTTAGCGGAGAAACAACGCTCTGAATCCTCACAGCCTGTACAGACATTGTCAAGTCCCACTTCCAGCCTTAAAGTACAAAATATCTGACAAGTAGTTGTTAGATGCTGAAATGGGCAGGTACTACCGATGGCAACTATTTAAAAAAGATTTCTAAGAGTAATAAAATAGGATCTATTCAGAACTGACCCAACACCACCAATACTCAAAGCACAATTTAGATACATCTGCCAAACTATTGTTGGCTACTTCCACTATCAAACTCAAGAATTATTTGTTAGTACCAAAACCATGTTTAGTTTCACAGAAAATAAGATACTGCATCTAACTAAACTGCAAACCCAGGTACAGCATTTTGTTAGGATGTGATGTACTGAAATTACTAAAACCTCTATTTCATATTTTAGCTGAAACTATGCCACATCCAGCAACACCCTGATCACTCATAATGTCATAATGATGCTCTGGAGCAACATGGTATTAATTTGATGTTCTGCTATGGAATTGTAATCCATTCTCTTCAAGCATCCCCATCACTCTGGGACTCTAAAGAAAAACTGGTGATTTTCCTCAGCTCAGCAAATGATGAGATGAGAGCCTATTATAATTAAGCACAGAGACTTACAGAGCCTGGGCTTGCATGCATGCTCTATCACACAGAGCTCCCGAGATGCTTGTCCAGGCAAACAGCTAAGATTGTAACTATGTGAAAGCTGCTGAGATCCCAGATATTGCATGGGAAGTACAGAAGTCTCTCACCTTTGCTTTGAGGAGGATTTTGGCTCCTGTCCCTCAAGACATTGATTTCATAGACAGCACCATACTGTTCAAAAAGTTCTCTTAGATCCTTCTCACACCAGCTCCGTGGGACCTGACCCACAAACATCTTGATGGCATCTAGATCAGGTTGGTCTGGGTGATCCAATGTGCCATTCATTTTCTTTGATCTATGAAAAACAAGAAGGAATTCCTTGTTTATTTCTTTCCACAGATTCTAGATGCAGCACATTTACAGCAAGATAACAAAACTATTCTATACTGTGTCTCTGCAGTCCTGCATAGCAGAGAATACACAGAAGCACAATTTGCAACAAACACTATACACAGCTGGTTCAAAGCTCTCTTAACATTTCTTCTTATAATGTAGTCAACATCTGGGACTCAGAACATCAATCTGTTGAGATAACTGAAAACTATCACAGTTCAACCCTGTAGATTTTAGAGAAAACGAAACCAGAAAAGAAATGGACCTAAACTCAGTCTGTCCACAGGAATGATCTCCTGGCAAAGGTGAGGATAACATTTTTTTTGTTGTTTTAAAATGTGACTATCTGGAATTGTTTCCTAGGGCAAACATCCATTATAAAACTGAGAAATTGGTAGAAGTGAACAGATGGCAAGTTTCATTCAAGGTTTACAAGGCAATGGCTTTTTGTGAAATCAGGGAACTTTCACTCTTGCTATCAAGTAATCACAGCTTGGTGTACCACAACAGGTGTCTGTAGAAGACTGACAGTAACAACTACTGTAGTTACAGTGACTATTAGGTTAAAATTGCTGACCTTGTCCTGCATAATCTAGAAAGGACACAGAGAGTAGGGGAACAGTAACTACACAATAATTCCTTGCATCCCCAAACTCTGTTGAAGACTATAGGTAACCTTCTTCCAGAGCAGTCAGCTCTCTTCACCTCTGCTTCTTTTCTTTAAAGATCTATTTTTAATGGCTTGTTAACTGCACATTACACAGTAAAGTGTATTCTTCTCACTCAGTATCTGCAACCGCATTCCCTCTTGAATAAAATTTAAATCAAAATGTTTTTAAAAAAGGTATTTCCAAACCAGGTAACATTTAGTACTTTTTTCCCCTCAGGCTACTCAGAATCTAAGGAAAACCCGCTCATTTTATAGCTACATGAACAGACCTCAGAAACGGCTTCCTAGAAGGGAAGAGAACCATCATAAATCCTTTCAATCCTCTGTACCTTTCCACTCGGAAAGGGTCAGCAGCTCTCCAAATAACCAAGGCAAACAATAGCTTTTACAAAATAATAAACTGCTTCTTTTCATTAAGCGTCTTTCCATTCCAGTTCAGAACAAATAGAAATTATTTATCCTCTTCCAGGAATAATTTTCAGCTCTGCCTTCTACACTATGGGTAGCTTCAAGTGCATAGCATGGCACAAACTGGGCAGCTCTTAACATGAACTCAACGGTATACAAGCAATCTTTCACTCCTAATTAAAATGTTTAATCTGGAATCATTAACAGGGAAGAGCAGAAACTGTTCTCACAACAGTTTCTATAATTTAATATTTTACATCAGCACCTAGAGCATATTATATACAATATTGCCAAACAGCTTTATTCCTCCTTAGCCTCACCCCTATGATTATCAGATCGTTTCTCCTGCTGTCCAGAATCCATCATCAGTTGTTAATGTCCACTAGGATTTCTTCAAGAAAACAAACTGCAGCTCTCTAACGTCTTTTGTCCACCCTCAAGTATAGTTCACCCAAAAGCAGAGGCTTTGGAGACAGTGATTCCAGCTGTCCTTTCTAGCTATCCTTCCAGGTATAAAGACACAGACAAAATACTTACACAGGGCTAGCATTCAAGGAGCAGTGATCCACCATCATCTCTGGCAGGAAATCCAACTTGAACGCAGCCATCACCTCCGTTTGTGACAAACCACTAACACTAAATCAGTGTATTGCCTAACCCCTAAACAACGCCACTTCCAAAAGTCCTGCAGGTCTTAACACTCAGTCACATAAAAAACACTCAAACCACAGAAACAGAAGCTCAGGGAGACCAGCAATAGACACCACAGAAACAGGCTGGACTGGGAAAGGGACATAGAATCCCAGATTAAAAAGGGGATGTGACCATGTGAAGGGAGGCTCAGCTTAATACACAATGAAAACGCTGATGCACTGGGCTTGTTTTGTGCAATTTTCCCTGGCGAAGCAGTACTGAGAGCACTGTCAGATAAACAGACTGTCAGATTCATGAAGATAGCAATGGGTAACAGAGCAGAAAGAATACAAACTCTAGTCTTTCCATCCCCAACTAACTCCTTGCCTCCCAAAATGGCAGTTCAAGGCCCCAAGGTTTAGACAGACACATCCCACATCACCAATATTAAGGTGTAAAGTCATGAGGTTCCTTCACCATGAACATCTTCAATGGCTGATTTTATTCTTTTCACCTTGTCTACTACTTTTGATACTTAACTTCTTGGAAGAAAAATGCCAAGCAAAATGTTTCTCTGAACCTGCCAAAAGCTAAAAAGATTTTATTATTCAAAAATCTCTTAACTAGCACAGAACATCAAAACCTACTCTTTTTGTAGGAGTAAAACATACACTGTTCTGGAAACAGTACTTTGCCCACCATGCATCTATAAAGCCGGAGATATACAGAATCTGTAGATGCTAAAGATGAAAACAGTTGAGAACGCCTATCAGAACACTGTAGCTGCTTCATCATTCAAACAGGAATAACATGTTGACCAGGGATCTGTAAGGTATATTTATACAATACAGACCTCATATTAAGTCTCCGGTACCCAAACTGATGTGGAGATAACCTGGATAATATGGGATGCATTGAGTTCTGCAGACAGAGCTGGGTGTGCCTGAGCACTCCATGGGGGAGTCCACTGTTAATCCAGGTAAGCCATACAAAAATGGTAAATGCAAAAAAAACAATTCTGAGAGCATCAAGGAACATGTCCTAGGGCAGATGTGATCACTTCTTTTTTTCCTGTCAGTGACTGCAACATGTACCTGCAGTTAAACTAGACAGGATATGCAGCTTGCTTTATGCTTACACAGTTCTATTTTTCACAAATAACCATTTCCAAACTCTGAAAATACAATGAGTACTTCTAATCTGCCTACAGTGAGGTTAAAGGGTTACTAAAGGAAGTTAAGCCTCACAACACAGAGATATGCATTTTACTGCAAAATCAGAGGTCATTAATTTAGCACACATCAGATATTCAACAGTAACTACTTCACACATTTACCTCAAATGTTACATTTGAGCAGCCTCCACTTCATGGACTTTTCTAAAGTAACCCTGCTCAGAGAAACACTTCAGATTTAAGTGAATGGAACCTCAGAAGATACGGTGACGTTCTTGCCACTGTTTGCATCAATCTACAGACCAACACTGTAAATCCTGGTCTTATCCACAGAGACTAGAATTAATTCCTTCTGGTCTTTCAGTCATCCTTAGTGTCTTAAAGTAGCTGGTAAAGTGCCTGCTCACTGCAGGTTTGATGAAAGACGATTGTGGCAACAGATACTCTATAAAACAGATTTTTGAAGTGTTACCAAGACTGATCAGTTCATTGAAGAAAATGGCTACATCAGTATGATTTGATCCTGTACCCACCCTTTTTTTCATCTCTCTCAAAATCCCAAGTCCTATCAGCTTGTTTCATTACGGCAAAAGTGCAGCAAGTTACAGACACTATCACACTGTTGCACTCCAGGTTAAAATTCAGCCTACTGGCTTCGCTAATTAGAATATCAGTCTTCTGCAGCTAACCTGATAGTGACTAGCTTTTCAGCCTTGACGTAGGACTAATTTCTCCTGTGATGTGCTCACCACATTTAATGAACAATGCCACAAATATTTAATGCACCATTTTGTACAATTTGAGGGAAAGGAGGAATCAATACTGAAATGGTTAATAAGTATCTGACAACCTGTTAGTCTAGACCAAATACCTTAGAGTATCATACTTCTGCAGCAATGATGACAATTTCGGTTACAACACTCTAGTGTACAAAGAGGATAGGTTTAACATTATTTAGTTGTAGGGCATCAAGCTAGCGAAATTAAAAGACTTGCAGACTTCACTTCTCAAAATATCAGAAAGAGTAGAAAAAGATGGTATTTTGCCACTGCACAGAAATAATAATTAAGTCAAGAAGTAGTATTTCTTTGCAATTACAAAAAAACAAAGTAATCCTTGGCCATTGTTAACAATAAGAAAGAAAAATAAGAGAGCTAAATACACTTTTTTTTTGCTCAGATGTCAAATTCCTGCTGGCTTCCAGAGCCACTCTTTGACCAGTTCTATTCAAAGGATAATAGAAACAATGACTGAAATTCCAAGCTCTGTGGACTGTAGCTACACATTTAAATGTGCTGCTCATCTGACAACACGAACATTAAAAAACTTCTAGATGCTACAGATCAAATCTCACTTTTTTATGTCTCTGAAGCTATAGATCATGCTGCAGAACATACTGCTCTATATGCTTCTCAGAGATTTCTAAGTATAAATGCTAGAAATTTTTGCTTTCATTTCTAAGTTTATAAAATTACATCATATCCTGGGATGCAAAACCTAAAAGAAAATGAAAACCACAACAAACAAAAAACCTACAAACCAAAAAGCTCCTGAGGTATTTTCTTTCCTAAGAAAGCCTCATTCATTTTAATGAGCAATAGCTCATTGAAAGCTGAAGATAATACCATCTTCTATTTCATACTCTGAACCTGGGACAACACATACAAATGTGAAGCTGTGGGACTACTGGCATTGCAAGAGCCAACTATGGGAAAGGTTGCAGGCTACAGGGAAATCAGACGATGTGAGGCTTTGAAGGAGACAGGTCGTAGAATAAACTTCCTCTTGTATTATCTGTGCATATCCAGATCCCTACAGTCTTACTGAATCACAGTATTGGTTTTAAACAGACACCCCTAAGTTGCTGTATTCTGATGCATGTAATTACTTGTCATATGTTGTTGTTTGATTGTTTATCACATAAGCTAAGCACGTGGCAAGAATGCTTTCTGTCTATGAAGAAACTCAAACTGTCTGCCCATGCCTCACTGGGTACAAGAAGCCACTTACTAGTTGCCAAAACAGCAGTTTCTTCCTCTGCCAATCTGTGTGACAGCTAGGCACCATGAGTACACAGAATTTCTCAACACCCTATGGCAGTGAGGAATAAGCTAGCTGATAGCCTCCAAAGCATTCTGGTCTGAGAGTATTTATGTATTTCTGCATCATTCTGAGGTATACCACAGCTATTATCTCCAGAATATTTTTGTTGTTTGTTGCGGTGGGATTTTGTTTTCAACACAAAGGCAGAAATTTCAAAGAGCTTCAAATATCACTGTTGCCAGTAGTGCCACTTACAGAGTGGCAGACAACTTTGGTTGGCATTTACTTGGATTTTTCCTCAGGCAGACAATATCTGCCCACTCTTTTCTCAAGGAGAGCACCTGCACAGCATTAGGGTAACAGTGTACTGTGTTAGCACAGAGAAATAAAGGAAGATGTCCAGGTAAGTAAAACATTAAAACTAAACTATCTTCCTAGAAACTCCACCTTTGCTTTGGTGTTTAATTATCTCCCTGCTAACTTATCTCCTTACACCTGTTCCCCAATGACACAAACACTACCATTCATCTTCATAGAAACAAAACATGAGAGGTATTCGAATTTTTGCAAGACATTTTCTTTTGCTACTTTTAGACTTCAATTTTGTGCAGTTCCCAGCTGTGACCTGCAGAACAGTGATCTGAAATGTACATTCAATTTCTGTCTTTCCCAGCTACATCTTGATATTTCCTTAGTTGTTTTCAGGCTAAGGGAATGGAGATGATAACAAAAACCAGTGTTATCAGCTTTTTTTTGATAGTAGTTATTTGAAAAGAAACAAACACAATCAAACAACAAGCAAACCAAAACACACAACAAATTAAAACTTCCTGTGACATGAAAGACAGCAGAAGCCTGGCTAAGAAGATATTACATGAAACACACTAGACACAAAGCAAGTAGATGGGCAGACTTTCAAATGACCAAATGATGAATTTAGATCAGTTAATGCATTACAATATTTTAGAGCATCCTTACTTTGCAGAACAGATAGCAGTAAGTTTTAACACACGCTCTCTAGAATAATTAATTTGGGCAAACGATAGAGAATAAGTAATTATCACACATTTATCCCTCTTTGCAAGACATTTTACCATTAATAATTGATATAATGAAGAAGCATCCCAGGGCAATCACTTTTAAAGCAGAATGCCTGTAAGTTTCTTCCCCTTATTCAAGAGGGCATAGAAATGCTAAGAATAACATTCAAACCCAAATATTTGACCTTTTATCTGTACTTGTAGGGTTGTTTTTTTCCTGGTGAATAGATGCAAAATCCACGTTTTAGCTACTGCTTAAGCTCTACAGAAAGGCAGGTAAAAGAAAATGTTAGTTGAAAATTATTGTTTTCTCAAACATCCGCCAACATTCCAGCAGACAGAGTCTGGGAAGCATTTGAGTTTTCATCATCACAGTGCTAGAACAACAATGTTTGTATTTTTGAGAGACAAACTATGGAAATCTTAAGTACCTAAGGGAGATCTGAAAGACCCACAGACACTTATGGCAATGTAGACAGAAAAAAATTCTTGAGAAAGTAGGAAAAGTGGGATTGGTCACAACAATAGTAAAAGGAAATAAAGGCAGCAATATGACACACAACAGGAGACAAGGAAGGAAATGACAGTGTAAGAAGTGAGGACATGTATTTCTACCCTATGAAAGGACAGAGAACTACTAAAAGGAGACAGGATGGAACATTTAAGGCAGCCAGAAGGCTTGAGGGTTCCATTCCCTTTTTGTTTTACTGAGTGAATTCAGAACATGAGACACAAAGTATGGATGACAAATCACACTTGCACTTCAACGCTTACCTCTTTGGTAGAGCAGAGTAACCATTTCATTAATTATTTTCAAGAACCGCAAACCTGATGACTACTTTGCTACCAAAATTATCTGTTTTTTATGCTCCTTAGGTAACTTAAATCTGTTGATTCTAAACCTATGTTTTGTAATAGGCAGGATCTCAGGAATTTGAAAAAAACAGGTCTAAACACAGATTAGTCTGTCTCAAACAAGACAAACTCTTCAGACGAAATCACAAATATAATGACTAGTAATTCCTCTTTTCTATCTTCTGTAGGTCAAATTGGAGCAGCAAAAGAGCAAGAGGGGCAAAGTACAGAGCACTCATAGTTTAGGAAATCAGCCAAAAGTTTTGTAACACCTGCAAAGCCTGGAGATCAATGTCCTCAAATTGGTACTTCCAAACACAGAGGTCATTCACCAATTCTTGAAAACCACTTGAAAATGCAGGTGTTTCTTAGTCCAACTTCAGCTCTTTCTACCCTTGAGGAGTAACATGGAGAGACAGGGTATCCTGCACTTTAGAGCACATGGGTTTTCTTTCTGATAGAAAGGTTCTTTTCATGTTTATAAGGTATTAATGCAAACTACAGTAAATGTCTGACCATAGTATAAAGCAAGTGTTTTCTCAAAACAGTATCAAAAGCTCTCCTTAGCTGTCTACAGACTAAAGCACACCTTAAATCACCTTCCGCCATAGCTGAGGTGATCCATCAGAAGAGCAACAATCACCATGCTTGGAGCAGGATAGTGTTGCTTAATCCAGCAGTTACAGGTCAGCTGTCTTCAGAAGTGAATGAAGCTCTAAAGGTGCACAGTTACAGGCAGCCTGGTCTATTCATGTGGTACTCTTCTGACAACACAGTAAACCACTCCAACTTGCTAAACCAGAGAAACAACTTGATCACTAAAGAGTTTATCAGGTTGTCAGGCTGACTACCATGCAGTCAAACCACCATGAGAACCGAGCATAACCAAAGGACACAGGACTACTCAGCTGGAAACTGCATAGGAGAGGAAGGAGAGGAACTGTCTCAGGTGTCTCATGGAATGACACCTTTACTGTAATTCAGGCATTAGGAAAACTGCACCAGAAGATCCTTGCACACCAAGCTATGTTCTGTTCTGCTGCACAGAGCCAGATTTGTCTCAACTCCCAGAAAGCTGTGCCACTAAAACTGACATTTAGAGTTTTGTGTACTACTTCAGATCTGTTCTGCTCCAGAGACTGCTGTGAAGACACACATTTCCATTCCTTGGTCAGTTATGTTTCTGAAGTAATTAAATTATAGAAGGCACTAAAGAAGTCCACTGACTTGTATTCACAGTCTTATCTCGCTGACACTCTCAGAGCCCTTTAACAGTACTACGGCAAGAAACTGGGAAGAGTTTAAGGTTCAGGGAACATTGCTCACTGCAGTGGAAAAGGACTACTTTCATCACTTCAAAGTAAAAACAGCTACTCTCTTGAATCTCTGAGGAAGCCCCAGCATGCAACTGAGAGATACAAATTAGTTCATACCTGCAGCTACGCACCTCCCTCTAGTCGTTCCAGTCTTCACTCTAAAAGATAAAATAAAAACAGACATAGAGTACTCCACAGTTAAAAATCAGACAATATTCATCACTACAATATTAATTCCATCTTGCACAATACTGAGGATGTGGAAGCAAAGCATGTTTCGAAGAACAGAAGTAATCAGTTAACAGAACCATCTTTAGACTCAAAAATGAAGCTGCACATGTCAAAGGCTGCAAAAAGATGGCAAACACAACGTGGCTAAGAACAGAAGCCTTGTAGCTTCCTACTAACATTTAGTGGACTTATCCTATCTGTCCAGCTTTTTTGACTCTCACGGCAGAAGCAGAGTTACCAACAGCAGTACCCACAATCCTGAACTCCTACACTACACTTTTTTAACATCTGTAGCACTAACAGACGACAATGAGCCAGCAGATGGGAACTGTAATACAAAACAGTACAGACAGGCAGGTAGGAAAAAGCTCTGAATTAGTGAGTACAAAGAACTAGCAACGCATGGAAACAAAAAAAAGTAATTTCTAGATGTTAAGCAAATCACCAACAAGGTACCATACAGACTTTCTATGCCAGCACCTTGTAAGCAGAGGATGCTCATTTGGGATTTAAGATTCTCTTCCTGCAGCTTTAGTAACTGACCCACTACTCAAGCTATCATGTATTTAAATATATACTTCAGATTTTTTAATTCTCTATTTTTTATTTTAATAGTCTAGTCTACCTCCTCTGAGGGTATTTTGCAGAACTACATTCAAGACAGCCTAGTAGCATTTTACAGAAACTCCATATCCATCTACTAACCTGTAGTTATTAAACCAAAACCTGCAACCATCTGCAAGGAAAAGTTACTCAACACTATTTCAGTCTCCATACTTCTCCTATAGAATAATAGAATGGTTTAGGTTGGAAGGGACTGCAAAGATCATTCAGTTCCAACTCCCTGCCATAGGGAGGGACACCTCCCACTAGAACAGGTTGCTCAAGGCCTCATCCAACCTGGCCTTGAACACGTCCAGGGAGGGAACATCCACAACCTCCCTGGGCAACCTGTTCCAGTGTCTCACCACCCTCAATGTAAAGAACTTCTTCCTAACATCTAGTTTAATCTCCCCTCTTCCAGTTTAAACCCATTACTCCTCAAGCCATCATTACAAGACCTTGTCAAATAGTCCCTCCTCAGCCTTCCTGTAGGTCCCCTTCAGATACTGGAAGGCCACTACAAGGTCTCCTCAAAGCCTTCTCCAGGCAGAAGAGCCCCAATTCTCTCAGCCTGTCCTTACATCAGAGCTGCTCCAGCCCTCTGAGCATCTTTGTGATTCTCCTCTGGACTTGCTCTAACAGTTTGAGAACTGCACACAGTACTCCATGTGGGGTCTGAGGAGAGCAGAATAAAGGGGGAGAATCATCTCCCTTGTCCTGCTAGCCATGCTTTCCTTGATGCAGTACAGGACATGATTGGCTGTCTGGGTTGCACTCACACTGCCAGCTCATTTTGAGCTTTTCATCAACCCAGACTCTCAGGTCCTTTTCCTCAGCCATTTGCAACCCAGACCGTGTCTGTGCTTGGGTTTGCATCAACCCAGGTGTAGGACCTTACACTTGGCCTTGCTGAATGTCATGAGGTTGGTATGGGCCTCTCCAGCCTGGCCAGGTCCCTTGGGATGGCATGCCTGCCCTCTGGCAAGTTGACTGAGCCACACAGCTTGGCATCATCTGCAAACTTGCTGAGGGTGCACTCGATTCCTCTGTCCATATCACTGACAAAGATATTAAACAGCATTGGTCCTAGCACTGACCCCTGAGGGATGTCACTTGGCACTGGTCTGCAGGTGGGTGTTGTGCAGTTGATCACCACTCCCTGCGTGCCATCATTCAGCCAATTCCTTATCCAGCAGTGCTCCTTCCATAAAGTCTGTGTTTTTCCAGTTTGGTGACCGGGATATCATGTGGGACAGAGTAAAATGCCTATTTCACAGTCTTCTTCATAACCTCTATTCTATGTTCTTTGGGAAGTGTGAATTAAGTGATCTATAGCCTCTTCTAACTTGTCTGTTAATAGATAGGTGGTTAGTTATCACATGCACTCATGCCCTCTTTTCCAGAGGGAAAGCTCTGGAGAAATTTTTATTGCTTTTTTTGTTGTAATTTTCAACTCTTTCACTCTCTTCCTAATTTAATTAAACAAAATACTATGCCTTCTAAAGGAACACAGATTGTTAAATGTAAAAGCCTTTTTTAATAATAACCTTTAAGAAAAAAAATCCATCTATGAATCCTGAGAAACATAATTCAGTTCTCTGAAATTTGTGTTTTCAAAATGACACATGTATCTTTTCTAGGGTACTACTGGAGCTGCTGCGCAGGAAACACTTCACGTGCCAATTTTTGTTCTATTTCACAGTAACGTTATAAAGCTCCTACTAGTGATTCAAGCACATACACTACCTGAGGACACCTCCTTCCACCTTACCCACATTGCTTTGGTGTTTGGGTTTTTTTTTAAGTTTAATTAAACAATATTTGTTTATGGCTAAAAAAAGGTCTCAAATCTCTGCTAGCAGACCTGGCTTAAAAAAAAATCATATAACATTTTTTTGTCTTATTCCTTCTAAACCAAATTTTTGGCAGATATTTAAACCCCATGGAAGCTGCCATAAATACTAAGTTATATTTCACGATAGCCAGCTTTCAGAAAAAAATTGAACTGCACAGCTCTCTGCTCATGTAAATGAATACTTGTAAACAACTTGTTCATGTTAGAAGGAAAATATTTCCTTCATATCTGTAACTATGTAGTACTCTAGAGAATTAATTTAAAAACTTCAAAGGAAGCAAAGTACAGCTAACATCGCCAGAGGAACCCAAAATTCTTGGATACCTCTGGGTAAAAATACACACCTCACCAAATCAAAGGCAAAACTTAAGACAATGAAAACTTTAAAAAGCAAGCAGCAGATCTGACAAACACCTGTAGAAAGCCTGGGAGAATGCTCTTAAATAATTTATCTTTCTCAAACCAGAACTGTTTTGGTATGGTTGATTTAAGTGCATTCTGAAGATAATACATCAAATATTTTCCTCTGATTTGTACACCAGACAATCGTGACCCAAAAGCCAAAGAATCCGACAGCTGGGCTTCTTCTCAGAAGAAACCAGGACTTGGCTACCTCTGATAAAGGTAACATAAAGCCAGCACACTACTAACCATGTGTACAGCACTGCAACTTCTGTACTGAACCGACATGACAGTGAGCTCCTGTGCAAACCCCAGCCCAGCATCAGACATGAACTGATTTTGTAGATGTGTGAGCATTGGTTCTTAGTGAGGACAGCAAAACAATTAACAAGTTTGAAGCAGGACACCTTGCAAAGGCATTTGCAAACGAGATTTCTCCTCAATTGCCCAACTGAAGTGTTGCATCTGAGTACAAACATCACTTTCAGCTTCTGTTCAGTACTGCGAGAACTATGACACCACTTGAAAATTCCATGTAGACAAATAAAGGTTTAACACTTAGATTTAATACTTTTCCCTGCCAGATCCAAGAGTTGTAACGTCCACTCTTGCTGACAAACAGTTGTAACTTCTGCTGTGCAATATAATATAAATAGAACTGCAGCAGGTAATGAAAACAAGTGGCTCTAGCCACAAAGTACTAGACAATGGATATGAGCCAAATAAATCTAGCCAGACTGCTTTGACACTTGGTTGCAGACCTTCAGTCTCACCAGGCCCATATATAAAAGAACACAGGGTCATTTAATGGATACTGATCAATGACATTACTGTCACAGTCAGCACTTCTCTAGACCAGTTAGTTCTGATTTCTCATTACACTTTCCAGGAACTAATGTTTGTGGAAAGTCAAGATTGCCACTGACAAATGAAGAGGCCAACAGACAGACCACATCACTAACCTCAGATACATCCTGGCATCAACAGTCTCTCATACGAATCTACACACTACCTGGACTTACTGCAGATTTATGTACTTTTAAAGTATCAATATGGTCAATACTAAAAACTTTGAAATATAAAAATAGCTATTTCCCTGGAGAAGGGCAGATAGCAGTGCACTAGAGAGTGAAGGAACAAGGGTGGCATGTAAGTCAGATGATGAATATAGAGACCCATATAAACTGAAGTTTGTTACTGGACAGCTCAGGCCACAATCCACAGAAAATGTCACTGTCTAGGAAATGTTCCTTATGAGACAGCGAGACAGACACAGTGAGAACAAACTCCTCTAGCACCAAACTCTCACTAAGGAAGCAGACACTTTCTTGCCACTGTCTGCTGCAACCTTTACACCACCCAACACCTTAGCATCAGAAACACCTGCTTAACATAGTGCAAGAACTCCTGGTCACTGCACCTGCTCACTTCATCTCTGCAGAGCAGTAAAGAGCTGTTCTCCTCAGTACTGCCAGCACAAGTGCTCATGTCCACACCACTAAGCAGACAAGCCATGCAGTTAGTAAGGAGGCCAGCTGAACTATGCACAATAGTATGTTTGACTGTAAGAATGCAGTTTCGTTTAACTCAGTATATAATGGGAAAATCAAGATAAAGAAAAGAGATGCACATTTTGGGAGCACTGCAGACTGAAAAAAAAAGGAAAACGTTTCAAATGCTGTGCTTCAAGTTATTGTAACCAGAACATCATAAAATACTTAAGACTTGGGAGGCAGACCACATCTGCAATGTCTGTTCATTCCCAGTCAGCAATTACAGCTTAAACATTCCTGAGATCAATCATTAGCCTTACATCCTATAATAAGCGTCAAGATACACACTCTAAGAATGCAAAAACAATCCTGTGGCCTACCATCAAAAACATGAGACCTGTGCTCCAAAGATGAGTTCCATTACAAACTGTGGAACAGAACAACATTGGACAAGGCACTTTACGGTCCCAAGAGATTCCATTTGTATAGCATGATTATCCCATTTGTTTTCTTTGTAAAAAGGTGTTTTGAGGACTCGTGACAAAATACTGAACACAAATCAAAGAGTATTATCACACTGTTACAGCTGCATCTCAGCTGAAAACCTAGTACCCAACTTCACGTAAAAAACATTCCACAAAACATTTGTATGTTAATAAAACCCAAAGAATCTCACCAAGAAGATATTTAAGCTTGCTATATCCTTCCACGTTGTGCATTAGGAGACTCTCAAAGAATCTCAAGACCTGCAAATACAAGCAGGTGCACACCAACACAACATTTTATTTACTTTTCAAAATACTCAGAAAACACTTTCATGCTTTGCTTTATGGATGTTGTACATGCCATAGAAGACCTTACAAAGAACAAAGTTATATGTGTTTTCTTGAGTTAGAGATTGACACATAACAAGGAGAAACTATGTTCTCAGTTTAACCACTAAGTCTACTTCTAGAAGCAACAGCACTAGTTGAATGTAAACAACTTTATTCATTTCAGCCACAAGATTCAAATAGTGACACTTTCACTTACCTACCATTAAGGCAAGGTTAAAGAAAAACTCTGTGGGAGAATCATCCTCTTGCAGTGTTTAGGTGGACATTTTACAATGTACTTACACCTTCTCTCTTTTCCTTGCACAAAATCCAAACAGTGAAGGCAATGTATTGCAGGTGTCCCCACAAGGATCCCTAAATACAGTCACTATCCTGAACCACCAGGCCCAACACACCAAAAGATGATATAGTGCATCTGTTTCCAGCTTCAGAGGGAAAATAATGTTGGTGTCTCAAGTTTGGAAGATCAGAAACAAGCAGAGTACAAAATTCTGAGCCATCTTGAAATTCTGTATTTGAAAAATGTATAAACATTTATATTTTATGCCGAAGAAGTACAGCTAAGAAAGACTCCTTTACCTTCAGATTGTTGGTATCTCTCACTTGGCTTACATTAGACAAATACTTGCTATGAATTCTACTATGCAGAATCTGCCATAACCATGCTTGAAAAATCAATCAGCAAAAATATGTTCAATTTGATTTTTTGTTTGTTTTGGGTTGGTTTTTTTGTTTGCTTGGGTTTTCTTAATTGTTTTCTTTTTCATTTTGTCTTTCTCTAATAGGCATAGAAGTCAAACCTCTGCAAAAGTAAATAGATCAGGAATGAATAGTGATTCAAGTCACTTCCAACAACAAGTAATTTTTACTAAAATTTCCAGAGATTCAATAGTGGGTCTGTAGAGCTGAAGCTTTAAAAAATACTTTCTACTACTTTTTCAGAGGCAAACACTGTGGGAACACTGGCATAGAAATGTTGTGACTTTTGTTCAAAAATCCAACTGAACTAAAATCTGCAACGTCGTGAACCTCTCTCATTTGTCATCATTTGTGCATACATATTTCTTTTTGTAGTATCTACCTCTGTCTTCAGTATCTTTATATACTATCTGAAGAATACAAACCATTGCAATTAACACAGGAAAAAACACCCGGAAACTGAAAACCAAAACTGCAACTTACAACCTAGTCCCTATTGAAAACACATCAATGTCTAAATGCATATAGCACCTTTGGAGCGTTATTTTTGTCTGAACACTATTCACAAATGCAATGTCACACTTGAGATGAAGTTTACCCTGTCGGAAGAATCCTGATTTTCACTCTTAGTTACAAACATCTGAACATGACCAATAGAATGTATTTCCTAATAATATTCGCAGCCTTTCACTCCACAAACTATCCTTACGGCCCGTTTTGTGACCCTGAAAAACCCATTCCAGGCTGTCTGCCTGTGGCGTTTAATGCCTGCTGAGTCTTGTGCCAGCACAGCTTTGCCTGCTCCTCTCTCTTCCTCAGGTCTCAGAAAGCCTTCCTGCAGCACAAGGCTGGATCTGTCACTCGATCTTAGACATTAGCTTGGTGGTGGAAGAAAGGGTGTCATGAGTGTCAATGCACTTTACCAAAAACTGGAGAGACCCAGTGCTTGCTTGTAGTTTCATGCACGTGAAAGACATTCTTCACTTCTCCACCAATTCTTTCCATTCACTTCTCCTGGAAGGCACAGCCTGACATCAGCTGGTTTCCACTGCTAGAGGAGGAGACTCCAGAAACTTTGCAACAAAAACAAGTGCTATAAATACAGTTTTGGCTGTATGAGGGCTCAAGATAGACATGAAACCCTGTATATCTTGCTGGATTCTCAGGGTTTCTATACCTCATATTTAAATTCTGAAGGCACCTCATACCTCCCGAATCAAAACCCCAGAAGTAGCAACAGTCCATGTGGCACATTATTTTCTCTCTGTCCTCATACCAGAAAAGTTCACCAGTTTCTTGCCTAATAAACAGCAGGCTTCTCTGTACAACAGCGCCAGACACAGCATGTATCATTGTGTTCATTAGAAAGTATGTGATGACAACACTTAGTACCTCCTTGCTTAGAACCAACGGTTATGTGCCAAAGCAAGCAGCACATGCAAACAATTCTTACTTCACTTTTCTTTTGGTTACGGTACTAGAGAGGTATGGATATAAGCTCTCAGTAAAGACTAGATACAAACAGGGCAGAAACACAAAGAAATAGACCATGATATTCTTACTGCAGAGCCAGTTTAAGGTGATGCTCTTGACAAAAGAATACAGCACCACTCTTTTCTCACCAGCTATCCACCTCCACCTCATCACAATCTGAGAAAACAGAAGATCCAGATGTGATCTAGCTCACCAACAACAGGGTTTTAACCCAGGACATGTTTTCTGATTGAATTCACCACACAAGCAGACAAATGTTCTTGGCAGCAAAAAGGAAAGGGGAAACACGTGAAGGATGGAACAAGCCTCTTTCAGAGCAACATTAACGTATGCACATTCAAATTCCTCATGAAACTGCATCAGAGTTAGGCACCAAATTTCACATCAGTATCTACTGATTAATTATTTTCAAATGCCTCAGGTGATACATTAGGCTTCCACTACTTCTGTTAAGAACACACTATACCTGTATGAAGCATATGATTACTCTTCCATATAACGACCTTTACTGTCCCAATTCTTTGTCAGTGGACTGACTAACATCTAAAGCCACATCACTCCCTATCCTTCACTAAACCATATGATCCAGCTTTTTAAAATCATAAGCAAAGCTTTTTCAACTTCCACTTCTCACATGTTCTTCCTGGAGTTTAATATCTGCAATAAACTCAGAAATGCTGATAAAAAGCCAACTAACTTCAAATGAACACCAGAATTCAAAATCATCATCTTCCTGCAAACCCATCCTTAAGCTAACTTTGTTATTCAACTGCATGGTTACAACACCTCAAAAGAAAAAAACAAACACCACCACCCAAACAATACTTTTGTAAAGAACAAAGGCAGTAAGGTAAGAAGAAAGCAAAAAATTACCCCTTTGTGTGGAATTTCAAGATTCTCAAAGGATGTCAGATAAAAGTTAATTTTCCCAGTTGTCTCCGATCTTGATAAAACCTTTTCTGCAAATGGGGTGACAACCCAGTCAATGCAGAATGGATCCCTGCGTATTTCCCCTTAAACTCACAGTATACATGGCAAATACGCTTTCCTGTCCTTAGACATCTCAAGCATTAAATTTTACTGCATCAATCACTTGAACTTCTGGAAACAGGCAGAGCATTAACCTAACTTTTTTTGCACTGCAGAGCAATAGGTGCAAGACAAATTTACCATATATGCAGTTCAAAGCATCTGCCTTACAAGAAACACAACAGACATCTTAGCTCAGGTCTGAACAATGTCACTTTCTTACACATTGCCTTTAGGAAGATTCTTACAAAATGGAAGATTTAAATACTCAAGTGCCATTCTACAACCTGGCTTTATCTTTCATCTACTCAATACCCTTGGTGAACATTTATTTCTTCAGTGTTCTACTCATTCAGCATGACATCTTTCACAGAATGGACAAATGATATTTTTAAAATATCAAACAGTGCCCTTTCAGAGCCTTTCTTGCTGCAAGACTACAAGCAAAAATTAAACATGCTACCAGAAAACACTTTAAAGTAAATGAATTGTACAACTCTCATCACTAGCATCAAACAGTACTGAGATCTGCTTTTACTTGGTATTGTAAACTCAGAGACTGCTTAGACTGTGGTTTTCTCATTTCACCCTGGCCACTATAAATTAAAGCATGTAAACTGGGGAATTGGCAAGCGAAAAAAAGTGAAGAAAGGCAGAGGGCTTTAAGACAACCCTGGAATTTGCAAACATATCTGAGCACTTCAGACAGCCATCTTGAAGTCCCAGTGTCCGTGTATTTACAACAAACTCTCAAAGTTTTCCAGAATAAGATAGAACAGCTCCTGCAGCATGTCCCTGTTAAATAATGATCAGAAAACAGCAATGGAACAATGTTGCTTGAGTTCTAGAATGAGATGATCCTCTGTCACACATCAATCACAGTTCCCTGCCTGCAGACAGTGCAATTCTGAGAGCTGGGCAGTCAAGATCCCCCAATTTGCCTCTCAAATTTGCTTCTTCCAAAACTGATAATCTTCTCAGGAGGAAATACACTGAAGACACAGCTGTGGTAGGAAAGAAAAATAATTCAGGCTCAGTTTATGGACCATGGTCTTCAAGAATGACTTCAGACAGATGCTGTCTTCTGTTTCAAATTCCAGAAACAAAAGGCCAAAAATATTACAAAGGGAGCAGAATTTGTAAACAGACAACATCCTCTATAAGACAGGAAATATATCCTATAGCCTATTTCCTTCATTTTTTCTCCCTCTCAAAAACTTTGTTGTCAGTGTTAACAGTGGATCCAGTTGCTGCCACTATTTTGAGCACCCTTCAGCCACTCAAAGAACATCCTACCAACAGTCTATTCCAGGGTCAACAACTAACAGAGTTCTGGCACTATTTATGCACCTGATCTACTACTAAGAAAAGCAATTGTGAATAGTCATTCCAGTGTGTGCAGGGCCTTAAGACAAAGTTTATGCAAACGCACAGTCAGGGAAGTCCTAGCTACAAGTTTCCTAACAACTTATTTCCTGCAACCCCATCCTTCAGCACCAGCTCCTTATTCAAAACGAGGCTAGCCAGGGTCTAGCTCCTCTTAATCCCATTTGCCCATAACTAGTAAAGACAGCATTCAGTTCTTCCAAGACAGGATCTAGCTTTCATTAATCTTTATGGCAGACAGTGACAACAGACCTTTTATGGAAAGGCACAGGCTCTGGCTAATCACTCTCCAAAGAAGGCACATTAAAATCCTCATCCCAAAAGACAGCAGGTCTTTCAGTGGCTGAAACTGTGTTTCTCTAATGCCACTGTCACCCACTACATACTGTCCTGCAAGACAACTGCCTGTACTCCTCCACTCTGGATCCCTGGACTCCCAGCCTGGAGGAACTGCATTTCACATAAGAAAAAAAAAAAAGAAAAAAAAAAAAAAAGATACAAACAGATCACCTTTCACCAGTTGTCCCGAGACGCAGAGACAGACAGACGGACGCAACAAGAGAGAATGTAAGCCCTGGCTCTCAATTCTGCTCAGCAAATGCTGAGGGCACATCGGGCTGGCCCCACTGCCTAGCTAGCTGGCCTGCTGCTGCTGCTGTACAAATATAGAAAGCAGAAAGTGGAACAACCGTTTCAGCAGAAGAGATTCTGCTCAGCTCTGGAGAGGGAGGAGCAGGGAGCTGAACCAGACAAATTGCTTTACCCATACATGGTCTCTTAGAGAGACCACTGGACCACTGCTAAGACAAGTTCCTTTGCACAGGATCACACTCGTTCACTGTCACTCTGTTCAGGGGGAGAAAAGAATAGAACTGCACACACTTAAAGGAGTTATTGTTCTGAAATGAGCTCTGAGTCCATTTTGCTTGAGTTCACCTTAATAATGCAGAAACTCCCAGCCACTTCATCCAATAGAATTTGGGTAGCAGCCCGGACATCAGACAAACTTCCCCTCTGGGGAGTCCACATAGCACTTCCAGAGCTACTAACCTGGCTAGGCCCCCTGTGCTGTTTTTGGATGCACACATCCACATACTAAGCTCTTCATTTGACCTTCCCACAACCCCCACCAAATTGAATTACAGCAATCTTTTTAAACCCTCCTCCCTTTTTAAATGTTTTCCTATATCACTAAGCATGCCCTTTCCCACAGGTTGCTACAAACTACTATGGTGACCTTTCATATTAAGTCTGCTTTCCCAGTAGTCCTTTTTGCCAGGGTTTAAACACAAGCTAAACCTTTTATTTTACATTTTTCTTAAATAGAAGACATATAAACCACTTCTACATAGCATCCCCTCCTTTCACATTTCCTTTCCTTTCATGTTCTGGCATGAAAAGAGAGCAAAATTTGTCTAACTGGAAGTCCTAATCCCTAGGTATTCAAAGAAAAAGAAGTGCTGATTTTTTTTAGTGCACAGATACAACAGTTTGCCAACCCAAAAGCAGTTTCATTGGTATAAAAAAGCATAGTTTTTTCTTAAGGAAGACTTAGTACCCTATGCTGCTGCCTATTTCTTACACTTGGTGTATCCCACATGTACCCAATGATAAAAAACTGTCTTCAGGAAGTTGCCACAAAAGGTCTCTGATACAGATAGGTGGAAGCTGCTACTTTCAGCTCTATCAGGAATAACATAATTGATTCAGAACTTGGAGAAGTGCACTAGTCAGATAGTTCTGTTAATGTGACTTGCAAGTCAATATAGAAGTGCTGGTATTTAAATCCATATTTTCCATATCCCTTGAATGAGATAACGGTTTAGGCTTCCTTCAGATTCAGGAAAACATCAGCATACCCAGGATGACATCATCAGAATCACAGCTGTATGTCTAAGCATATTGTGAATTATTTTTCTCACAAAAAAGAATGAGGAATGTGTGTCCTGGTCCTGCTCCCCTGAAAGAAATTATGAAATGCCTATTAAACCTAGTCTTGAAATAAATTTGAAATGCTTTTAAATGTAAATAAGTTTTAAAGCAAATTCTGCATCAGAGAATCAATGTCACATCAGCTTTCACACTGTGAAATATAGACAGTACCACCTACAGCCAGTCTCTGACAGTGATCACATTGTGGCACTGAACACAGTCCAAACAGTAATATTGGTGACTTTACA
Source organism: Pogoniulus pusillus (assembly GCF_015220805.1). Lineage (NCBI taxonomy): Eukaryota > Metazoa > Chordata > Aves > Piciformes > Lybiidae > Pogoniulus > Pogoniulus pusillus. Next base: position 25,556,185 of record NC_087264.1, on the reverse strand, counting down.
AATGTCATGTATCTCTTCCTAAGTCACCAAACAATGATCATAGCTTTCTGAGCAGTCAAAAGTACTTTAGAGAAGGAAACATAAGCCCCTTTCTTTCCCCAAATATTATGCGTATTCATCATTTTCATCACATCTTATGTCACCTATGACCATGCAAGAAATCATCACGTTTTTGCTCATACACTGTGCTAGATGTCGTACGGTCAGAACACAATGATGGGCAAGACCAAGAAACCCAGACGAAATACAGTTCTTCTCTAAGCTGACCTGGTGTTTTAATTTAGAAATTTAAATGGAAAACAGGAATTTCTGGAAGGCAAGTAAGGAGGCAGCACAGGTAAGTTGGCAAAAAGCTTTTGAGATGGTGCTCTGCCTAGGAATCTAAGACTACGAGTGAGAGAAAAATTACTTTTACACTGTGTTGTGCCTACAAGAAATGCAAAAGACAGATGTGACAATCAAAATATATCCTCCTCCTGAAAGTCCAGTATTCCATTATCTTTTGAAGGACCATTTATCAAAGTTCGAACTTGTGAGATTTCACAAAGATGTTAAGATGTCTGGTGTCCACCCTGCAAATTTATACATACAGTAAGTTACAAAACATTGTGAAAGATGCTATCATATGTGTTTGTGGACTTGGACATTGACTGTTAATTGTTTCACTTGAATTACAGACTTCATAAATAACCAATTCCTCTGCTTGGAACAAAACAGACACAAATGGTCCCTTTCCAATCTGAAGGATTTGTGGAGAGTGTGTGTATGTGGGAATATCTTTTGAACTGCACAGTTTTAGGCAAAACCAGTATAGAGTATTCACAGATTCAGTGGAAACAACATCTCAATGGTGAGATGTTTGAAGAACAATAATTTTACTTTGACACATGAAATACTAAAATCCAGTGGCTAAGAACTATGTGATTTTTGACAAAGGTCAGTATGAAAGACTGCAGGTAGAACTGAAAGCTACCAGAACAACTTTGATGGAGCTGAAAACCTCAAATTAATTTCAGGTAAAAGTAATTCAAGTCTTCATCACAGAACTCCAGAGCTCCCGTGAGAGTGGGGAGAGAATTCAATTCTGAGAGAACACACAGTACGCCGCCATTACAAAAAAAAAAGCCTGTCTGCAAAGGAAAGCCTGCCAGATATCATACCAATGTGACAATGGATACTCAATAAGCACTCATCCTCTTATCCACATGCTCATTCAAGATGTCCTTGAGGTATGCTGCTGAAAAGGACAAAGAGCCCAAAGTTTCTGCTCATTTACATGAACTCAGCAGTAACTCAGTTATTCCAAGTTATATTTACAAGCAGTTTAGTTAAACCAGTATTAAAATGTTAGAGAGAGATGGTTTATATAAATCTACCTCAAACTTTACTACCAGAAGCCAAGTTTTTAAATCAGCTACAGATCTATGCTAAATCAGTACAGACATTACCAAAACTTGCAATTTGTCAACCTGATGACAGTACCCTACCTCTGGCAGAGCAGACAGTAAAACAGCATTTTTTTTTCTAAAAACAAAACAGAAAATAGACCACAACACACTGAGAATACTTAATATAGAGAGGAGATAGGCACATATGGCACAGAGGAGACAGCTTATAGCACAAGCTTTCACACACAGAGTCCAGTGCCACACACTATCACCCAAGCTGATTTTTTTTTGCCAGGAGTTGTAAACCACTGGAGATTTCTGTGGAGCTGTCTAGCTGCTCACAGCACTATTCACCCTGAATTCAGCTGGTAACAGTGCATTTAACGCAGAGAACTAAGATGGCTGGAAGCTTTATGCTACTCAAAATGTCAGAAAGAAGACTTCCTTCACCTGAGACAATGGATCTGCCATGCTGTATTGCTGTCGAATAAACAAGCCTGCTGCCTATCACAGTTCAGACTTGTGAGCTATGCATCCCCACAACAAAGTGTCTGGGGCCTAATTTGCACTGAAGCTTAAAGGCAGTTTACATTTCTTCCCCTGCTCTAAGTTACCTGCTTTGACCTAAAGCCTATTTTCAGTTTAGGTGCTTGAATCTTGCATCAGATGTGCATAAGATGATGTTCAACTGATGTGTGGGAATTTTCCTCTTGAAAATGTGAATACAAAAGCTCTTTTTTCACTCTTACGCCCCAAACATAAAGCATCTCGACAGGGCAATCTAAAGTAAGTGTAGACAGTAACAGCAGAAAAGGTGGCATCTTGGGTTTTTGGGGTATTTTTACAGAACAGGCACCTCTAATGGCAGGAGGAAAAGTAATAAAATGACTGGTTACTTTTTACAATCAAGATAATCTTTCTCACCTCAAGAAATCTCATGGCAAGAGCAAAAATCAAGATAGTGCTGTGATACTTCAGGAGAAACACCTATGAGAGGGCCTAGAGAACTCTTCTCAATTTACAACTCCCATTTTAGTAAACCCTGAAGCATTTTACTCTGCTTTGATTTACACTGTTTCTTGGTGGCGTTTTTTTTCGTCCTCTGGCAAATATCTGATCAATGGATTAAAATGATACTTGCTTGCCTGAAGGCAGTTAGCAAGGCACTGAATAACTCTGTACAGTCTTAGGGAACAGTAAACTAAAGAAGTAATACTGAACATGCCTAGACTGAAATAAAACATTTAAGACATTCGTGGCAAGACTGAAAAATAAGAGTGCAGAAATATAAATCTGCTAGGCTATTGTTTCAGTGGCAAAACTCATATTACGTCTTGAAAAAGTGGACTGCCTAATGGACACAGTGCTGAACAACAGGCTCCATTTCAACAGCTAGAACAGTGTGTTATTCCATAACACCAACATTAGAGACTAATCATAGGAAAATTCAAAACCAAGGAGAATTTGTGTATCACTCCCCATCTGACCTAACAAAAAATAAAAATCCAAAAACCTAAAGAAGAAATTGGAGCGGGCCCTCTGGAGAAATTTGTATCAGAAGGTCCAGAAGGTAGTAAGATTAAATGAATAAACACAGTAACTGATAATAGATGAATATATTTCAGAGATGCAAGAACTAGTTACGTAACAACATGCTTCCAACAAATTTAATACTAAGTTCAGTTAAATGACGGATTATAAGTAGTATTTTACTTAAATATGTAGACCCACACCAAGTTAAGAATCACATAAATATCTGTCTTTTATGAAATGCAACTAATTCAACATATTCTCCAGCAATTTCAAAGGAGAATATGTCACACAATATTATAAATATTTTCACATCTCCAAGAACAATCATTTGTTTCATCAATGATTCTTCAATTGATGTAAAGGTTACCTGGAAATTATGGATTTATTATTGGTGAAATATTACTGAGTATCTATGGTATCACCACCTTCTCTTCTAGAGAAGCAGTGTCAGGCAGTGTGTCTTCAGCAGTCCTTCCTCTAGCAGAAGAAATCAAGATGGGTAAATTCTTGTCATTACTGTCAGCCATATACCTTAAAAACAAAGCTATCTAACATATAAATTTGGTCTAATGGTAATGATTTTATGACAGTCACTTTTCCACCATCCACTTTTCCATACACTGTGCTACTTCTTTCTTTCACATGGGAACATCATTTCCTAAGCCTGCATCTATTATTTCATTTGACATAGAAAACAAAAAAAAGATACCTAAGGGCAAGCATGTAACTAAGGAGGTAGGATCTGGGACTGATTTTTTGTCTAATGTAACACCAGAAGCTTTGACAGGGAAAGGAGAAGCAGAGCCATCCCAGAGTGATGATTCAGAAATGATAAATGCACTGAACAAAACAGCATATATCTTCTCAGAATAAATATCAGCAATAATTTTGACAGTGAGCTCAGGATGAAAGAACAGTAAGCACCTTCAAAAATCCCAACAAAATAACATTAAAAAAAAACACAAAGCACACAACAAAAATCCTTTGCATTGTCTTAAAATGCCTATTTAGGGATTTTACAGGTACATACATCTGCACTTATGTTCCTGAGCATATATGAGAATTGTGCTCCTGCCCTGGGGACTCCATCAGCAGGAACACGACTGAAGGTATTAAGTTTCAGGATGCAAGCTACACCCACCTTAACATTTCCTATCTCAGCGTGAAGACATAAGCAGTATTTTTAAATACCTACCACAGCAGTTGTATTTCCAACAAAGCTATCACTAAGATAGTCCTGGGTCCAGACAGAACCCTCGGAATTATCTCACATCATGTAGAGTTACCAAAAGCATAGATATGGGGAAGAAAAAAAATATGATTGGTTTCCTATGGATAGATTTTACTGCACTGGCTTAGTATTGCCTATCTGCTGAACTAATCTACAGGAAAGCAAAAGAGAAAAAAAATCAAAATATATCAGGAGATTATTTAGTAATTACTGTGATCACTAGTATGAAGAGTAAGACTAGGACAAACACACACACACAAGAAAACAACAACAAAAATCAAGGTAATCAGCAAGTCCAAGCTCTTGTACATCAGAAGCAATTTTCACCAAACGTTATTCTAAATCGAGTGAACTCCCAGTGAAACATGCCCAACGACGCATGCACGCAAAAGGAGTACATACAAGAAACTGCAGCATGAGAAAAATGCTCCCCAGCAACTTCTGGCAGAAGAGAATGTCTGTGCCTTAGACCTGAGAATGTCTGGGCCACGGTTCCTCAGGAACTTAAGGGAGTGAAAGTCCCATGCTTTATTATGAACGCTGCCTCTCAATCTCCTACTCATATAAAGAGCTCTATTAAAAAAATCTCAAGAGGTTACGAACCTTTACCACTGCTTCAGGTGTTTATCACTCATTTTACGTTCAGTCCCTCCCAGTTCTTCTTTACTTCATTTAAGCAGCGCCCGTCACGCCTTCTGACACTTGAGACTGCGGATCCTCACAGCACGCTAACTCCCAGTTCCCCGCCTTGTGCTCGCCGTACAGCCGGTTCACCTCCAGCTCTTGTAGAACGCTTCACAACCCCACACAACAGACCGCTACCGCATCCCACCGACACGTACCCGCTCCCCGATTCCCGGAACAAGCTCCCGGGGCGCCCCGCAGCGCCTCACCCGCCCAGCCCGGCAGGCCGACGGCGGCCGCAGCCCGGAGGACCCGTTCCCGCCCAAGGGTCGCCTCAGGCCCGCCGCAGCCCCACACTCGCCAACAGCGACACAGCCCTGGGCTATGCTCACATCCGCAGCGCCCCCGCCCCGCCCCGCGGCCCGGCCGCGCCCGAGGCGCTGTCAGCGCTCGGGGCAGATATCACAACCGGCGGCCTTCGGTTTCGGGCCCCGGAGGGGGCTCCCGGCGGAGTGGCCACCGCCTCGAGGCAGTATACAGAGCGGCGGCGCGGTAGCTTCTCTGCAGGCCCTAGCTTCTCCGCACCACGGCAAGAGACGTGCCCGACGCAGAAGCTGCCGCCACAGCCCGGCATGGGTGGTCTCTCGGCGGGAGTCAAGAGAAACAGAAGGAAGAGAAGAGCCGTTACCTGCGCGATGTGGATCGCACTCCCCACGGGCTCAGCTCGGCGCCGTGCCGTCCCGTTCCTGCCCGGCCCGAGCTCCTCCTGGCGGCGACCGCCGCCCTCACCTGCCCCCGGGATCCACCCGCACCCGCTCTGCTCCTTGCGCCGCCTCGGGCCGGCTCTCAAGATGGCGGCATTTCCGGGAGAGACCATGCCGGGCCCAGGCGGAGGGGCTGAGGCCGCGCCCCGCCCTCCGCGGCAGGCCCTGCCGTGCCCGGCCCGGCAGCGCCGCGGCAGACACGCCGCCGTTCCAGCTACCGCGGCGGCCTCAGTGAGCCCACCCGCGTCCCCCGCTCCTGCTTCTAGCCCGCCGTCGAGCCTCCCCCGTCTGCTTAAGCTGAATGTGCTCGTCTGCGGCGTTCCCCCGCCCCTCCAGGCCCGACGCGGCCAGCGATGGGGGTGGTGGAGATGCTGGGCGCCGGGGCGGCGCGTATGCTCTTTTACCCAACGCTGCTGTATACGGCCGTACGGGCGCAACTGCCCGGTTCCCAACGGCCCTGGTTCCACCGCATCGACAGCACTGTGCTGCTGGGCGCGCTGCCGCTGAGGGGACGCAGCCGTGCGGTAAGGCGAGGGCCGGGCCGGGCCGCGCCGCGTCGGGACGGCCGGCGATGCCTGACGGTGCCCGTGTCTGTGCCCGCAGCTGGTGGCGGAGCAGAACGTGCGCGCCGTGGTCACTCTCAACGAGGAGTACGAGACGCGGTTCCTCTGCTGCTCCGTCCAGGTGAGCCCGGGAGCTGGCCGGCACCCCTAGGAAGAGTCTGTCACAACTTGGGTGAGGCTTTAGTCATCCAGGCAGCCATCCCCCAAGTCCTCTGACAGCAAAGACGTGGGTTCTTGTTCCAAAGGCGACTTTTAAAGCCATTCCATAGTCCAGCGAAACTTGAGGATGCAAATAAGGTGCTACAGCTGCAGTATCAGGAAAAGAGCATTACCTTCCCCACAGACCACTATGCAAATACGTCTCTCGCGTTTGATGAGTTCCAGTTTCCCTCCTTTTCCTTTAGATGAAGCACCTCATCTTTTCAGCTCCCTTGAACTTCTTGCCGGTAGCTGGCACTAGTGTTCATACACCTGATTTTAAGGATTGACGTGCAACCTCTGCTTACAGCCCCACTGGACTGGACTTAACTGGCTCAACAGTTTTGGAGTTTTCTTTCATGAAGAAAACTCTGGAGTTAACTGATGGAATCTGCTATGTCTCTTTCAGGAATGGGAGGCAATGGGAGTGGAGCAACTGCGTCTCAGCACCGTGGATCTAACTGGAGTTCCCACCTTGGAAAACCTTCATAAGGGTGTTGAATTCATACTGCACCACCGTGCCTGCGGTAACAGTGTCTATGTGCATTGCAAGGCAGGGCGCTCCCGCAGTGCCACCATGGTGGCAGCCTATTTAATTCAGGTGAGACGGTTCTATGCCCAACAGGGTTTATTTTCATACGGGATGGGTGAATGCAGCCAACCTTTACAGTTTACTTTGGCTCAAGAGGCCTGAACATATAAGAGGTGTGTTGATATCTCATGATTTTATGGCGCTTGAACTGGAGAGCGGTTGTAAGAGAGGTAGGTAACTGGACCCCCAAATAGCCATTACTGGTATGTGAGTGGCAAACACAAGGCAACAAACAAGTGGAATTTGCTGTACTGCTGTCTAAGCTTTTTCTGATAACCTAGTTTTTGCACACTTTCTTCATCTGCACTTATGATGCTGTCAAGACAAGTGAAGCTGCCATTGTAAGTAGTTTTGTCATTCACCCCTATGGTCTGTCTCTGCCAGCTCTCTTATGAGCATAAGCATTGGCAAAGATGTTCTGGTCTTACGTGAACAAGAAGCTGTTGTTGCAACAAAGTGTTGAAATGCATGATGTGGTAGTATTTATATCTGGTTCTGGCACGTGAATCAATCTTCTGGAAGCTCCCCAGGTTCCAGGCCCATTAATGTAACAAGTTCTCAACCGAGTTTGAATAATTCTGCCTGTATCAAGTCATCCTATGGAGAAACAGATTGAGATGGGAGTAACAAGACACTTGTGAGGGTAGGTTCACTGAGCAGATAAACATCCATTTTTTGTTGTTCAGATTTTCCCCTTGGCTAACTGCAATGGCCAGCTTTTCTAAGTTTCTCAATACCATTCAGAATCAGGAGAACTTGACTTTGATGTTATAAGTTCCTTTACAGACCCAGATGGGTAAACCAGCGCTAAGAACAAAACTCCACGTGTAGTTTACTCCATTGTTATTAAGTCCTCCCTGAAAAATTTACCCTAAATGCTGAAAATTTCTTCACCAAATGCTCAAATGTGATGGAAGTACTAGTAACATTTTTAGAACAATTGAAAAAAAGCAGGCTGCACTTACGTACTGGTTTGGTGGGACTAAGACAGGAAACTATCCACATGCTGGAAGCATGAGTGAGACAGAACAAAGGTGCCAGGCAGCAACCGTCCCTCTTCAACTGAGGGACTCCTTCAGGAACTTGCATTGACATTCAGGCCCCTCCAGAAGGAATATGAAGTAAACAGAAGGTGCAAAGCAACAAGTTTTATAGGATTTCTGGTGTGGCCCATAGCCTCCAGGAAGGCCTCATTGACTAGTGCCGAGATAGAATGGATTTTCACCTGCAGGGTTTCTGCCCTTTCAGCTGCACCGATGGAGCCCTCAGGAAGCAATAGAGGCTATTGCCAAGATCCGTCCCCACATCCTCATTCGGCACAAGCAAGTTCAAGTCCTGGAGACCTTTCACAGGAATGTGATTGCTGGGAGAACTGCACAGTGTCAGTAAGAACTGTCAAAAATCTCTTTTCTGGCTCCTTTGAAAATGCCGTGGTTTAGTGATCTAATAAAGGGTTAAGTGTTGTACTTTTTGACCGTCAATAAAGGTGTTTTTATATAAAATACAGTAAATTGGAGGTTGGGCTGTTTCATTAAAGCTTTCTCTCCTTAAGGCTAATTTCTTGGATCTCTTGCAGCCCCATGGTTCTTTTCTCCCACACAATCAGAGGAAACTTTGTCTCAGCAGGGACTTTATTCAGATTCTTACCCAAAGAATTACAGTGCCAACAGAGAAGGGTAGGAGGAAGTGGTCTTAATTGCATCTTTCACCAACACTAGGTTATGATTACAGGTCGAGATTCCCTGTGCAGTAAAGGAAGCCAATGCTTGTACAAATGATCTCCCTCTTTATGGTTGTCACGGCAGAACAAGGAGCAAGTGCCCTCTCCTCTAGAAGTGATCAATAATGCAACCTACTAGAGGTCTCGGGTTCAGCTCTGGAATCTGTCTACTGCAAGTATTTCTGACAGTCCCTCCTTCTGCAGTAGGGACATAGGAATGTTTAAACAGGAAATTCCCTGGAGGACACAGTGCACACCTAAATCTGTGACTGACACAAGAGCAACAGACAGCCTCCCAGGCAGTTAAAACTAGCAGCCTGGGCCAAGGAGGACATTGTCCATATGCCACAGGATTTGTTACTGGTGGACTGTTCTCAGGCTAAAAGAGCTATTTGCTGCAGTTCGGGCCTCAAACACAAGCAGCCTATCATCAGGGGATCAAAGTAGTAGCATTTAGTCCATCTGTAATCTTAAGATGTAGCAGTTCAACTTTAATAGTGCTATGTAAAAGAAGCCCACGGCCTCAAAGCCCAAATGTCCTCTGCACAGGTACTGAGGAGGGGGTCTTTACTGGACGTTCTGAGCTCACAGTAATTAGGACTGGTACTGAGGGAGGTGGGTGCCACTGCACTGCAGAACACCCTTGCTGCCCCGTCTATGCCTGGACCTGTTTGTCCCCTTAGGCCAGGACAAACTGCAGGTTAGTAAGCAGCACTTTGATGCCACTTGTGACTGTTACAACAGAGGTGGCCGGGTTAAGTTTAAAAGTGTTTGCATCACCCTTTTTGTAGCGGTCACGAAAGACGTAGATGCTGCCGTTGCAGCTGGCGATTTTCCAGAGGGAGGGCACTGAGCTCCAGGCATCTGGCAGGCACAGACGGGTGAAGCTATCCAGCAAAGGATTGTAGCACAGCAGCGAGTCCCCCTCAGCCACAATGAACACCACATCCTTGTGCACAGCAGCGTGCACGCGCCCCGCAAAAGGCAGCACGTACGGCTTCACGTGGCATTTCTCCGTGTTGGTATCGTAGCACTGAATTAGCCGAGAGGGCTTGGTGAAGAAGTCCAAGTCATTTTCCTCCCCACCCAGTAGGTAAATGACACCGTTAAGGTTTACACCTGCAGCTCCAGAGACTGCCACTTCCAACTGGCTGGTCTCTGTCCAGACATTGTCTCGTACTCTGTAATAGATGACAGCATTAGAGAGTGTGTCCTGCAGAGTCTTCCCTCCCAGTGAATATATTGCATCCTTGCTTGGCACAGACACAAGGGTGTGCTGGAGCCGGTCCCGGGGCAGAGGGGCACACCATTCCCAGTCTATAGTTGCATTGTTGCACTTCCACATGCGTCGTGGAATAGAGCCACCAACGACGTACAGGTCACTACCATGCTTGCAGGCTGCAGTGATCTGGTGGCACAGGCTGTTCTGGCCACTCACACTTATGGAGTCATCATCAGCACAATGCAGTGAGACAGCGAGTGAATGGGTACGCGATGACTCTTTCCCAATCAGGTAGATGTGAACATTTTCTCCAATCACCTGAGAGAAAGGAGGAGTATGTCAGCAGATCTGGACCTGTTTACACATACATCAGTGGTGCCTAAGATGCAAGTTTTTCATCTCAGGGCTTGAGGTGTTTGACTTGCTTCCCAAGTCCTGCCACCCTATAGCATTAAGGACTCTGAGTCTCAAGCCTTTTCAAGACATCACTCATATCTGACATAGCAACGTTTACTGGAACCACCCAAGTGCCTGTGGTTTAGATAAGGGCTGGTGACATCACTGATGGAGAAAAGTTATTTCAAGGGGAAGGCCAAACTTAGATTTCTGAGTTGTCTCCTGGTAACAGAGCATCTGGTGAAATAAGCTATTTGTAACATTGCTCCCATCACTGGTGCAAGAAGCCTCAGGTTTAATTAAAAAAAAGCTGTCCATGGGGTTGCTGTTTACAACAATAAAAATATTCCTCACACCAGCACCATAAATTGGAATGTCATTTGTGTTTTATGACTTCCAAGTCACACCTGTGAGCAGAATGCCCTGCTCTGGGAAGTGTGAAACCAGCAAGTCCTACACCAACCCCAGAACAGAAGATCTTTTGATACCTTCAGACTCGACCGCAGCGTCTCTGAAAAGCCCGCTCGCTCCTCCTTGTTGAAGTTGATCCAGGTTTCTATGGCAACTGCTGGATTCTGAGAGCATGGGACGCCATCTGCGGTTCGGGGACAGAAAGGCATTTACGCTAACTAGACAAAGGTCTATCTACTTGTGAACATCCTTTTCCTTTGACTCTCTCCCCCTACTCCTACCACAAACCCTTTATAGAGAAGGCAGAAAGGTTTATAGATTTTGGCAGGTAGGATCAGCACTGCCAGCCCAGATATCTACATGAAATTAGTTTGGATATATAGCAGAAGACAGAGCTGCCAGATCTGAAGAACTTTGGACAAATTTCAGCAAAAGAACCACGTCCTAGAGAAAAAGGGCAGGAAAGAACCATCACAAAGCATGCAGGTTCTAAGTATTTTCTTATTCAGGCAAAACAGCAGTTCTCTTATTTGAGGCTCTCGGCACCTGCTTTTCCTTCTGGCTAGCCCTAGAAACCTATCTGCAGAATTTTCCTTCCCCGAGTACTACTGACCCTCAAGAAAGAACATCTGGTGTGGCTGCTATCCTCTTAACATTTGGAAATCCCCAGTGAGCTACTATAGCTTTCTTTAGCACTGTGACAGCAGAACACACTCAACAGAATGCTTCACGTTTCAGTTTATTTTAAGACATAATTGGAAGTTTTGGTGATGCCACAAACTATTGCAACATCGCCATTGATACATTACCTAGCAGAATTTAGATACTTACTTCCTTTCTCAAAGTCAGTATTCATTGAGAGGCTTCCCTATAAAGGCACTCTGATTTTGTACTCTCCTCTCACGTCAAACCCTTTGAAGGCATCAGACAAATTCTAACATCTCTCAGTACTAGAAGGGAGGAGAAAAACTGTGGAACAAAGGCAAGTATTGTGACTTGTATTTAATATTAAAGGGATTTCCATAAGCCATCCAGCACAGGAAATGGTTAAGTGGAAGAACGTTGCTTTTGAAATGGCTCCTAGAGGGCAACAAAAGGTAAGCTTAATAAATTACTATTTCATTAAATTAATTTTAATCCTTGCCACTAATCACTTCCTCTATTTAATTCTCCAGTAACTAGACAAAGAGGCAGGAATTGCAAAAGAAAATTACTTTCCCTACCAGCAGTGGGAGTTTATTTTAGACTTTAATCCATTTTATGAGCTAAGTTTTGGCATGAATATTGAGTAATGCAATTCTATATAAGGAAATAGATGATGCATGGAGAAAAAAAGTTTTATTAATCAATTATTTTAACTTAGGGCTACAAACACTAAAGGTCATAGTCCTAAAAAAAGACTGATGAGGTACTTATTGCCATGATCTAGTTGACTGAACCAGACTGTGTGATAGGTTGAAGTGGATGATCTTGGAGGTCTCTTCCGACCTGGTTGATCCTATGATTCTATTCTAAAACTATGGCTGCTATGTGGAATCCCTAAGAAGCTGTCCTGGAAGGCTAAAAGGCCTATTAGATGTCCTGACTTGCCTCACCCTTCAGCTGAAGGGGAAGCAAGGGCACGAGGAAAACAAAGGCTTGGGCCATTATGCCCCTTCCCACAGTGATAAACAGGTACTCACAAGTGTTTAGGTACTTGTTAGCATCTTGCCCAAATAAGGGTAAGCAGGCCCTGGTTTCACCTAACATGGTCAGTTTGGCAAATGCCAATTTGACTGGTGAATCTCTGTGGCCAAAGGAGCCATTACACTCAGGCAAGTAATATCAGTTGAGCTAAGCTGCAAGCAGTTATGCTGCTTCTGTCCTGCTGCCTCTGCCTCACTCCTCTTGGACAAAGAGTTCTGCTCTGCCTCATGCTTCATACCAACTTAGCCCTAAGTTTCCAGGTAATTCAAGCCCAAAACATAAGTGCCTCAAGTTTCCCAGAAGGAGGCATTTAAGTGCCTCACAACATGGCAAGAAGTGCTACCAACACTGTGCTCTCTGCACATTTGCAAGAGATCCTGTCTGCACCTCTGCAAACCTCGGTGCCAAGAGGAAAGAGGATCAGGTCAGAGATCATCTGCCTCTTTCCCAGCACCCTGGGAAGATCCAGAAGCCTCTCAATGACTGATCAGTTCCAGCACTGCCACAGAGGATCCAGGGACAATCTTGACATTTCTACTCCACTGCAGTGAGTAGCAGAGACTTTCCCATGGGCTCCAGGCTGCCTATTTGTAAGTGAGGCACAGCCATTTTGTGGCTAAACTTTTCCAATTTTCTGGTTCTCCTAAATGAATTAATTGCCCACAAGCATCCTGGTGAAGATTTTCCCGACTGAATTAGAACCCCAAATTTAACTAATTTGTATATAATTGCGGGTGGGGCTTTCCAGAAATAAAATTAACTACATACTTTATAATTCTTGCCTCATTAATTGCCACAACTAAATCAGAAGTTAAGGGCGACTGATCTCTATGGCTCTATTTAATGCATTTTAATGATCTCACAACTTGGCCTGAAAAAAAATAAATTTTGATCTAGCAGTGCCTATCTTCAACAGCTCTTTTATTTATTTTGATCAATGTCTTAAGGTGCACTGGAGGTAACACAGTGCAGTATCTGCAAAGACTTAGATGTGCAACACGAACCCTAAAGGCTATTTTAAGTATTCCAGACAGATTTGCCAGTGTTCCAAAGAAGCCAGTCATGGCAGGTTTACTTTTGTATCAGCATGTAAAATACATGACACAAAGTATAGCTATTTACTAACAATTACTGATGACACAATTATTAATTAAAGCAAGAAAGGAGGAGTCTCTCTGCAACTAAGCCCAGAATATTTGAACACAGGAGCTGCTTCTTCATTCTTGCTTCCCCCAGCAATGACACATCAATGCACAAAATGGAGCTGTGCTTGCTGCTTCATGGAGAAGCTAACAAGTGCTGGCTGCACCTACCAGGGCCACAGAGGATTTTTAAAGACTGGTGGCAGCTGGACTAAGCTGTTGATGTGTTGACACATCCATCACCACAGTGAGTCATGGCATCCATTACAGCGGGAGGTTATTACCTTTACAAGAAGGATAATTACCCAAGATGTGCCTCCAGGTCAGTCATCTGAGTGCCTAGACTAAATAATCCTAGCAATTATATACTATTGTTAATAACACTAAAGTAGTCTAAAAATACTGCTTGGGCTCAAGCCTTCTTACACAGGCTGAGCTGCTGCATTACTACATTAAATGATTACGAACTGAAGGACAAAAAAAGACTTTAAGGTATTAATTTCTGCTAAGGCTTCTTTGATTTAATGCAAACAAAAATAAACAAGTTGTTGAAATTTACTAACTCAGAGTTTGAAAAAATGCTAATACTTCTAAACTGTTGACTCACAAACTGCTGGGAATGAGCAGCATCCTCTACGTCCCTTTTCTACAGCTCGGATGCTTGATGACCAGTAACAATTAATGGATTTATTTCTGATTAAATTATTCAGAATGCTTTGCTCTGCTTATCTTAGCCCCTGAATAGACAATGATTATGAAAGCTTGGATCTGTCCACCTATTTAGTCCAATCCCTGAAGGTGTCTCTTCTGCATCCAATCCTGACTAGTCTCCAGAGCTTCTTACCTGTAAGGATGTCTGTCAGCAAGCGGAGAGGCAGGTGTAGGAACTCCTCCGTGTCCTGCAGCTGAGACAAATGTGACTTTGCACAGTGTTTGGCAGCTGTGTAGAGCTCCATGTCACTGTGCTGATCTGCCAACCACATGACCTGCAGACAGTTCCTAACCTGCACTGTACGTGCCAGAAAACGGGAACACTCCTCAAACAGCGCAGTGAGCTGGTACATGTCTGCCACTTCGTAGGTTTCCTGCAACTCCTCTGCCCTCAGCTTTACAGTCCCATGGTAAATGTAGTCCACAAGGAGCTGAAAGACACTCTCGCTCACGTCCTGCAGCTCAATTACCCGGTTGTGGGCCTCCTTTAGGTTGGAAGTGAACATAGAACGGAAGAAGCAGCTCTGAGCTGAGAGGACCAAACGGTGCAGCTGGAATTCTTTGCCTTCCACTGAGATTGTAACATCAGCAAAGAGTTCATCCTCCAAGCACAGTTTCATAATGCCCTGGGCCACACGGCCTGAGTGGGAGCGGTCAGTGAAGGTATAGTTCACAAAGTAGTTCTCTTCTGCAGAGAAGCCTCCAGTCTCTTCTGAGGAGTCCATGGTGCTGCACAGATCAGACCTCCAGCAATCTGTAAAATCACAGTAATTACATGGCTTTCTCTCCACCAACCGATTATGCAGTACTGCAGGGTACAGGGGGAAATCAAACACAGTGGTGAGAGGCCAGCATATTTTAGACTGAACACAAATAGCGCAGCCAGAAACTTCTGCTGAGTGCTAGAATCTCAAACAACAAATGAGAAGTTGGTATAATTAAAATGATAATATATACCAGACTTCCAGTACAGAGAGCACCGCATCCCAGCAGAACTGGGTTGTAGACAAACATACCGCTTCACCACTCATTTCACCGACACAAAGCAATGCAGCCACATTCATTCAAGTGGAAAGTCCAGCAATTGCCGGAGGAGGCTCACAAAGGCGAAAGAATGTGGCAGCACCACAGCTGGGTGTCCTGGTTTCAGCTGAGACAGAGTTAATGTTCATCCTAGTAGCTGTTTCAGTGCCTTGTTGAATTTTGTGTGAGAATAATGTTGATAATACACTGACGTTTACTTGTGGCTAAGCAGTGTTTATGCCAAGTGAGCAGTTTCGGTTTCCTGTGCTTGATCAGCAAGGAGGTGAACAAGAAGCTGTGAGGGAGCACAGCCAGGATAGCTGACCCACAGTGGACAAAGGGATGTTCCATCACAGCCAATACATAAACCAGATAGATTTGGCTGAGGTGAGTGGTTTGCCGTGGGTGAGCAATTGCATTGTGCACCAGTTACGCTTTCTTACGCTTTCTCTCTCTCTTTTTCCTATATTCAGGATAATCACTGTTATTATGATTATTTTTTTTTAGTTATTAAACTGTTATCATCTCAGTCCATGAGTTTTGTTTGTTCTTTTTCATCAGTTCTCCCCATCCCACTGGTGGTTAGTTGCCAGCCAGAATTAAACTACAACACTGTGCTAGATGGCAAAAAGATTACAGTGCCACGCTAAGAGCACAGGCAGCAGTTCATGTAATCAGGAGTTCATTACCATCTGAACCCAACATGATGAATCTACAGCGCTATCAGGTAAGGCAAACTTGTTTCTACCAAAACAACGCACGAGAAATCTGCCAGACCTAACCACCAGCTCTCCAGGCTAATTAAAAGGGATAACTGATGGTTATACTCTGCTCGTTTATGTGCCAGACACCTTCAGTGTGCCAAAAAACTTGTCAGATGTTGTTAGCCTTTGCTTCCCCATTATCTAGGAGCACTCAACTACCTCTTAGTAGGTACCAGAAGTTATTTGCAGAATTCCAAGCAGTTTGTGGGTCAAAAAAGCTTCTGAACCAGAGAGCTCTTTTTTAAAAAATGGCTCTTGACAGCAACAGCAGCAAAGAGATGTTTGCCTGCATTCACTTTATTTTTACTCCTTCCTTCTTTATCAGCCATAGTGACTGACAACACAAATTTCTTCAGTTAATAGTGAAAGTGACCTCCTGCACAATTTGCCAAAGACAGTGCTTTTCTCCAGAGATTCATAGTTACTCTTCTGTCCCTTATTCTCTCAAACGTGAATTTTCTTTACAGCTCTGCTTGAGACAAGAGGGCTCCTAAGTTCTCTGATCTAATTCAGTTCACAGGAAACAGCATCTACACAAGTCTGTCTCATCCCTCATGACAGCCTGCCTTAATTATACCCTTATTGTGATTTTACACTAGTAGTCATCTGAGAAGCACCTGTACTTCTGTATAAGAGACTCAGGAACTGCAATTAGCACAGAACACATTACTAAATACAAGCCCATCCTGCAAATCAGTTCCCACTTCAACAATTCACAGCGCTCAGAAGCTGCAACCCGAAAGGCTGAGAAGTTCAAGCACAGCGTCAGAAGATGAACAGGTGGATGGATAAGACACACTGCTTTAACTCCCTGCCACAGCCGGGCCAACTGCCCCCAGTGCCTCGCACAACTTCCAGAGGACTGATACCAGGGTTGTGAAAGAGCCAAGAGCAACTTGTGTGGCCAAGACTGACGCAAATCTCACATCACACACAACGCTCCCCTTTGCACCCACGGCATCTTCACTACAAAGAAAGACTGTAAGTGACCCATCACGCAAAATCTTGCGCCCCTCTCACAGCCTACGTTACCAAAGCACGCCAAGCTATAGGCGAGGACTCCTAGCCCTCAGCTGATTCCTTCCCGGCTCCTGCCAGGGTGACAGCACCAAGGAACCCACTGGCACAGCCGCCAGCGCCTGCCCGCTCCGGAGGCTGGAGGAAGCCGAAGAAAACCCGTCCTCGGTAAAGCACAGACCACTGTTAGGGCCACACAAACGCCAAGGCACCCGTTAGAGATGGGCCTCGCCCCCTAGGACTACTGCAGCTCAGGACTCTGCGGAGCCTCCTCCCGCCCTTCGCAGCATCACAGAGCTCGCCGCCCCCGCGGCAGGGCTGGCCCTAGCCAGACTCGGGACACCGGGGCTCCCCTAGCCCAGCATAGCCTCTCAGCACCCACCTGCGCCGCCTCCCTTCATGCCGCCGCCCGGAGCCTCCCGCCGCCGCCCCGTGCGCCCCAGCGGCTCCTCCGCGCTCCTCACCCTGCGCCAGGCACTCGCCGCTTCCGGCCGCCAACCCGGAAGCGTCTCCCGGAGAGCTCCGGCGCCCTTCCGCCCCCGGAGGAAGTGTGGCGGAGGCGATTTCCGTCTCCTGTCCGTGCCCTTGCCCGCCCGGAACCCGGCGGGATGCTGGCGGCAGCGGCGCGGGGACTGGTGCGGGGTGCGCTGCGAGGTGAGCGCGGCAGGGCCGGGAGGCCGCGGCAGGGCTCGACCATGCCGCGGGCGGGGCCGGAGGTTGGCAGGCAGTGAGACGTGTCCGTTTTTCTCTGCAGC
Organism: Pogoniulus pusillus; assembly: GCF_015220805.1. NCBI lineage: Eukaryota > Metazoa > Chordata > Aves > Piciformes > Lybiidae > Pogoniulus > Pogoniulus pusillus. Next base: position 25,538,445 of record NC_087264.1, on the reverse strand, counting down.
TGGCGCACGCCCGGCGGCGGCGCAGGCCCCGGTCCGGCTGGCAGCGACCTCCACCACCGAGACTCGCCGTGAGTGAGCGGGGCTAGCGACGGGAGCGAGGCGGGATCGGGCAGTTGGAGCCAGTGGGTTGGGAAGGCAGTGGAGGAGCAAGAGGCGATCTCTAGCGTCTTCGTCGGTGTCCTTGGTGTCCCTACCAGCGGCCCTGGCGCCTCTGGTACCCCTCTCAGTGGCCCTGCAGTGGACTGGTGGCTCTGGCAGCTCCTGGCCCGGACCCAGGCTGTCTTAGAGCATTATATATGTTCTAGTATGCAAATGTGTTGTGTTTAGATTCAGCTTTACCATAAATAAACTCTGCAGGTCATCTGAAGCTGCCTGATTTCTGTCAGAGATCCTGAGAGACAGACAGACTGATGAAAGAGATTTTTAAGTCAGAAATGAGAGTTAGAGTTGCTGATCTTTCTATATTCCCAGCCATGATCTTAGGAACTTTGTTCTTGTCCTTAGCTACTGTCAGACCCAAAAATGAAGCAGAACAGAAGCAGCTGTGTGCTTTTGGGGAGTATGTGGCTGAAATTCTGCCCAAATACATCCAGCAAGTACAGGTAGGTGCTGTCTGAGAAGTTGTTCTTGCTGGGGGGGAACAGGACCCACTGAACACACCACTTGTTTGTCAGCTGTTTCCAGAATTTGTTCTGGGGAAGAAAGATTGTCAGAACTACATGAAAGTCACTACTATTATTGAGCCCCTTTATCTGATGCCATTATGTGTCTGCTGTACCACATGCTCTCTTTGTTTGGATGTTCTGCTGGGTTCAATGCAATGTTCAGTCAGGCTGGTGTTTTCTGAGGAAACCACTGTTTTCATCAGGTGACCTGTTTCAATGAACTGGAGCTGTTGATCCATCCAGATGGGATCATTCCGGTTCTGACCTTCCTTCGAGACCACACCAATGCCCAGTTCAAATCCTTGGCTGACTTGACCGCTGTGGATGTCCCCTCCCGGCAGTATCGCTTTGAGGTAAGAGCTGGTGGTTGGCACAGGACTTGCAGGGTGCTGATGAGTGCTGATGCCTGTGAGAGCTGTTGCAGCTGTGACCACAGATTTTGCTTTCTGACAATGAAAAGAAAACCCCTTCTGAAATGCTGGAGTTTGTTTAATTCTTGACTGTGGAAGCAGTAGCAAGTCCTCTACTTTCATGGGCTCTTAGTCTGGCTTTCCTTTCATGCTCTGCTGAAAGTCTCTTCCCTTTTCTTTTTTTTTTTTTCCCTATTTTGGTTTGGTTTGGCAGTGTCTAGAGACTTCTGTCAGACCGGAGTTGATGCTCTTCCATTTTCCATGTGTGGCCACCACAACTGATCTTGTTTTTCTTTCAATCCCATTAATCTTCGTAACAATTTCCCTCTTCTAAAAACAAAACAAAAAATGTTTAGTTGCTTTAAAAACATTCTCTGAAAGTTGGGACAAAATAGGAGATGAGGCAGATGTTCAAAATGCTCTCAAAAGATTTTGGGCACTGAACTTCCACTGACTTTCAGTGAGTATTGGATATGCTGGTCCCTTAGGTGCTTTTGAGCTTCTCACCATAGAGCCTTTCAGCTGGACATAGTAAAAATAAGTCTTTGGGCAAACCACAGGCTCAGCATATTCCCCCTTACCATGAGAAAGCTTTCCCCACACTAGTGTTGCTAATGTTGTAGTTTAGCTTTGGAAGATCTGTCCAAGACAGTGGCAGAAGATAGCTGGGGCTGACATACTGTATGAAGCTGGCCATGGCTTGGGCAGCCTCACAAAGAGCTCTCTGTCTTCCCACATCTAGTCTAGGCAAACTGTGTTTTGGGTGAGAGATGTGAACTGGGAGATGTTTAGTTCCCAGTGAGGAACAAGAATAATGGAAAGTGACCGATTTTCCCCTTTGGTTTATCTTGTGATATTAAATCACTTACCCACAGCTGCTCAGAGAGCAAGGGGTGGCATTGCTTGCCATCTCTGTAAGATGTCTGTTTTTTTCCTTTGCTGAAAACTAAGTGTATTTATTCTTAGCTTTCTCCTGCTGGATGCTGATAGTAGTTGATAGCCATTTTCTTTGTGACAGACCATTGAATGACTTTTGTCAAATGTCTCCATCCCTTCAGTATTCTCTTTTATTAGTATTTAGTATCCTTCAGCTCTTCTCCATCAGTCATGCTTTCTAAATCTCACATCATTTCTGTTACACTTCTAAGGACCAAAGCAATAAGCTCCTGGAACCTGAGTTGTAATGGTGTCTCTAAATGCCCAGCTCTGAAGTGCTGAAAAAGAACATTTGAAACCACCTTCAGGTGTCCTTGCTTAGCCACTGTTGTACTGCAGAGAGACTTAGTGCCACACAAGACCAATGCCTTGCTTTGTTCTACTTCAGATTGTGTACAATCTCCTGTCTCTGCGGTTCAACAGCCGGATCCGTGTGAAGACATACACCGATGAACTGACGCCCCTTGACTCAGCCGTGTCTGTGCACAAGGCAGCCAACTGGTATGAGAGGGAGGTGAGTTACAGTCTATCTGGGAGCACAGCCCTGGTGGGCACAGGCTGTGTTTTCCTGATTAAATTGATTCCTGTGGCTCTGAGGAAGAAAGAGAGAAGTGTTTCCCTGGCTGGCTTTTCAGAATAGGAGATTTGCTTTTGAGTGAGTTCCTGCATCAGTTTTGTTGGCACTGCGCAGAGCCAGGAACCTAAGTGAAATTTTATGGACATAGTACATGAAGTGGTTTGGGTTTTCCTAATCTAATTTAACTCTTTTTCTTTTAGGTCTGGGACATGTATGGTGTTTTCTTCGCCAACCACCCTGATCTAAGGCGAATCCTCACAGACTATGGGTTTGAGGGCCATCCTTTCCGGAAGGACTTTCCACTCTCTGGTTATGTGGAGGTAGGAGATAGGCTCGTGTCTAAAGCTATCAAATCTCTCCAGTACTCTTGTCTAAGTTTTGGTACAGAGGTGTGACTGCTTTACAATACTTTACTTGAGAGGCACTAATGATGTTTCACCTGTGTGTATTCCAGAGGTGTTGCATAGATCTCATGCATGGAAGTGTGTAGTTATCACAAAGTACCATCTGTAATAAGGCAGCCTAAGGCCAGAGACATTGAGAAAGTGTCATGTTCTGTATATTAGAAACATTTGTTAGGCAGAGAAAGTGCTTCTGCTTCTGAGCGTTATGTTAGGAAGCACAACCAAATCCAAACAAATTGCTAAAGGTTCATGAGAGCAGGCCCCAACAATGCCAGGTGGACGAGCCATCTTATTCCAGTGACTCAGGAGGAACTCCTTTGTCATATGATAAAGTAAACATGTAATTTTGTGTGGACCTCATAAAGATTATAGGCTGGGTGCTCCTAATTCAGGGTGATTAGGACACTTGAGGTACCTAGCAGCAAAGAGAAGGGTTTTCCTATAGAGTTCAGAGGTCTTGGTGGCTTCTGATGAATAATGAGGAGAACCAAAGCTGTGACAGAGGCATAAGAAGTAGGATTGCCTGTACGAGAAGGTGATCTGGGTCATTGCTGTGTACAGCAGGGGTGCTATGAGGACTCTGTGAAAATAGCTGGCCTGTGTCCTTTGCACTCTCCTAGGTGCGGTATGATGATGAGGTGAAACGAGTAGTGGCAGAGCCTGTGGAGCTATCCCAGGAATTCCGCAAGTTTGATCTGAACAGTCCTTGGGAGGCATTTCCTGCCTATCGCCCAGCGCCAGAAACCCTGAAAATAGAAGCTGGAGCCAAGAAAGAAGATGCAAAATAGCTACAGAATGGAGCAGATGCACAGCACTCTCCTTTCTGTTCTAGCACAGTATTTATAATAATAAACACTGATAAGAGATTCTTGCCTTGTTATGTATAATGGTGGTTTTGATGAACAGGGCGAGGAGTGCTAATTTATTGGTCATCTAACTGGTAGATGTTAGTGCACTTGAGTTGCAAGACACTGGGTTTGTCTTTTTGGTTTGCAAATTGACTGGAGTGCAGGCATTCCCTGTGGCTCAGGTGCATTTTACACACTATTTCTGCGCAGAGTACACAAGACTGTCCTAAAGTACCTGTGCAGCTGAAACTATGGGACAGCAGGATCTGAGCTCTGAGATGGATGTAGGGTGACCATCATCTTGCAGCAAACAGGCAAAGCTCTGGTGAACGGTTCTAATACAGCTGTTAGGACAGACATGTACCTGGGTCCAGACCAACGCCACTGGAAATCCCTGTATTATTTCCTTGGGAACTGGATTAGTGCCTGTTCTCGTGGCAAAAGGGGGAGTTGCAGGTAATCTCTCACGCTGGCTTTTTCTCACAATCACTCCAGCGTCTTCCAACTGTTTTTCTCCTACAGTCAAAAGTATCTTTCCTTGTCCCATAGGCAAGAGTCTGCCTTTTTGTCCCTACTCCAGTTATTTTGAACTGTATAATAGCATTGGCCCTATCTTTGCTCAAGTGGAAGAGCTCAGCTCTCACTAAGACAGCTGGAAAACCCTTCGTTTCAGTGCACTCCCCAGCTGTTTGAAGAAAATGATATTACAGCAGTCATCAATTAATAATGTCCCTTGTCCTTTCTCCAGAGCATGCACATTGCAGCAGAAGGCTGACCTCATTAAGATCTGAAAACTTTAGTTTAAGAGATTTCATGAAAGATCTTACAAACTGATTGTAGAGGGCCCCTGAATCATTCAGTATTTAAGCTTTTAAATTTTGAGAGCACTAGTTAAAAAAGGGGGTTGAGAGAGGTTAGAGCATGGGATGGAGGAAGGAGTAGGACAACAATCAAGAAAAGAAGCACTGAAACTAGCATGTGATCTGTTTTCAAGAACGAAGAGCTGAACTGTATCCTAAGAACTGCTTTCATGTTTGTTTGTTTCTCCTGCAGCCTTGTAAACATGGGCTTCTTAAATCCTTGTTTTGGTTTGGTTTTAATTTATTTCAGGCCACTGTGGCTGGCATTGTTTGAGATGTGACTCAGGCAGTGTCCTCCAGTTAAAGTTAATATAATTTGCCACTCACCTCAAAAGTTACAGCTCTATGGGAAAGAGGAAAGAAAAGGGAACACAGATGAGCAGAATACAACTCTTAGTTCCACTTTGGATCTGCCATCAATTGAGCTGATTGAATTGGAAATGCTCTTCCTTCACCATCTTCCACAGCTGGTTCTGTTTCCTGTTGCAGTGGCTCTTTTCACGTGCAGATTCCTATTGCACAACAGAGAAGAGTTTCTGGCACCATTTCTGTTACTGTGAAAGTTCTTTTTACAGCACATTTCCCCCCACATTCTCCCTCCCCCCCTCCCAGGTTGCTTGAGGCACCGTGCCAAGACTCATGGTCCATGTATCATAAACAAGAGCTGTTTCCCAGTGCAGTGAGTCAGAAGACTGGTGGCAGCAGGAACAGAAGGAAAGCTGCTATTTGGACTTAATGTCTGTGCGGAGGGAGAATTCAATTGATGTGACATGAAGAAATGTTGGACACAGTGCCCTGTGTAACAGTGGAGGTTACAGTCAGTGCTTCACTCCAATGTCCCGTAAGGTCATTGTCCTCACCTTCAGTAACTCGAACTTCACCTTCCCTGGGAGCTATATATGTCTTCCTTCCCTTCTTTCCTCAGTCTTCCTCTCCTCATCTTCCTCCTCTAAGCACCTGCTAGACAGACCCAAGCTGGGGACTGCTATGTCCCCATGTACTGATACTCATTGTCATGCAGAAGTCTTGTCACAGGAGAGGACAATGAGCCAGCCTGGCTGACACTGATGTTTCCTAGAACCATATAACAAGTTCTCCCTCTGGGAGGTTTGATACAGAACTGAACAAGTGACATCTCTTCTGCCTGCTTGTGTATCTTGGCAGCTGCTGCCCCTCCATGAGTCTGTGCAGACTGCTGGCCTTATCTTTTTGTGATGTTTCAGGATTGTTTGCAGATTTTCAAACTCAGGAAAGCTGGAAACAAAGCCAAGGAGCTGAGCAGAAATGTGGAGGTATGATGGAGGTGCTGTGTGAAAACAGGGGACTAGGAGGTTCTCTCTTCTCCAGAGGCAGTCCCGTGTAGTGAAATTTCATGCAAGTAATAGCTTCCCCTAACAAACTGCAACACAACATCATTTTTTGGAAATGAAGCTTAAATGATTCTGCCAAAAACTTCACAGCAGTCTTCCAAGTTTCCAAAATATGATGGAAAATATCCTTCAGGGTCAGCAAACAGAAACACAGAAAAGTGGACTGGGTCCAAGAGAGGCTGCTGGGACCAGAAGCAGCGAGGGCAGACACTGCAGCAGGGACAGACGTGGCAGCAAACAGCTCTGGTATCCCACAGGCAGGGCTCAAGGCAAGGTGGCCGGGCTGCCATGGCCAGGGCACGGCTCGGCAACTGGCTGATCCTCTGCATGCTTGCTGGCTCCCAGAGGCTGACAGGTAGGATGCGCACCTGCTAGTGCTGAGCTTGGCACAAGTCCCTGCATTGCCAGCAGCAGACTTCTGCTGCTTCCGCTCTGGTCTACAGCGCCTGCTTGCTGTGCTGGCAGGGAGTGAGCTTGAGTTCCAGCAGGGGCTGTCTGCTGTGGGAGGCAGTTGTACCTACTCAGAAGATATAGATGTGATGCTGGTTTTAGAAGCAGAGGGAGGGTTTTCTTGAGTCCCTCTTGAAAAAAATCTGCTCCTGCAATATGGTTGTGTATTTTCCAGCTGCTTTTTGGGAGAAACCCCCCATCCTGTTGAATGGCTAAATAAGTAAGGGGCAATTTTCCCGTCTCCAGAGAATACTGACATTGTTTTTTCAATACATTATTTGTTATGCTTTGCTTGGCTTTTGTTTTACTCAAAAATCTAACACTACATATATTTATGGGGTGGTTACTCACCACAGCACTTGTTTGGCAGCTGTTCAACAAATGCACTGACTTTGCAGCTGACCAGATATCTCAGTAGAGAGCTGGAGGGTTAGCAAAGAGAAGCGCAGCACAGACATATTCAGACCATGCAGCATTTTTACCTGAGCTGAAAGCCTTGCTGGCACATCTATGGGGGAAAAGGAAAGAGCAGCTTTATACCTGTGCACATACCAGGGGCACAGCTGGCTTGGACCAGTGTGCTTGCAGCTGTGTGGAGAAACCCCTCAGCAGCCTCTGTGTGTGGGGGATTGGCAGTGAGAGTTTTCAAGGCAGCTCAGGCATCACTCTGAGAAGTTTTAATCAAGGATGGAAAGCCAGAGATGGGGCTTGGCAGTAGTCATCACACATACAGTGTTAAATCTTTTTCCTACTTTTCTGAAGCACCTGCTGACCTTGCCTCTGGAGCACTCAACAGAAAGTCTCCCTCTTTTTTATTAAAAAAAAAAAAGCCTTCATACCTAAAATTAATTTTAAAAGAAGTGTCAGAGAACTTATTATTTACACAAGCTTTTTCCATTTCATGTTTTCTGACCTGAAGGATGAGTCTGTAAGAAGGAAGGAGGGTCTTGGCTACATGGCTATGCTGACCAACACAGAGAATGGAGGGGTGCAGTCTCTCCTTCATGAGGAAGCTGCAAAAAAACAGCAACCCACCAAATCCCTCAATTCAAGCCCATCCATGTTCGGCATGAGGGGCTTCCCTGATGCCTGTTAGAGCAACAGCCTTTGCTCCTTCACACTTCAGCTCAGGACTAAGGGCTACCGTATCTAAAACTGACACTTGCATCCCTTAACCACTTCTGTATCTCTTAAAAAGCTTGTTTTGCCTACCAAAAATCCCGTGGTCAGCATCTGTCATGTTTGGCAAGCTGTGAGTGGCAGCTCACAAATACCAAAGATGTTATTAAGAACCAAATGACAAGAATAAACAGGAAGGGCTATGGTCTTGTGCTATCAAACTCTGCCTGATGTTTTCCAGATGAACATCCTCACGGAAGGGACAGTGCCAACACCCGTACACACCATCATGGCCCAGAGGACGCTGACATCATGTTAGAGGTCTCTGCAGTGTTGGGGCCTGTGGGCCAAAGCACTGTGAACAGCCACACTCCCATGTGCTTGCACATAAAAACTCACGTGTTTTGCCTGTTCTCATCCCTGCCGAGTTTTGGGAGTGCCTGGAAAACACCTTGGTGGTGCCTCAATTGTGTTTCTGCTCCCTCCAACTGCAGGGTGCACCTGAAAGGTGCTCTGCCGCCTCCATGGCATGTCACACCCCTCAGCCATGGCAGCCTGGCTAGGGAGCTGCTGCAAGTGGAACTGCAGCAGGAGAGGCAGGGTGGGAGGTGAGAGTGGAGCAGTCCTATGGGAAAACTGAGGCGTGGGGCCGGTCAGAACAGGAGTGTGGGGCTGGTGCAGAGGCAGACGGAGCAGGACTAGGTGAGCCGTGGGCAGCAGGTCAGGGAGTAGCCCAAGATCTGGCAGTGCTGCATGTGGCTTCACAGCTCGGTTGTCACTGTCAGAGGTTTGTGGCAGGCTTCCCGTGCACGTGCTGCTCTTCTCTTCCAGATGCTCTGGGGAGGCCTGGATGTGCAGGCCAACGGGACCAGCCGGCTGTGGGATGAGGAGCTGGCCTCCCTGCGCCCGGCGCGGCGGCTCCTGCACATTCTAGAGGATGAAGTTCCCAAAACGCCGCCAGAGGTGGAACAGCATCTGAGATACTACTCCCTGACAGATAGCCCCTTGCTTGCACTGGAGTTTCACCGCCTTCTTCTCACCGGTGTTTACTGTGCCTACCAGGTTCGCTCTGTGCAGGGTTTGGATAAAAATCTCTGGATTAGTTTTTTCTCTCAGTTGGTTGATGAAATCTTTCGTGACCTGTGCAAGGGGCTCTGCCCTGCAAATACCACCCTCCTCCTGGCCTCCTGGCCCTGGAAGGAGAAGCCTTTGCATTTAGCATCCCTGAAACATTTCTATCGTTCTAATGTGGCCAGGACCAAGAGAGACACTTAACAAGGGCAGCTGCTGCAGGGAAGGACACACCTGACTGCAGCTGCATCCCTGGTTATTTGGGATGCTTTCCACGTTATCCAGAACTCTGTACAAATACATCATCACTTCCCGTCCCACCTTCTGCATTGCACTAGTGACCTTCTAAGGTTACTCAAGCTTTTATTTTTAGACAAAATAGGGCAAAACTATAAAATATGCTTGACCCTTTATTGGTTTTATTCCTGTTTCTCAGGCAGGCTGTGCTGAAGGGGGCAGTGCTGCTCAGATGTTCTCTATTGCCAACCCTTAACTGGGGAGAAGCTCTGGCAGATTTTCCCAGGCTGATACACTGGTGTCCTAGCTGACTTCATTTTAGACAACTCAGCCCAGCTTCCTTTGTGTTCCTACCAAATGCAGGTTCTTGTCTCCTCTCTAGTAACCAGCTAAGCAGATTTCGTTGTGTTTCATGATATAGGTCACATTTTATTTTGGCTTTCTGCTCATGTGGCATCACATTTTATGTGTCCATAGTAATTTCCACCTCATGTCTTCATTCTTCTTTAAAAAGACAGCTTGAAAATGTATGTATTCCGTGAAGTTCTCAAGTATTTGCATATCATATTTACAGATGTGCACTGCTTTGTGCCCATTATCACTTTGGAATATACTTCCACAAATCTCATTTAAATTCCTAGGCATTGTGACCTAGTTATTTCCTCAGCAGCTTTTACCTCTTCTATGAAGTTCTTTCGTACAGCTATGGCACTTTATGAGTCAAACGTAATAAACACACACTCTTTACCCTCAAAATCAGATTTAGGATTATTTGAGAGAAAGAGATCATTAGCCTTTCACTCTCTTACATATTGGATTGTAGAATTAAATAAATGTGATTATCTAGTTGGGAAGGTGTTGATTTTTGTTTTGTTTCTACTAGCCTTCCCACTGCCACTTACAGGGACATTAAATATGAACATTCATAGCATGTGCTTAGATGATGGGATCCATAATGCCCTTTCTATGAATACAGTCCTAATTTTCCATGTTCAGACAGGAAAGCATGTGTGACTTTCAAAGTGGGAGCTGCAAGCATTTGACCTAGTTCATATTTTTCTAAGCTGTCATTGTCCAACAGATGAGAAGTGGTGAGGCGGAGATAAGAAACCTGGAAGCAAGGTGCCACAGAGAATGGTTTTAGAGGTCAGGTCAGGGCTGTGACAGAAGCTAGATTTACATAGTTCATGAAGGAGCTGGCCTGGTGCTTGTATTTGTTGGTTTGTTTGGTTGGTTTTCCCCAAAGGCTGTAGGAATGAAGATGAGCACTTTATTTGAAGTGTAAATCCTGGCAAATAAGTGTTACACCTAATGTTCTTCTATCCTCCCACTGCTTTTTTTACACACCTCCAATCTCCACTCTTCAACCTTTTCCCAAATATGTTTCCAGCGTTTGATATCTAGGACAGCTATAGAGTGACAGAAGCAGGGATGCTGCAGACAAGCCCCATTCCTCATAAGAAGTACCAACAGTGCACCCACAACAATGACAAGAGTGTGGACACACAGATTGACTCTATCACACAGTGCAGCTCCTCCTAACACACTTCCTGTCCTGAGCTGGAATCTGAGCCAGTGAGAAGCACACAAGTTTCACAAGTAACCACAAATTCCAGTCTGAGAAAATTCTACATTTTTTGTGGGTTTATTACATTCATTTCCATTACATTTATTCCCTCCCCACATACACAAGGAAAGTAATCACATCCTTTGTTCTCCAGGTGCTGGGGATCTGCAGTCACACTGCTGCAGTGTTCTCTGATCCTCAGCATCCACTTCATTACAGCACCCCACCCCTGCCCCGAAACTACCTCATGCTTTACGTTGAAATCAAACACCAACACAGGACAGGCACAGACAACCAGTAAGGACCATTCTAGGGATTAACAGCAGACACAGCAGTGGCCTTGCAAACAGGGCACAAGCGTGTAGCATAGGGACAACACTGGACACATGAGAGCATGCTCAGAGGGTGATATTCAAAGAGGAGCTGTACCCAAGTTCATGGCACCTTGGCTCTTACGCTCCTTTCAGGTCTGCATTTAATTATTTGACCCTTGGGGTGAGGTGGCACCCGGAAGCCACTTTGACTGAGCCTCTGGGTAGATCAGAAAGCCTGTGAAGGTGATGTACTTGCCATGGTTGCTGTAGGCACCATAGCCATCATGCTGATGGCTGTAGAGCCAGATGGTGTCCCCATACTGCAGAGGCAGCATGATACTCTGGCTCTGCATCTCTCGCCTTTTGGAGTGGTTGTCATCATAGATCATGGCCTGCACCTCATTGTGGTTCTTCATAAGCTTCACTGACATAGTCTTAAAGGGCATTTTGCCAATGGTGAAGGAGAAATAGTATGCACCAGGTATACGGCAGGTGAAGATGCCAGTGGAGGAATTGAAATCTTTTCCAATGTTCACAAACTCTGTGTCAAATGTGATTGGTTCATGCAGGGTTTGCTTGTCATCTGTGCCCAGGAGGCTTTGTGAGCGGGCAACAGAAAACGCAGAGCGAGGGTCTTGCTCCCTCCTTGGCTGATCAGATAACATGTGTCGCTGTGAAGCTTCGTTCTGCTCTCCGGGAAGCTGCTGAGCAGTGTGATGGTGCGGCCCCAGCTCTTGAGGGCTAAGAGCATTATGGAAGAAGGCAGAAGTGTCTGGATAGATCAGGTAGCCATTGAAAGTTGTATAGGGGCCCACATTGCTGTAAAGAGCATACTTGGGATCTCCATGTAGACGCAGCCAAACAGTGTCACCATAGTCGAGCTGCAGCATGGCACTCTGGCTAGCTACCTTCCTCTCCTTGCGGTGATGTTCATCGTACACAATCACTTGCACCTCATTCTTGTTTCTCATCAGCATGACAGACAAGTTTTTCTTTGGGTATTTCCCAACAGTGAAGGAGAAGTAGTAGGCTCCTGGAATCCGACAGCGGAATAATCCTGTCTTGGGATCAAAGTCATTGCCAATGTTCACATACACTTTGTCAAAGGTAATGACCATCTCAGAGCTTCCTTCCATGCTGCTGGTTCTGGCCACAGAGAAAGCAGAACGAAATTCAGTATTGGTGTCTGCTGGGAAGCCATCTGTAGGAAGGAAAACCATGCAGCAAAGGAAGACAAACATGATCTGAACCTTCATCATTGTATCTGAAAGGAAAAAGAAGCGTATTTTAGCAGCAATCCCATTAATTTCCAGTTGATACTCCATCTGAAACCCAGACTGAAATCTGGCTACATTGACAGGAAGGTCTATGTCCAAATACTAGAAGTTTCCAGTGCATTCTCTGATCAGTGTACAAGATTATACTTCAGTTCTGGTCCCAGCACCATTTTGGTATTTCCTAGCACAAGCCAGACCTTTTTTTCCCTGTACTCACTGGAAGAAAAAGAATCTTCTCTGAGAGCCTGGCTATCCTACAGCTTGTCTGCAAAGCACTTTGCTGCTCACGGTGCAGAAAAGTCCCAGAGAATGCTGAGGCTTCGCCAGAACTTCTTTTTGTGGTGATTTTATTCGCAAGACCAAGGACGAAACAAAGCCCTACACAGACCCTGCATTATATACTTCTGAGATCCGACGAACGGCAGGGAGCAGGAGACACATACTCTGGAGATTCCCATGCAGGTGCCATTGCCTAGCACTGCACTAGCTGGTTCATGGGAGCTGGGAGCTGGAAACTGAGAGCCAGATAGATTGGTGGACCCCATTATTCAGACAGACTTCACCATGAATCTGTGAAGAGTGTAAAGAAACTAGAAGAAGGGGGAAGGTCTAAGGAAGGAAGGAAGACAACCAAGACAATCAGTGAAATGAAAAATAGAGTGAAGACAAAAGATAAATAAAAGGCAAGTCTCCCAGAGTTCAGAATCCCTAAGAGAGAACCAAGATAGCAAACCCAGGAGAACAGCTCCCTATTTGGATAATAGACCAAAGAGAAAAGATTTTTTTTTGACCCTTAGAGGAATAAGTTTGAGCTAATGGGATTTTCTGCTTCTAGCTTCTGTGATTTGTTTTTTCTTTGGGCTGAGGCCAAAGCTCATCTATTAGTGCTTTCAGGCTGAAAACAAAACTGCCAGTCATTCCAGTGAGCAGCTTCTCTCTCCGTCACCTCTCTGTGCTTATTAAAATATCATTCAGGCTGGGAGGCGACTGCCTGGTTTGCAGTCTGCTCCATCTGTCACCTCAGAACTGGGGCCTTGCCAGCCTGCAAACAATGAATTCACAGACCAGCAGAGCAGGAGCAAAGCATGCAGCTCATTGCAGGAAGGGGTGAAGACAAACCCCATATTAAAAGGGATGAAGGGGTAAATATGTGCCTAGTAATTGGAGCAAAGCAGATGGAATCTGCACAGACTGTGAGGTGGCAATGGGATCCTGTTTTGGCCAGGTGTGATACCTAGAATCACTCAGCAGCAGGAATTCAACTTGGCCCACAGTCCCTGCTCCTTCAGTCTTGAGAATAAAACTGAAATCTGAAATGCATCTCTAATAAATATGAACCTGAGAACAAATTAGATTCTCAGTTACATCAAAGTGACACATTAGCAAAGACAAAAAGAAGTATCTATCCACATCTTAATTTTGTATTGGATCACTCCTCCCACAAACAACTCAATGTTCTCCTCCATGTCCTTGAATTCTAAATGTCTTTTCTGGCTTAGCCTGCTTCTCCTGAGCACACCCATGGGACACCATGGGCTGCACTGAAGGATGCTGAGAGAGTTGACTGACGTCTGAGGTTGCAGGTGACGCCAAAACCTAGTGAGTGTTCAGTGCTGTCCCTGCTTTCAGCAGGAGGTCACACTATAGACCTCTAAAGCCATGATTCCTGGTTCTGTAATAGATTTCCAAAACTTCTCACAGCTGAAACTTCACTCACTACTAACCCCAGCAATGACTCTTAAATGGAATGAACAAGCTAAGGGCAGATCTGATGGACATTTTCAATGGTACTACTAAACCATAGCTAATTGCCATGCATACTGCCTTTGTTTTTTCCCTTATTTTGCCATTTAGTTTGTGAGCTCCTTAGAGCAAAAGCTTTCTCACTTCCCATGTCTGTGTGCTATTTGACCATTGCTGCCATTTAAACAACACTAATAGGTCTAATATCCATCACGAACTAAATCCCAAACTATCACACTGAGAGCTCAGCCTCTGCTTCAGCAGTAGGAGTTCTGCAGAGTGCTACACCTAGCATATTAGGCTCATTTCAACTTTCAGCATAGAAAACCAAGCCCTAAAGGCAAACTTTTAAGGACAGTTAGACGTTTCCAATTCATACTCATTGACTGTTATTCTGAAGATCACCATAGTGTGGCCACATGGAGAACCAGGATGACTGTGACATGGCTGCATGCCCTGGAGACAAAAAATGACAGGACAGAGATTGGCAGTTGTGTTTTCAGCTGCACTAACCAGCCTGGTTCTAAAGCACTGCCTGTGCTGCAGGTCTTGATCAGCATATCTGAGAGCAAGCCTGTCACTGCTGGCCAAAACAACACAAAAAGGCAAAACATTTTAATAAACTCCATAGAGAATCTGACTTCAAGTTCCTTCAAATGACCACTACCACTGTTTCTGCCCCAAAGCTGATTTCTCTGTAATAAAGTCACCTATGAAAGGTTGGAACTCTCAGTTATGGTTGCTGTTGCAGTCTCTTATTTACCATCTCTTCTCAATAACTTACTGGCAGGTCATTTAAATAAGGCAGTTAGTTATGCTGCGTTTCCTTAGCAAGTTGCTTCCTTGACAGCTCCCACTCACCACTTTCAGGACTATTTAGGTTCTCTGTCTTTTAAAAAGAATTTAGAAAGTATCTAATAACTGCTTCTCGCACTAAACCAGTCTAAGAATAGTTTGCCAATCATTAGGAAGACTCAACTAGCTACAGGGCTGCCATAAACAGGCAACTCATGACAGCTCTTGGACTTGAGTATTAGCATTCATATTTACTAATCTGAAAGATAAAGATTCCTTAATTCTCTGTTGCCCATCCAGCAAACGCTTCTGGTGTCCATGTCTGTTACTGGGATAATGTTCTTCTAGCAGGGAGGAGAGAGTACCAGGTTGTCCACCAGACACTGTGATATTAGCCTGGAGTTCATGCAATGGCTTAACCTGCAAAAATACAGTGAGGTGGAAGATGTGGGATAGAGGTACAGGGTGGGACTTCAGAATGGGCCACGTATCACATGCAACAGCTGTGTTATTCTTACCATATCTACAGAGGGATCAGGGCCCTTTGTCCCCTCCTACTCCTTATCGTGATGACACCACAGAAGTAAGTGGTGAAGCTAAGCAGATCCACCAAGGCATGCTGCTGCCTTTGCACTAAGCAGTACCAACAGAGACAGCAGCCCTCCAGGGAAGAAGGCAAGAAACTAATTTTGGAATAGGAGGCACAAAACACACGATGGAGCTAAAAGGTTCTCAAAGGCTCTGACATTAAATTAACGACCTGGAAAGAAGGGGAACAGGAGTTACAAATCTTTTATGAGAAGAAAGAGATAGACTTTAACAAACTCTAATAGCTTTGTGCTTGTTGGAGTGAGTTTTGTGTCCTGGAACAGAATCAAACAATTTACAAAAATACTTCCAGTAAAAGAAAGGTCACCCCATTGCTAGACTTGTAGGCCATATCTTCTTGCAAAACTCACAAGGGTTTTCTTTTCATTCCAAAATATTAATGAGCTAGATTCCCTAGTTTTACCTCAGGCAGGAGTCCTTTCATTTCAGTGGGAGTTTTACCCAAAAGATCACTGAAGAATGAGATACGAAACTAAAGTGAAGCAGTGAAGTTGAATTAACTGCTTGTAAAGGTTCTTAAAATCCTGTAAACTGCAAGAGTAAAGTGCTGTTCTTCCTAGCTCTCACTGTAATATTTAAGGACAGCTGCAGATGTTTCAATTATTTGAATCAGTGGAAGCCTGTGTAATGAACAGCCCTCTTGGACTAGAGTTAGCAAGATTTTTTTTCCCCAGATACTACATACTGTCTGTTCCACTCATCCGATCCAGATTAAGAGCATCAGATAATGATGCAAATGAATCACTTCTTCCAGCATAGAAAAGAAATTAATTACAGCAGATCTTCAAAAGCAAAATCTGTATGAAGATGACTGTGTGAGAAAATCAGAGATTCACTCAGGGTTTTGGCCTTTCTCTGCTCTTGATAAATGTGGGTTTTTTTGAACTCTGGAACAATCCAGGGAGGTACAAAATTGAAGCATACAGGATATTTTTTTGAAACAACAAGCCACCCTTTGAATGCCAGAACTGTATGGCACTAATGCAGAAAGTATTCCATAGAAAACACTGATGTTTTAAAAAACATCTCTGCATTATAATGAATTGGGTAAACTGAGTTGTGACACCAGACAGGAACTACAATTAATGTTCTGCAACCAGCTCAGACCTGTATTCTGTTTCATTGTTAAACACCATGGCTCGGTTTTTCTACCCCAGTTCCTTCCACTGAAAAACCATGATCCCCTATTTGTCAATTTTCTTTCAATCCTTAGTTGTAAGAAGTACTTACAGACATTAAAGGAAATTTCACTAGGATGAGAGTAAGTGTTCCAACTAGACACAGGCTGCACTGGCTTTCCTTCCTCTTTCATACTGCCACTTCTATTTGCATGCCAAATTACTCAGCAGACTGTCAAGGACATCTCTCCTCTCATATCCTTATTGGAATGAAAATAACTGTTAAAAGTAGGTTTGTTTGTCCAGGAACTAACAGGAGCCTGTAGAAGTTGACACACATGCAAGTGCACTGAATAGAAAAGTAATTTTGTCTGTCTATATATTACAGGACTCACAACTTTCATATTACATCTTTCTGCTGAAGATTGCTGCACATGAGACTGTGGAAATATCATAAAGACATACTGGAACCTATGGTACACCCTCAAGGTTTGTTCATTGTACTCTCTGTCCTCAATTTCCTTTCTGTGCTCCTGCACTTAGTATCAGCCAGAATATGGTTTTAATTTAACTGCTGTTAATTTAATTTAACTGTTCAATTTAACTGTTGTGTATGAGCCCAATCACAAAAAGGAACAAGTTTGAGATTTTTATTGCCTATTCTCTTTTCTAGCTGCATAGCCACACCTGCTCCTCCCCCTCACTTGAGTGGGCACAGAATTCTCACTCTTCCTGGAGCTCTGTGCCTGCCGTTGTTGCTTCCAACCTATTCCCCCACTCATTGGAATGCTGCCCTCCAGTCTTTGCTTTAAAACCTACCCACCCGGGCAAAAGCTAGAGGGAATATGCTTGTTCTTGCTGGTTGATTATCAAATCACCAGTAAGGATGAGCCTGTCGAGTCCAGCAGCCATCCTCTAAGGGAAGTAATGGACAGCTGAGTGCCAGCTGGGACAGCATGTCATGGCAACAAAATGCATTTCTGTTTCCTAGGTGTGTCTGAGCTTAGTGACTGCTAAGAGCTGATTCAGCAATGCAACCAAAGACATTCACAGGGTGAGAAACTCTGATCCCCCTTTTTATCACCTCTTATTAACAGACAGCTTCAGAGAGGATGAGATTTTGGTTGATAGATCACCTGTAACACTAGTTTCATTAATGGAAACATAATTGCTTCGTTATTTTTATCTATTGAAGAATAACACACTTAGAGAAAACATCACTCTGGTATTTTCTGAGAGTAGGCTGTGCAAATCCATTTGAAAAAAACCCTGTCCTGGGGCATTTGCCCACAAGAATGCTGCTTTCCTTCCAAGTTTTTATTCTTGTCTTGACAGGTAAGGTAGGAAAGCATGCTGTCTTTTTACATCTGCCATCACACTCAGCAAAAAAACACCTTCATTTCTTCTCACGCCCTGCTGTTTCATTACTGTGAAGATACTCAGAGAACACTGTGAACTGCACTGCAGAGTTGCTCTTCACTGCCAACATGCTGCAACATCTCAATTTGGAAATTCACTCTATAGAGTAGAAGCATTAAGATCTGTGTATCTCTGCTCTGGCATCTTCCTTTCTGCTCTTGCTCCTGCTGGGTCAGGACACCAGCCTGGAGCTGGAGAAATGAGAAGAATCAAGCATCACATGCTCAGCATCAAAGCAGAGCCCAGTATTATTCCAGAACAAAAAATCTGTTCTGCCAAACTCTGCTTGGGGAAAGGAGGTAGCAGTCAAAGCCCACATATGTTAGAATTATAGAATAGTTTATGTTGGAAGTGACCTCAAAGATCATCCAGTTCCAACTCCTCGCCAAAGGTAGGGACGCTTCCCACTAGAGCACATTGCTCAAGGCCTCATCCAACTTGGCCTTGAACACGTCCAAGGAGGGAGCATCCACAACTGTGCCAGTGTCTCATCACTCTCACTGTAAAGAACCCATTCCTAATGTCTAGTTTAAATCTCCCCTCTTCCAAGATAAACCCATTACTCCTCATCCTGTCATTACAAGACCTCGTAAATAGTCCCTCCCCAGTTTTCTTTTAGGCCCCCTTCAGATACTGGAAGGCCACTATAAAGTTTCCTCAAAACCTTATTTTCTCCAGGCTGAAGAGCCCCAACTCTCTCAGCCTGTCCTCATAGCAGAGCTGCTCCAGCCCTCTGAGCATCTTGGTGGCCTCTTCTGGACTCACTCCAACAGTTCCATGTCCTTATTGTGTTGGGGGCTCCAGAACTGCACACAGTACTCCAGGTGGGGTCTGAGGTGAGCAGAAAAAAGGGGGAGAATCCCCTCCCTTGCCCTGCTAGCCATGCTTTTCTTGATGCAGTCCAGGACACGGTTGCTGTCTGGGTTGCACTCACACTGCCAGCTCATGTTGAGCTTTTCATCAACCCAGACTCCCAGGTCCTTTTCCTCAGGGCTGCTCTCAGCATTCGCCACACAGCCTGGAGTTGTGCTGGGATTGTGCCAACCCAGGTGCAGGACCTTCCTTACGCTTGGCCTTGTTGGATGTCATGAGGTTGGCCTGGGCCCACCTCTCCAGCCTGTCCAGGTCCCTCTGGATGGCATCCTAGCAAGTCAACTGTATTAATAAGTCTTTTTTCTGGTCCTGTTCTCTAGCTGTTGAACATGACAAGTCCATTGCAACCACACCCATGAATTGGCAGTCAGATCAAGAAGCAGTCACTTAACCAGTAATTATTGCATGTGACCACCCCCACTTTTGTCATCAGCCAGTCTCTTGAGACCCAGATTTTCCCCGTGGTGGCATAGAAGTTCTTGATTAACAATGAACCTCTACAACACACACAGTGCTCTCTTAGTTAGTTTTCATGAATCAAGTTTATCAAATACTCACCTCAACAGCATTCTTTAGCTCCACAGATACACAGCTAAAAGCAGCAAAGCAAGTCAGCAAAGTTAGCCATTGGCATGTGTGTTAAGGCTGACCCTTCATGATCAGCAGTGTGCACTTCCTTATTCCTAGTGGCCATCCCTTCCAAGTCCCTTGTAAAGGCTCTCATGAATGCCAATAGACAGCTGCAGCCTGGGCCCCTTCAATTTTGTAGCCATTTCACTAACAATTATTCCTGACAGGGCTATAGCTGGTGCAAATGACACCATCAAGGCTGTGTGTCGGTAGCTGGTGTCTTCAGGAAAACCCCAGTTTCTGCCTCCACTTTTCAAACTCTGAGCATATTTTGGCCGATGGATTTAGTTAGTTGTCATCTTCTTCAACAGGGAGTGACACACTTTCTCCCTTAAACCTTGGACAAATTAAGTTTTCACAGCTGTGCTTTTGAACTTGGATTTTTCTGTGACATCTGACACAGGTGTGCTGCTGCCCACGAGGCAGAGTTCAGTGCCCTGGCTGGAGGCACAGAGAGGAGCATTTGCTGAACAACCTGCTCAGTGCACATAGTTTTTTACAGAGTTTCCCCATATCTGCTCTCTGGCTTTATGTTCTTTCCAGCGTTAAAAAAAAAGCCGGTCCCTGCCTAATGGCAGGAAAAATGCTTGTGTGAGTATTTCTGTCAAACTCCATCTGCACTGGGAAGCTGCTGGTAAAAGGCTTTGGAATTACCATCAGAAAGCGCTGCTGGACACTACTGTTCACTCATCAGCTCCTCATTCAGTGAGAAAGTGCTCAGAGCCTGTCAAGTGTTCACAGATTCCAGGCTCATCTGCGTGACCAGCCACTTTCCTCCTAAGCAAAATTGCCTTTGACAGCTTGAAGCTGCTGCCTCTGATTTGTGCTTATAGGAAAAGAATTTTCCTAAATTACTGAAATAATGACTGCAGGAACCCACTGTCAGGTTTTACATAACTTTTAGACCCTAACTGGACATAACACAAAAGGGGGGAAAAAAAGGAATTAAGATGAAAGACATGGCTGTTATGAAGACTGGGATGCAGTGCCTGTATTGAAAGCAGGATTGGCTATGGCTGCCTTGCATTAAATGTGCAGCTCATGCTGACAGAAGGGCCATTTCCAGGAGCTTGCACAATTTCCTCACAACCACACTGATACATGTCACCCACACACCCTGAAACCAAATGTATGCATTCAGTTCACATTTCAAGCCAGTACTCCCTCTACTCAAATTCTTTCTGACCCCTACTTTCCTTCCAGCTATTTCTAGGAACTTTCCTTTTCAGGACAATTATCAGCAGCTCCCAACAGGAGATTACCATCTGTAGAACCCACTCCAGCACGTTCCCTTGTTTTCTGTTCAGCCTTGTCTCAGATTTCCTCCTATAGAAATGCCTCTCCCACCTGCTGCCTCTTCCTACTAAAAAGGAGATTTTTAAGATATCCCTTCACAGAATCACAGAATCACAGATTCTATCTGGTTGGACGAGACCTCAAAGATCACCCATTCCAACCTTCCACCCAGCACTGAAGGGTCAACACTAAACCATGTCAATAAGTGTCAGGTCTATACTCGGCTTAAAACCCCCCAGGGATGGTAACCCCACTACTGTCCTGGGGAGTCCATTCCAGTGTTTAAGAAACCTTCCAGTGAAGAAATATTTCCTAGCACCCAGTCTGAACCTCCACTGGCACAGCTTGAAACCATTTCCTCTAGTTCTGTCTCTTGTCATCAAGAAGAGGCTGTCCCATTCTCGCTCCCACCTCCCTTCAGGTTAGTTGCAGAGATCTATGAGATCTCCCCTCAGCCTCCTCTTCTTCAGACTGAACAACCCCAGTTCCCTCAGAACACTCCTTGTAGGTCATGTTCTCCAGGCTCTTCATGAGCCTCACTGCCCTTCTCTGGACATGCTCCAGCAACTCAGTGTCCTTCCTATAGTGTGGGGCCCAGAACTGAACACAGTACTCAAGGTGTGGCCTCACCAGTGCTGAGCACAGGGGCTGATCACCTCCCTGTCCTTGCTGGCCACCCTGTTTCTAATCCAAGCCAGGATGCCATTGGCTTTCTTGGCCACCTGGCACACTGCTCACTCATGTTCAGTCAATTATCAACCAATACCCCCAGGTCCCTCTCCAAATTGCAGCTTTCCAGACACACATCCCCAGATTTGTAGCTTACTATGGGGATGCTGTGACCCAGGTGGACAACCTGGCACTTGGCCTTGTTGAACTTCCTGCAATTAGCCTTGCCCCAACAGTCTAACCTGTCCAGATCCACTGTAAAGCTTCCCTGCATTCAAGCAGATCAACGCACACACAGAGCTTGGTGTCATCTGCAGCCTTACTGAAGGTGCACTCAATCTCCTCATTCGGATGATTGGTAAAGATATTAAAGAGGGCAGGCCCCAGCAATGCACTCTGGGGAACACCACTAGTGACTGGGGCAGTTTTTCATTGAGTGCAGAGTATATTTACCCAATCTATGTGTTTGTTGCCCTTCCAGAACCACCTTACTCCAAAGCTGAACCTTCTTTAGCATCAGGTCACTGTAACCCTTCACCTGGACACCCTTTCCGTTTCCCAAATACAGACAGTTTCATAAACTCCTGTGAGAAGTAATGCAAGCAAAGGGAAGGATAGGAGTGATGAAATAAACTTGGGCAAACACTAAAAGCTGTGTGAAGCATTGGTCAGTCCTTGGGTGGAAGGGATGTGAATTTACTCTGAAATACCTGGGGCACGCAGTGACCAGCTTTCTAAGCAAATAATTGTATTGTGTTTCCCAAAGCATTTCAAGCACCAATGGGAGATGGGAGCGGAGGAGAAACAATCAGAGCTTTATGCAGTGTCACAGTTTGTGCTCACAGGTTCTAGAGGAACTCAAAACATGAGTATTTCCACCAGTTTATGGATAATTCCAGTGTAAGACTGTTTAAATGTCATCAGAGTATAATCCTAGTATGTTACAGTATACTGAGCAACAGCTCCATGAAAACAGCCTTCTAAAAAAGCGCAGCCTAATCTTCACTTTCTCCTTGTCTTGTTCATTCAGCACAGATTCTTTCCAGCAGCTGCTCCCAGGGAACACCTCCCTTGATAGAAAAAAAAATCCCCTGTTGCCTGGTTGGCATAAAAAACTTTTCCACTCCTCCCAGAGTGGAGGCTCTTCTCTAAGAGCCTTTCTTTTTGTTCAAAAGGAAAGATCTAAAGCTTGGGGAGAGAGAAAAGTCCTTCTCCTTTACAGGATTAAAAAATTCTTTGGTTGGACTCAGAATGTGTTCTGTTCAGGATCTGCAGCGTCCAGAAGAGAGGATCATTGCTTCATTTCTACCTGTCTTCTTACAAAGATCCATCGTTTTTTCACTACCCACTAAGGACTTCTGTTCCATTTATGTTAGACAATCTATGTTAATCCATGAACACTACAGGACCTAGATCTCCAACTCACTGGAGAAATGCCTAAAAACATCAATTGCAGAACTATCCTTTATTTTATTCCTATTCTGAAACCCATCATTTTATTTATCTCTAAAAAGCATTTTTGGAATACAGTCTTCCATTCAAGGAGTAAAATACTGGAAGAGTGTCTATTTTCAGTCTGGATCATTTTGCTAACTGCTACTGCTCATTTGTTTTTCTTCTTCCATATCACTGTTTTCAGTATTCATAGACTCAGTCAAGCATCTACTCCAGGGAAATCACAAAGTCATGTTCTCTATGCCTTCTCCAAAAAGACAAACCCCTTTTAGCCATCTTCTAGTAAGATCTTCCTTTCCTTCAAGTTGTTTTCAGAAAGACTTGCATTATTTTCTTGGTGCTCTGCTACCCTTGGATATCAGACAAACATCAGAGATAGCTTTTATTTCATATACATGAAATGAGAATGTTGCCTTCATAAATGGATCAGAGTGGTCTAGAAGAGAAATTCAGGTTCCAAACAATCCAAGTTTTCTCATGATAGGTTCATTAGCCTAATTTCATTCTTTGTGGATTATTGTCTAACTTGTTCTTAAAATTATGGAGTCTTTACCACTTCCCCAGGACAAATATTCAACAGTTTTTATTATCCCAGGTCCAATAAAATTATTCTTTAAGTATAAAGTAATCTTTCTTCCTGCTACTTCTTGCTTTCAGCTCCATCCACAATAAGTCCAAAGAAAAGATCATTCCCTCTGTTTCTTATCTGCAGATTGTAATATTCCCCTGGCCTTTGGGCTAAATAATTTCAGTTATTTCAATCTCCTTGCAGGCCATGGTTTTTTTTTTTTTTTTTTTGAGCTGTGATAATTCTGACTGCCCTTAGCTGGACTCTGACCAAATGGCATCTGTCTACCTCGGTAATAACCAAACCTTTACACAAGGCTCTTACCTGAGGCTTTAGCAGTGCTGAAGAGAGCAGCAGGATTGCTTTGTGTACCTTCCAGACTGTATGTCTTTTATACATCCTAGCAAGATGTTTGCCTTCATTTTCAGCAGCATGACATTGACTCATGTTCAGCTTGTGATCTATCATAGCACTCAGATTCTTTTCTGCAGAGTTGCAGACCAGTGACTTCCTTCTCTCTTCTGCTTATGCAGTTGATCATTCCTTCCTTACTGTGGCAGGAATGATCCTTATATTCTACCTTACATTTACCCCTAACAAATCTCAACCAATTTCTTTGCTAGCAGTTCTTCCCATTTTCTGGAATAACTTTGAATTCTAGTATTTTCCTCCAGCAGATTTCAAGTCTCACAGTTTTATGCCCCTGGAAAATGTGATATACCCACTACAGGGTACACCCACTAAGGCCACCTAAGAAAAGAGGGAACAGCAGACCCAGGACACACTGACACAGCTATTGCATCAGTTTTAAGCAGCTTGTGGCCTCTCTGAAGGACTAAAGGCACACAGATTATGAGCTCTGAATCTTCTGATATTACTTAAAGATCTTCCTGTTCAGAAAATCATGTTTACACATCTTATAGCTTCCTTCACCTGTTGTATCCCGTGTCTCACCAAACCAAACCAAAACATGTGCAACCATGGTCAAGAATCTCAACTTTTTATATTCAATCACTCACTCTGATGCCATAAATATCTTTTAATATGCGAAATGCACAAAAGCCAGTTCTGTTAGAACCCGCCAGAATACTGAAACAATGCATGAGGGAAGATGTGACCAGTTCTCTTCATAGGCTTAGGGATATATTAGACATGTCATGACTGCTGTAGTCACAGCAGCAGCACACACTGGAAGGGCTACACCAAGGCAGCTGAAATGATTTCCATGGACTAAACATCTCCTTTGCATCTGCCCTTGACCAATGGACTGCAGATGCCTTCCTTCTGAGCCCAAATGCCCACTGTGGTAGTCACAAGCAGGCACATAACAGACAGTAAGCCTTTGTGTACAGAGGAATAAGGATGAGCTAGTATTCCTCCTGATAATGGTGGCTTGAATCTCTCATCCAGCTCTTGTTGCAGTAATCACTACCACAGAATCCTCAGACTACTTGACCCAATATAGAGGGGTCTCCTGGCAGTGTGCAAGAGATGAGGAAGAAACAGGACTCTGTGAATTTGCTTTTATTTCCCAGTGGAGCCCTAGCGATCAGTTACCAGCCTCTGGAGTAGCCACTTACTGTTTGCTCTGGGATCATGTCTTGATACTGGTTGTATCACTTCTGCTGGAAACCTCAGATCTTTGATTATATGCAACAGAAACAAACTCTTTTTTTCCCCCCTAACCTGTCTGGAGGAAGTATGCAACTAGAGAGGCTTTACAGGGACAAGAAAGCACTCAGAAGCAGAAAATGGATTGACAAGAGAGCTGACAGCACTGCAGTCATCTGTTATGGCTTACCTCATCTGAGCATCTGACAAATTTCCTTTCCTACAACAGGAGCAAAGGAAAAGGTTAAGTGAAGCTGGAATGAAAAACAAAGTCCTGACTGTACTTCACATTGGATCTGCTGGGCAATGGGATTTATACTAAGATTCTGTGTGTCAATCAAGAAGTAAGACCTGAAACTTTTAATCTCTGCTGAGGAAAAAACTGAGCCAGTCTTTCAAATATTGCATGATGAACTGTCAAATTGCCAGGTCTTAATGTGTCTCACAGGACAGGATGAAGATCCTTGCCACCCAAGACTAGTCAGAACATCATTTTCCTTAACTGTACACCTCGGAGTGCAATGTACACTTCATACTATGGGCATTCAAAATGATGGGAGAATGGAAGAGTTCAGGAGTAAAAGCTACCAAATCCTAACATCTGACCTCAGATGCTAGTAACAAAGCCTGAAACTTCAGCATGTTTAAGACTTTATCAATTTAAAGTCCTATTATTTGTTCTATTTTCATTCCTTGGAGTCAATGTAGAG
The DNA here is from genome assembly GCF_015220805.1 of Pogoniulus pusillus. NCBI lineage: Eukaryota > Metazoa > Chordata > Aves > Piciformes > Lybiidae > Pogoniulus > Pogoniulus pusillus. The sequence continues at coordinate 25,512,844 of NC_087264.1, read as the reverse complement.
GTGAGTATCTCTTGGGAGGAAGACCTTTCTCAGATGAGAATATTGCATTCCAGAGGTGCTCTCCACCTTGGACACTTCCCATCACTATCAGATTAGTCCAGTTCAGCGCTCTCTGCCTGTGGAATGTGAAAACGTTGGCAGAATGACAGCAATCTCTCAGAGGTTCCCTGCATGTTCATCTTCCATAATAGTCCCTTTTCATTTGGTCTTCCTATACTAATAGGAGCACATAGAAAGTTCACACTGTCTTGCTTAGACATATGGTATTTCTTTGTTCATCTAGATTAGTGTTTGATACAAGAGTGAATATTCCAAGGACCAGTGACCAGCAGACAGTCTTTGCTAGGAAACATGTCTGTTAAAAAATTGGAGAATACAGGAGCCATTCTATTCCTACATGACTACAGGTCATGGTATAGTTACCCTATATTTCCATAAGCACAGCTGCTGCCATTGTAGGTCCAACCCAGCCTCCTGCATCTGGAAAATGTGAAGGGTTCTCAGTTATCAACCAGCACTCTCTGGAGAACACAGCACAAGAAAGAGATGATCACATCAATAATTCCAGGTTTTGCCACCAAATTGATGTTTCTGATGTATTTAATTTCTACATCTGCTTCTTCATTCACAAACAGCAAACATCTGCCACACTGACAAATGGTCAGATTTAAATCAATGTCAAGCCAAAGATGGCATGTTCTCTGTAGGGAAATCAAATACACTTTGAAGGTGTCATTTCTTCAAGACAGAAAATATGAAACTTATTTGTAAAGCCTAGTCCATTGATCATTCAATACTGCAAATTATAGCTTTTTGGAGGAGAACAGAAGAAATGTAGAGGGTAATGCTGCCCTCCTGAGAACCCTCATCCTTCCTAGATGTACCTTTTACTGTCATAAATTAACCCTTATGAATGGCTAGACAAGTGAACAGCTGCCATATGCCTAGATAGGACTGCAGCCTCACTGACAAAGTGTTTTGAAGTCTTGTTACACATCATGTCCCTAGAGAAGAGAAACTACATAAGGCTGCAAGAACATCAGAACGAATAACTGAAAACTGGTTCATTCTGTATGTGCGTAAGTGAAAGGGTCACAATAGCTGGCAGCACAGAAATGCACCAAGTGCTTAACAGGAACGTCCTCGGGAGATGCTGACCCACTTCCTTGAGAGCTTTTAAGGAGTGGGTTGAAAAAATGGCTGTGGGATTGCCAAGTATACGGAGATGGATTAAGCTACATTATCTGACAGAAGATTGTGTCTTACAGAATCAGTTGCATATGCTCCTCTTGGGAAAACCCTTAGCACTGAGTTCCCCTAGGAAACTCAAGTAGCGATCCACGAAGGATTAAAGCTATTTCTCAGCTGAGACTCTGCTCCTGTAGGGATCTTCCAGGATGCCCTTCCCGATGACCGGCCCGCGGGAGCTTCTGTACCCTCGGCTCCTCACTAAGCGAGGCCAATATTTCACAGCCCCTCGAAGCCACAGGAACTCTCCCCGTTTAATACTGGCAATGAACGCGGTGAGGCAGGGTAGCTCTGGCTCCCGTTATTGTTCCGTATCCCGGGAGTAGGGAGGGCCGCGGGCTCGGACCCCGCAAAGGGACCGCGTCCGCCGCCTTGAGAACCCTGACATCGTTCCGCCGCCGCCCGGGCACTACTGCGCCGCGCAGGCCAGCCGGGGGCAGGCCCGCACTCAGCCCCGTTCCCATCGCTGTCCTGCTGAGGAGATGCGCTCTGAATCCCCGGCCCGGCCCCACCAGCACCGGCTCCCCTGCAACAGTACCTGCTGCCGCCCCGCGGCGGCGGCTCCGCGATTGGCGGCGGCTCCGCGATTGGCGGCGACTCCGCGGTCGTCGGCGGGTGGCAGCGGCGGCTCCGCGGGTGGCGGCGGCGGACGCCGGTGGCGGTTGTCGGCGCGGGTTTATGCGCGGGGCCGCGGCGCTGCCTGCGCACTGACAGCTCGGGAGCCGCGGGGGCCGGGGCTGGGGGGGTGGGGGAGGGCTCGGGCACCCGGGGCCCCTGCGCCGAATCAGGGACGGGAGGAGGGCTCGGGGGCGGGTGGAGCGGGGCAGGGGAAGGGGACGGCGGGACTCGGAGCCCCTGTCACCGCCGGCAGCAGGTCGGCCTCGGCGAAGCAGGTGGGAGGAAAGAGAGCGGCGACCTGGTGAGGGGCGGGGGGAGACAGCGAGGTTGGGCTCCTCGCTGCCTTCCCCGGAGGAAAAGGCGCGGGAAGCGGGTGTCGTGGGACTGAGCACCTGCCGTTCACCGCGGCGGCGGCGGGGGAAAGCGTCCCGCGCCGCTCCCCTCCCGGGGCAGGCTGCTGGCGGGGCAGGGCTATGTGGAGAAGCAATAGCGTAAGCGAGAGCGCAGGGTGTAACGGAGGAAACGACATTCCGTGGCTGCCCAAGAGGATGGTCACGTCTGACCTCCTGCCCTGGAGATCTGCGGGTCCAAACGCTTGTCTACAGCCCAGCTACATTACCGCATCCAACAAAAGCTTGCACCTCTCTCGAAAGCTTGGCTGGCCTTAGATCATCGCTTAAACAACAAGGCTACTGCTTGCTCCTTTGAAGGTCGGCATTGATTTTCGCTGATAGCAAAATAGCAGGCTTTTCACATTACTTTTCGGTGTTGAAAAGCAAATTTGGGGTTTTGTAAAGCATTTATTGTTATCACTGTAAAATCTAATGTTGACTTCCAGAAAGAAGATGTAAAGATCTGAGTGTTTAACAGACTTTCTAGCTCTCCGACACCGACGGGCTCTCACTCACCTATACCCACCTTCTGTGTGAGAAATTTAGATGCCAATGTGCTCCTCACAGAATATGGATAGGGCACCTAGCAGTGCCTCTCCTGGAAGGTAGTCCAGCCTCTGGTGCTGTGCTGGCACACTCTACTTCCCAGCCTCCATCTCTACTCACCCATCTCGTCACAGACACAGGGTATGCCCCCGGTTGCAGCAAGTGCTGGACTCTGACAACTTCCAGATTCCACATAATGGCTTTGCATGCTCTCCTTCACGAGCAGTCTGAGTTCATGTGCACCCATGTACCATCACGAGGCTGATCCCAGCCACGGATAAATGGAATAAAAAAGCAAACAGAAACTTTCCTTGGAGAGGGAGAGGACTAAGAGATGAAATGACCAGAAAGCCATTTCCTTTTCAGTGCAACGATGCAATTCATGGCATGACAAGAACTTCCTTCCACTGTTCTCCTCAGTATCATGTCTGATGTGGTGTGCACCTAACATTAAATACCTGCCACCATGCAAATCCTCCCCAGCTCTCTGCCCAGCAGGAGCTGCATCATTCCTGTATCTTTATCCTTCTCCCCTCCTGCAAAGCAAATAAAATGCAACAATGATAAGCAAAGTGTGATGTGGGAGACTCAGAGACTAACCCTCATGTGGTTCTGGCAACAGCTGTCAGCTGGACAGAGTGACCTGGATGGGCTCACATCCAGCTAGTATTGCTAGCTAAACATCTTGTGCTCTCTTAACAGTTTCTTGACAAGGTTCAAAGGACAGATTACTCAACATTTGATTTGCTGTTCCTGGAGGAACGATGGACCACTGGCTCCCAGGAGATAAGAATGCTCATCCTGAGCAGAACCTACACAAATGCATTCCTTTTAATCATCTGATAGTGATGGCCAAGACAAGTGATATATCAGTAGTGTGATGGAACTGCCCTTCTAAATACATATGTTGCCACTGAGGTCAGAGTGATTGAGCACCAAGATACTATAGTATTACAAACTAGGCTTACATTTAGCATTGTCCTGTGCAAATCAGATGAGCTCCACTCACCTAACAGTTGTTCTTTCTCGCTGGGGGAGTACTGCTTCATGACTTCTCTGCCCCATCTGAGGGGAGGCAGAGTCTGAAGAGTATGCTGTGCTTCTACCCAGCAGCAGCCATCAGATTTAGTCCTTTTCACTCTTAACAGTGTTGAAGCAGAGCTGCCTTATCTGTGGTCCTGAGACAGGAGGCTGAGTTTTCTTTCTTTTGCTAACTGAAAAAGATTTTGTCTGTGGTGCAAGACAGCAAGAATGCAGCCTAAGTTATGTTCATGTGATTAAGTGTAAATCCTATTCTGGGTACAGTAGGAGCAATTAATAATCCTTATCTGACTAGACTGGTGTGATGGTTTGGGAGTTACACACCCCCTCTTCCTCTATGAAATCACCCAAACTAGACTCAACCAGCTGAAAGTTAAGGAATGAAGCTATATTTACAGCTTAGCACAATTTACAAGCAGATAGAATCATAGCATCATTTTGGTTGCAAGAGACCTTTAAGGTCATCAAGTCCAACTATTGACATTGCACTGTCAAGTCACACTGAATCACATCCCTCAGCTCTACATGTCCTTTCAATATCACTTGCCTTGGCAGTCCTTCACAACCCTTTCAATGAAGCAGATTCACAGCTGACATAAGTTTTGCAGTGATTCGCTTTTCAAAACAGACATTTCCCTGCTTTTTATCAATAAAGCTCTTATTAAGAGCATTTCACTTCATCTGCCTTACCACATCACCTCAGTTTCTCTACATTAAAATACTACCACATAATGCCAGTCTGTAAGATACAGCCCTTCCATCGCACACACACACACACACAAAATACATAGCAGCTGTTTATGGAGAGTTAAGGTATTGTTTGTTAATGGCACAGAGATCACCAAAGGGAACAGTGGAAAAAAGTTCATTGGACTGCGTGTTCCTATTTTCTACACACTCACGAACAGTCAGATAACTGACCTCACCTCTGACACGTGCAGTGCTACTCAGTTTTATCTCCTCTTTATGACAATCACTAAAGCAGCTGGCCACAGAAGAAAATTACCCTCAGACTGTTGTTTTAGGCCTTGTCTGACAATTAGGTAAAACACACATTACAGACACCATCAATTATAACTTTGCAATATGGGAAGTTGAAGCTAAACAAAATTAAGAAGCAGTATACACAAGTATTTACAGCTATATACAGAAACACACAAGGTGAAAGTAACACAGAAACACAAAATCCTTCCCAGAAATAATCAGATTGTAAGGAGGCTCCTAACCCAAACCCACTCCCCCTTCCCTGCTCTTTCCCTTCCTTCAGAAATAACCAGATCAATTCCCATGTATCTCCTGTGAAAAATCTGGAGACATCTGAGGTGAGATGTCAAAAAGAAAACAAGAAGATTAGGGGAAATAAAGGGTTAGGTTGGGTTAGAGTTAAGGCAGATACAGCCACACACAGACTGTCAGAGAGAAGGAGCAGAACTGAGAGCTGAGAAGTGTGTGAGAAGTGTCTTATCTATATTCTGACTAGTTGCATTTGTCAGCAGAACAATGAGGGATATAGGTTACTGTTGGTTTTCTTTTCCTTTCTTCTCACAGCTAAGGATTTAATTTCTCTCAGTAAAATATTCCAATTAGCCTCAAACAAGCACAATGGGGATTCATTGGCAGGGGTCACAAAGGAAAGCAGAAAACCATGTCGCTGACTTCTGATATAAGGGGGAAAACACCTGAAAGACACTCAACTTACCAAATAGGTGTTAGGCTCTCAGCAAGTCATCTAACAGAGAAGTTGTCTGGCAAAATGCAACTTAAAATGGTGGGAGATATCTGACAAGAGTTCTTGCAAGGTGGTGAGCAACAGCTGCTGGTGGCTGCATGACAAAAAAGGTAGATAAAGTCAACAGCACAATGATAACATGGCAGCTTGCTGCAATTTTGCTGTACTTGACAGACATGAATGTTGTTTTTCTTCACTGGAAAAGCAGCCAGCAAGGCACAAAATTGACAACAGAAGAAGGAGGTAGAAAAAATATTGTTTGAACTCAATGTATGGCACACATAATGTGTCAAAAAAATTAAAGAGAAGAGATATTTCACTTGCTTATCTCCTAAATCTACAACCTGAGAAACAAGGATTTTTTAAATGACATTTCTTGACAATAAAAAGAAAGTTCCTGTAACTGACCACAGTGATTCTCATGACTGCAATGTTGAGGGTTCATATAATCTGTGTAGGAAGGAAGGTGTGATATAGCTCCATGAAATTAAAAAAAGTTCTGCAAAACAATTCACTGTGACCAAACTGGAGAAGAACATAAGAAAACTGAAGAAACTCCATGCCCTTATGTTTAAAGAAGGTAACTCATACCAGAAAGATGTGCGGCTCTGAATGTATACAGCACTAGGATGCCAATGGACACACACAAAGGTCTTGGATATACTCAACCATGGATTAACTGACCACAATTGAATGTATCTCAGAAGAAACAAGCAAGCAAACAAGCAATTGCTTTAAACCAATTTGCCCGACAACTAATTCTTATGCAACTACCAAAGAGGCAAACATCACCTTTCCTGGTATGAGATTTCCTCTTTCTCTTTCAGTCTTTGTCCCTTTTCCTTACAAATACTCTGGATAATTTAATCTGTAGGACACAAGTGAGTATCATAACCAAGTCCTAAATTGTCCTGTTCTTTGGCATCATCCCAGTATCAGCTGCTGAAGGTCAGCAACCTCATGCAGGCAGGAAAGATTAACACTACCACTATACTCACATTTATTTAGAAGCTCAAAGAAACTCCACAATTTGTAGACAGTAACTACATAAACAGAGAGGCAATTATTTCCTTAATGCATAAATATCTTAACTAAAGTTAGATCCTTTGACAGCTAATTTCAGAGGATTTTAAAAATTGTTAATAAAACTTGCCTGCAATGACTAAGAACCTGCAGATCTTTTTACAAAACTACCCTTGATATCCAAATTCTATACCTTGGACTCACAATAAGATCATGCCAAAGTCATCCTGTCCTTAGTGTGTTTCTCTATATATGTACTTTTGTTTTTTCTGAAAGTCTCTTGAATTAAATTCTGAGTTATGTGGACACTGACTCACAACAGCTAAAATTGCTTTTTATTTCTAAGCTGTTTTCCTTAAAATCTGAATATGAAACTATTCATCCTCACTCCAAGAGACTAACCAAAATATAAGAGTCAGGGAAGCTGAGAAAAGTCTTTAAAGGACCAGTCACCTTTCTCAGTTACTAAGTTGTTCAATATGTCATTTTGACAATTTGTGTATTGTTAGAGCCCCACTATATTCTTGATTCTTCACAGGTTTTAAATTCTCTCAGTTGACAGATTTGTATTACTGCCCACAAGCCTTTAGCAATCTTTGGGATTGGAGATCCTTCCTTATTAGTTGAAATCGTAAACTGAACACTCTGTCAAGCTATTTTTACTGACAACAACAGATTCAGGAATCTCCAAACCTCTGCAAAAGTAACTGAACAAAGGTAAACAGTGCTGGCCTCATCAGTAACCTCTATCCCTCTACTCTTTCTTGTCCCTTGAATGTGCTCTGGAATGTTTCAGGACCAGAATTTAGCCTGTCATGTGGTAACCAACATTAGGAAAAAGACTTGTCTGAAAAACAGTCCGAGAAAAAAGCAATGCAGTTGATCACCTGGATGAGTTCCCTGGTCATGTTTGCTGTGCATTTCCACAGCCTCTTGTCCTGACATCTGTCAGAAATTGGGCGTAGGAAGGACAGCCTGAGGCAGCACTGCCAGCAAAAGAGATGTTTGTCAACCACGTTCCTCAAATGCATGGACAGCCTCCTGAAAACATCATGTTAGGGCTCCTCACAAGGCTTACATAAACCTTCTGGATATGCCTAGGCGGTTCCTTCCCTGTCTCACATGGCTCCTGTCTTTAAATCTGACCGCAGACCAATGATTGGCAGGCATAAACACTCCATCTCTTCAGGATAGCCTTTTTCACTTCCACAGTTCTAATTTAGCACTTAACTGTGGCAGCTGAAATAAGCTACCAGTCTGCAAGTGTGATAAGTCACATTATTTTGAGTGAATAACGACACAACAGAAGTGTCTGCAATAAATCGCCCTTCTACACTACCCTGCCCACTCAACAGAACACAGCCATACAGTCTCATTTCTCAAGTGGTGATTTCCTCCCTATTTTTTATTTCAAACGGTGCTGTGAAATAGCAGACACTTCTTTCCCTTCTCTGATGGAACCCCAGGTCTTCATAACAAAGTCCAAGGAATTCAGTACAGTTATCTTTCTGAAAAGAACCAGTGATCAGAGGGCAGCATTGTCCTCCACTCATTTCTTAAAAGAAGCAGCATATCAAAGACATCTCCTACATTTGGAAAGCACCTTCTCTGTCATTCTTGAGCTTTTGACTCTATGGAAGAAGGCTCCAAGTCATGGAAAAAAATAGTCTTCCTTAAAAAAAAATCCAATTGCTGTCTGTGTGAAGTTACATGTATTTGACTCGAGAGGCAAAAGAAGGTACCTTTGTCTTTCTATGTGTGCCAGCTCCTTTGTCTCCAAACAAAGAAGTTCCCTATTTGAATCAAAGCATTTTCCTGATACTCAGATCTCTAATTGAAATCATAGGATGAATTTTACACGCATTCCATTCATTATAATTATGAATAACTTTCTTTTCTTGTTACTCATTGAAGCAAAAATTCTGAAATACAAGCTGTATTCCATTTTCTTCTAAATACCCCACATAGCTGGACAGAAGCTGTCATCGTGCCCTACTTTGCAGTTTTGTAAAATGCTTTTGATTTGCTTCTCCACAAGAAAAGGAGGCTTGATCAGATTTCTTCTGTTTGGTACTTTCTAACTCTGCACATAGTATTTCCTTGCATTAGGCTATTTAGAATATTTACAATTCTCCTCAAGATCCCAAACCTTCATGTTCAAATGTTTAATTCCTTACCCAGTATGCTCCAATCCCCCTGCAATCTCACATGTGAATCATGCAGTCTCAGGTTGTTAGCTACACAATTTTCTAAACAATTTAGACATGCAGAGACTGCATAGAGAGAAGCAATAGAAATTATAGTGTGCATGCTCTCACTGTGACAAAGAACGTTGTACTCCTGCAGAGTGCTAAGTGCTTAATATTGAATGAACTGGATATTTATTGTAAACTTTTTTCATCTTAAAAAAAAAAAAGGAAAAAGGCAATACTTTGAGGGATTTTTTTTTCCTATTATGGCCATTCTAGATGACATCTCTTGGGCTCCTGTTAATCATTTAGAAAGTCATCTTGTCTCAGAATTCTTCTGCCTTCTTTATATGCATCTTTATTACACACAAAGGTTTCTCCATGCCTGCAAGCTCATGTTTGTACACCCCAAAGCTCAATCATTTGAAGGCAAACCTTTCCTATTGAACCAAAAAATACCCATCTCTATGTATACGATGAAGTGCACATGCAAAGCTATGCATGCTGCTCTGATCGCAGCTCGAAACAGGCTGGCTTCAACATTTCTTCTCAATTATCAACACCCTCTAAACCTGGCTTCCCCTGTAATGTTTCAAATTGTTCCAAATTACTTAAATACATTGGCCTGTAAAGGTCAACCTCCCAAACCAAATGTCTGCAGTGAGTTAAAGAACAGCCCTCCCATCGGCAATCCAAAGTCTCCTGTGCCTACTCATCCAGGAAGCAAAGTAATTTTTGATGAATTCTATCAAGTTCAGCTACAGCACCCAGCAGATTCTTTCTCATCATCCAACTGTACTTCTGTGTTAAAATTCCTGTCAGTTACATAAAATGTCCTCCTCTCTCCAGCATGCAGTGAAGTCCAAAATGAAACAAACCACTTCCAGTTCTTTGATATTTGCCTCTCTGGTTCCACAGCCAAAGGCAACCTTCCTCTAAGGTCTGTGTTTTCTCAATTATTTCCCTTTCTTTTAGATTTCTGTAAACAGTTTCTCCCTTTTGCTTCACAGAGACAAATGGCTGAGCTGAGTGACCCAAGTCCTTCACCTGTTAAGCCCTCCAGCTCTCTATACAACAGGACATGGTGAAGAAAAGCAGATATTTCATGTGCTAGAACCTTATATAAATGTTCAACACTTACCAATACAATTTTTTATGTGCCTCAGTGATTTACCTTCTAATACACTTGCATGAAGTTTGCATCCATTGGACTCTCATGTCACACCATCAGGTCTGAGGCAGACTTCTAGCCAGGTAAGTGGCTCCTGTTCAAGAGAAAGGACACATGTTGTCAGCTGAAGTGTTGTGCTTTCTCTTTCTCTCTCTTTTACCCTCTCCTCTTCCCCTTGCACATGGTGACAAAGGTGTGGTTTTGGTGCCTGATGCTAGGAAATAGAAAAGGATGGGATGATTTCTGTGTGTTCTCTGTTCAGACAATTTGTCCACCCATGGATTCCTTGTTTCTGGTTGCCTTAAAGGCCACATAACAACTAACCACACAGCTATGCCTGTATGACTCATGGGACTAAATATGCTTCTGCTGTAGGGTTTTCTGCTCATTTACGTATAGGTTCTGGGACTTCTTCCCAGCTGCTAGCTTAGGGTACACAAGCCCTAACGCCCACACCTTGAATCCTGCATGTCCAATCTACTTCACCTCTCATTTGCTGGTTAGGAAGCCTATTCTTAGATTTTTTCTATGCTGCCAACTCTGGCAATACAATTATCAGTAATCAGGTTTGCCTGTCCTTGAGCCTGCTGCCAAGTGACATGGGAAGCTGCAACTTTCTCATATAACTCAGCCCTCCTGGGGAAAAAAGAATAAGAAAAGCCAAATGGTCTAATTAGCCTCTGCCTCACAGTCTGGAAAGGACAGGCACCTGACCTGCTTGCTGCAGGAAGCAAGAAGGTTCTTTCTCCCACTCCTCAGGCTCCCATACTCTTCCCAAGGGTGTAGTTTAAAAAAAAAGATAAGACAGAGATAAATAAAGAACAATAAATAAAGAACAAAGAAAGGTAGTTCAAGTCTCTTTTGTACTTCTTTTCTTATCAGAAGCTGGGATTTGCTCCTGTCGGCTTGTCTCCTTCTAGCAGCACAGCAATTCAGCAACAAGGTAAGAGCTGCAGGAGGATCCAATGGCTGGAAGAACTGCAAGTGCTAATCTGCTAGCACAGGAGAAATAGTCACTAGCAACCTTGCTTCTGGAGAGGGCTGGCCATGATCCCACCACTTCACAGAATAGGGTCAAGTCTGAGGCAAGCAGAGAGAACTCAAGTTTCTTCTGCATCTATGTTGGAGAGACCATATTCTGTATATCCTGTTTTGCTTTTGTCAGCAAAAGAAAAACGATGTCTATAAATGCCATGCAGGCACTGTCACTCTGAAAACTCCTGGGGTCTGGGATATAAGATTAGTAGCATGCTCATTGTGCAAGTAATTCCTAAGGCCTCCGTGGAACCTTCCTGTGAAATTAGGAGTGAATCTCCCTAGATAAGAGAGTGAGAAGCCATTGCAAAGTAGAAGTGATTGTAAAGCTTCCTCTCACATTCCATATTTAAGGCATGCTTACACTAGAGAAAGAGATTGGAGGAGGGAAGGGATGCTATCCAGAGGGACCTGGACAGGCTGGAGAGGTGAGCACAAGCCAATCTCATGAGGTTCAGCAAGACCAAATGTAAGGTCCTGCATCTGGGTCGAGGCAATCCCAAGCACAAATACAGGCTGGGCAGTGAGTGGCTGGAGAGCAGCCCTGAGGAAAGAGACTTGAGGGTGCTGGTGTACAAGAAGCTCAACATGAGCCAGCAGTGTGCACTTGCAGTCTGGAGGGCCAACCAGATCCTGGGCTGCATCAGGAGAAGTGTGTCCAGCAGGTCAAGGGAGATGATTCTCCCCCTCTACTCCACTCTGGTGAGAATACTCCAGGTGACCCCACCTGGAGTACTGCATCCATTTCTGGGGCCCCTATGACAAGAGGGATGTGGAGATGCTGGAGTGTGTCCAGAGAAGGGCCATAAGGATGCTCAGAGGGCTGCAACAGCTCTGCTGTGAGCACAGACTGAAAGAGTTGGGGATGTGCAGGCTGGAGAAGAGGAGGCTCCCAGGTGACCTTCTTGTGGCCTTGCAGTATCTGAAGGGGCCTACAAAAAAGCTGGGGAGAGACTTTTTAGGCTATCAGGTAGTGATAGGACTGGGGGGAATGGAGAAAAGCTGGAGGTGGGGAGATTCAGACTGGACGTGAGGAGGAAGTTGTTGAGCATGAGAGTGGTGAGAGGCTGGAATGGGTTGCCGAGGGAGGTGGTTGAGGCTCCATCCCTGGAGGTGTTTAAGGCCAGGCTGGCTGAGGCTGTGAGCAGCCTGCTCTAGGATAGGGTGTCCCTGCCCATGGCAGGGGGGTTGGAACTAGATGATCCTTGTGGTCCCTTCCAACCCTGACTGATTCTATGATTCTACTTAGGTTACTAGAAGGTTCACTGAAACACAGGTATGCCTTTTTCTTTATATGTGAATGTTTGGAATGTTGGAATCTTTTCAATGCAAGGACTTGGCTTTGCCTATTTACTGAAGACTGGATACTGGAATATGGCATAAAACCTAGAACTGTGTGTCACAGAATCTAAGTAAATCACTGATAAATATAGCTAAAGGACTGCTGAAAATAGTCCAACTTATTTGTCAAACTCACTAGAATGTTAGAGGGTTATGAAAGAGTGGTAGATAGGTACTCAAAAAGGTCAACCTTTAGGAAAAAAAAATGCTTCACAGAATCAAAGAATTGTCAGGGTTGGAACTGACCTCAAGGATCATCTAGTTCCAGCCCCCCTGCCATGGACAGGGACACCTTCCACTAGATCAGGTTGCCCAGAGCTACATAAAGCCTGGCCTTAAAAACATGCAGAGATGGGGCTTCCACCACCTCCCTGGGCAGCCTGTTCCAATGCCTCACCACCCTTATGGGAAAGAGCCTCTTTCCAACGTCTGATCTAAACCTATCCTTCTCTAGCTGGGCTCCATTCCCCCTAGTCCTATCACTACCCAATACTCTAGAAAATCCTTCACCACCTGTCTTGTAAGCCCCTTTCATATATTGGTTCAGAAAAATAACACATCCTGAGCCTCAGAATCACACGTAATAGAAAAGGGGAGAATTGAAATGTCATCCGAATTTAAAAAACAAAGCGACATCTTCCAGCAGGTCATCTTGCCTCTGACTAAACCGAATAGGGAATCGTCGGTAGTACATTAGCAGCATCTGCTGGACAGTGCAGGGAAGGCAGCTCGGAAACGGCAATAGTAACCGCGATACGTGGTGCTATTTGGCAAGCCATCCAGCAGAGACAGAACAGGTCTAACAGCTCGCATTAGCTTTTCTTTCTGGAACATTTTCTCTGGTAAAACATGGGTGTTCAATAGGGATTTTCCGCTTAAAAAGTCCTAACTTCATGTAGCAGAAAGTGCTGTGCAGTATCTGTAAGAACAGGAGACATTTTGAAATTACAGTTTTGTAATGCAATTGCAAATGTATCTTCTACTAAAAGGTGTTTAAATGCTTCAGCTGTAGAACAATTTCAGCATTTTTACAAAGAAGCCTAGAAAAATAATCCATATTCAGGAGGCAGCAGTACAAGTTACCTTAGAGAGGAAAAAGGAACTTGGGTTGTGCCAGAATAACACAAAGTGTGGTAGGAAACTGAAGTCTCGAATGTGTTGCCTGTCAGGGATGTCAGATGTTAATGTGACAGACTGGGAGAAGGATGCACTTCATGTGCATGGAAAAGATTGACTGAAAAGAAAACAAAACATCAGCAGAACTGTACAGTGATTGTTCTAAATCTCTCCAAAACCAGGCAGATGTTGAGCATCATGAGCAGCTGCAATAGAAACACATCAATTTCTGTTTTATCACTGGATGCATTTTTTGGCAAGAGCAATCTCGTGTTCTCAGCAGTGTTCCCCTTGTGCCTCACAGAAGAGCATCTTTGATGAGAATTGAGCAAGAGTTAACACCTTAAAGCAGAGCAGACCTTCAAGAGCTGAGTCTGCTGCAACACGAGGAGCCTGTGGAGCCCCAGCCCTGTGGGTCCTTGTGTAAGGAACTCTTATTCTTTGGGGTTTTCATTAATCACCTCTCTGAAACTGTGTAATTCTGAGAAGTGGGACACTTCTTCACTATGCAGAGCTGCTAAGAACTGCTTTTTCTCTGACTTTTCTTTATGCCCATATTGCTATGGCCCATGGGGGTTCAGAGAGGAGAAAAAAGAAATTTTAGGAACACAGAAGAGATGAGGACATCATTAGTTTACTATCCTCTGTGACAGAAGACAATTACTGTTATGTTTGATACTGTGATTGCATCTAGTATGTCCTATGTAGTGTAAAACCCTCATAAATTGAGCATTTATTTGAAATACTTTAATCATAGAAAAAAGCAAGCCAAAAACACTGGAAAAGAAATCAACCTCTTACAAAGTCATAAACTTGCATTACATAACACTGCACCACAGCTCCAGCTACTGATCAGCTGTGTTTCGAGAGGAAGCACTTTAGTCCTTTTAAATGCTCATGAATATACATAAACAAACACACAGCTTTCTGTACCTCACAGAAGGAAGTTTGACTATTTAAATATATTCATCTTCAATAAAATTATGTTTCTGTATGTTTTTAAGCTTTCGTTTCTAGGAATGTTCTCTTATATTTTGTGTGTTTATTTGTGTTTATGTATTAGCAACTAAGTTTAAAATCTGCAGGAGCTGAAAGTGGTGGGTATTCAGATTCTGGGCTTTTATTCAGTCTCCCAGAGATCCTTGTCAGCCTCCCAATCCCTGACAGTCTTAAAGAATTGCTCTTTTTCAGCAAATCTGCCTCTCCTTCCATTTATACCTTCCTTCAAAAGTTCATAGAAGCTTCATGGAGCCTTATTTCTTTTAAGCTGCTTATATAGAGGCTTTTAGCAGGCAGACAGTCCCAGCCTTAAAGAATTTAGAGCCCTACAGACAACACAGAAGTGAATTCAACGAACAAATGTCTAGAGGTGAATAGCAAGGAAGGTCAGGTAATAATAGCATGAGCACGCCCTGATGACTACCTGCTGTGTAGTGTTTGTGTTGCCCAAATGCACATAGGTGCTTGTGTTTCATATATGATGGAAGAGGAGGATTGCACAAGGGGAGCTAAAGGGAGATGCCTTTACTTTTTCCTTTCTATTATGTATCAAGGTGAATGTAACAAAGCGCTGAGATACCAGTACAAGTTGTGGAATAAAATGAAGTTGGAGACAGTAGTAAAGTGAAGAGGGGAGCTGATAAGTGACAGCATATGATACAAGCCCTGTGATGGAGAAGGGCACTTAGTTTTAAGTTCATGAAGCTGAGGAACAGAAGCAGAATCTGGCACAGCAGAGGAAGAATAGCACAAAGGAGATAAGCAATTGAAGAAGCAAACAGGGAAGATCATGAAGTCATCAACATTCTGAAGGCCTCTGAGCATGTCTGACCCAGAGTTAGAGACTCTAGTAGTAGTGGAATAAGAGAAGGGCTTACATGACAAATCTGAACATTTGGTCAAAGAAGAGTAGATTATATTTTAGAGGTAGGAAGTTGGAGCATTGCAGCTTGCATGTCAGAGCCATATAAAAATCATGTTGTATATATAAAATTATGGCTGAATGTCTAAATAGGCAGGAAAGTGACTGAATCAGTGTGATTGACAGTGAAAGAACATTTAAGTCTTGACCAGCTCCAGCTATAAACAAGCCACAGAGATGCCAAAGAGAGGACTATACATGAGAGGAGTGAGGGGATAGGAGATAGATGTGGAATTGAAACCATGTCACAAAGAAAAGAGGTGGTGTTGTGGAAAGGAATCACGTTGGATAACAGCTAAAAAAAAAAAAAAGAGAAAAAATATTCATGCGGTTCAGACTGTGAACTAGCAGGGACAAGCACTGGAGAAGGAAATTAAGGTGAATAAGGGATGGAAGAATTTAAAAAAGCAGGGAATAGTGCTCTTAAAAGCTCAAGATAAGACGAATGGGGCAGGTCCCTAAGATTTCCTCACCAAGGTGGATCATTTGAGGCTAGAATACAAAGGCTCCTCTTAAGCATTAACTGACACCTCTCTATCTTTTCTGAGGGCATGACCTAACCATTCAGGCCTTCTCTTCAGAAAGGCAATTAGCATGAGAGAACAAAAAGAAAAATAGCTAAAAATACAGAGTGAATCATGGAAAATTATATCTACTACATTTCACAGTGTACTGCCATTGCCATAGTAACCCTGGTTGCTAGATTGCTGCAAGCTGTTTCTTTGCTAAATTTTCCCAGAAGCTTTGCCAATTTTCAGCTTGGTTTCAACATGAAGTTTAATAAAGAGTAACTCTAAAGAATCACATTGCCTCCTTCCATTTCTTTTCTGCCACTTCCCTCTCTTATACCCCTTTCTAAAAGATAAGTCCTTTAGGGAAGAGTTTTCAAAGGCATCTTTTGCCAAAGATGCCAATGGACTTAGAGCAGGGTTTGCAAGATCTGTCAGGTTTCTGACTCTTTATTTCCCATCCAGGGAAATGTAATCCTTTGTTGGAAAACAAAGTATTATTTACAGCTGCTTTCTTTGCTTGCTTTTCTCATCCCATCTAACAGAAAAGTCCAGCTTGTCAGTGGTACAGGCTCATATATCATAAAGCAAGAAAAGAAAAAAATAGCACGAGAGGTAAAACAATAAAAGAAAAAATAGCACGAGAGCTAAACCACTAAAAGACACTTTACCTCTTTGTCCCTTACTGTTTTTCAAAACTTACAGCTTCCAGCCATGGTAACAACCCTCATCATCTCTAAGCATGTGGAAGAAAAGATTATCAGGAATAGACAGCATGGATTCATGAAGGAAAAATCATGTTTGACCAATCTGATATGGTTTTCTATGGTGGTATGACCAGCTGGGCAGATGAGGGGATAGCAGAGCGTGTTGTCTACCTTGACTTCAGCAAGGCTTTTGATATTGTTTCCCATAACATCCTCCTAGAAAAGCTTAGGAAGTGTGGGTTAGATGAATAAACATCAAGACAGGATGAGAACTGGCTGAAAGACAGAGCACAGTGGTGGAGAATTTAGTTAGAGGCCTGTGGCTCGGTGTGTTCCCCAGGGATCAGGTCTGAGTTCACTCTTGTTTCACATATTCATCAATGACCTGGATGAAGGAATAGAGTGTACTCTCAGTAAGTTTGCTGATGAGACGAAACTAGGAGAAGTGGCTGACACAGCATTACACTGTGCTGCCATTCAGCAAGACCTGGACAGGCTGGACACAGTCCTGGACCTGGGGAGGAATAACCCCCTGTGCACCAGTACAGGTGAGGGGTTGACCTGCTGGAACACAGCTCTATGGAGAAGGACCTGGGATTGATGGTGGTCAACAAGGCAAAGAAGATTATTCTGGGGTGCATTAAGAAGACTGTGGCCAGCAGGCAGAGGGAGGTTCTTCTCTGTCTTTACTCTGTGCTAGTGAGGCCAGGTTTGGAGTATTTGGTCCAGTTCTAGGCTCTGCATTTCAAGAGTGATACAGAATTACTGGAGAGAGTCCTGTGGAGGACCACAATGATGATGAGGGCACTGGAAGCACCTGTCTTACAAAGAGAGGCTGAAGCACCTGGGTCTCTTCAGCTTTGAAAAGAGAAGACTTGAGAGGGGATCTTATCAATGCATACAAATATCCAAAGGGTAGAGGTAACAAAGATGAGGCTAGGCTCTTTTCAGTGGTGCTCAGTGATAGGAAAAGGGGTAAGGTGTATAAAACTAGAGCACAGGAGGTTTCACTTCAACTTAAGGAAAACCTTCTTTATTTTGAGGGTGATGGAGCACTGGCACAGGCTGCCCAGAGAGTTTGTGGAGTCTCCTTCTCTGGACACTTTCAAAACCTGATTGAACATGTTCCTATGCAACCTGATCTAGGTTGCACCTGCATTTTCAGTGAGGTTGGACTAGATGATCTCTAGAGGTCCCTTCCAACCCCTATCTGTCTGTGATTTTGTGATTCTGTGACTGGGTAAGGGTAGGAACTATGAAAAGAGACAGGGACCCAACTAATGCACTTAGTGGCAGTTTCTTTCTCGCACATTGCAGAGGTGAATTTCATGTGTGCTTTCAGGGACAGAGCTTTGTCCTGTTTCCAGATATGCCTCTAGACCTCTTTCTCTTACCCTGTGGAAATTTCAGAAAACTAGCACAGGTGACATAGAGTGCCACCACATAAATAAAAAAGTTGGGAGAAGTGTGAGTGAACTTCACCATCATTGTTGATGCCTGCCTGGGGCTGTACAAGGAAGCACAAGCACACATAGAGATGGAAAATGATATATAATGGATATGTAATCTCTTTTCCTTTGAGAGAAAAAAAACCCTGCCAAGTTAAAAATAGAGCTTTTGGAGTCAAAGCTCTTAACCTCTTAATATATGACTCAGTATCTATATAAACTTCTCTTGGGTAATAGAAATTTAATTCTTTCTGCTATATCATACATTAGAAAACTGTGTGGCTAAATCACAAACTACTGTGTTTCAGCCACAGAACGGGTCAGTTATTTCCCTTTGTTGCTGCTCTCTCCTTCTAGGTGGTGCAGAGGAACTCTGAAAATGAAGATGTATTTTCTCCTTAATAAAGAACCATGTAAATGTATAAAAAAATAGTGTCAGGGATGAGCTGGCATAATTAAACAGTATGTAATAAAGCAGAAAGGGAGAGTAGCTGTACAAAATACATGTATGGTGTCCCTTGAAAGACTCTCTATGCAGGTGAGGGAATGTGATATCACCATACAGGTGTACAGTCTCAGACTGAGAGAAACTACAGAGAGCAGGAGTCTGACTAGAGACTGAGCTCTGGGTTAGCTTACAAAAAATCATGAACAGAGGTAAGGTTAAAAAAAAAAAAAAGGATCTGACAAGTTGTAAACAAGAAGCCTATTCAAAAGTGAGCTCATGAAACTGACTTTCAGTATTGGGTCAGGAAGATATACGGCATAACTTTTATATTTCCAAATGTCTTTCTAAATATATTCACACAATTCACTTTGGGATAAGCTGTCTCAAATTTCCTCACATCTACTCTCAAAGAGAGTTCAGTTACCCTTGAGCAGCTGATATAGTGTCCTATTGTTCCAGCACTTACACATATGCTATTTCCTAGGAATAAAGTCTAAGAAACATCTCCTTAACAGAGAAATCTAAAATGAGTATTGGATCTGGGTTCCTAAAAGATGAAGAAGAGGTCAGCTTTCATTTAAATTCGTCTTTCTAACTCTCCTGCACAGTAAGTGTTCACTAATGCTGTAGGATGATGAGCTGTCAGGCAAAATTAAAAATCTTCCAATCCCTCCCAGGCTCCCAAGACATGATGCAAGACTGTTCAGGACTACCAGGAAGAATCCTGGGGTTAAACTTCCAGTCATGACCTTCTTTTCATGGTGAAACACATCAGAGAATTGGAGAAACACATCAGATGCCAATATTTCAAAGCGTGTTAGAAGTGAAAAGTTAAGGATCTCACAAACTCCGTCAGTCTGTGCTTTCTTACTACCCTGTACAGCCACCTAAAATTATTGCAATCTCTCCCACATATGGCTCCCTTCAATTACTATTTCTTGTCACACTGTGTGTGCAGATGACACATAGTGTGTTGCAAAACAAAAGGAAGTTTTCCAAGTGAATTATTGAGCCGATAGATCAGCGCTTCTCCTTTGTCCTTCAGAGTTGTGGTGACTCTGAGGGGAAAACCCTAGGTGCTGGCCAGTGTAATAACATTTTCAAGTCACACATGTGAGTATTATGAAGAATAGAAAGGAGTTTTTGCCTCACTGGAATACCCTTGTTACAAAGGAGTAATGTATTGATGTGAGATGGTATTTTTTTCCGAATCAATATTGTTTATTAATTTTGGTATTTTGGAGTCTCCTCCCTCCTGACCACTAATTTTAATAATAACCAGGTTCTTCTGCAATGGTCATGGAAGCTTTATACAGATGATAAGATAGGATCTAGAAAGTTTAAGAAATAACTAGCAAAAATTAATTGATTAATTGAACTGGAAGAGAAAATTTCTGTGGTCAACACACTGCTTGAGGTTAATTATACTCCTTGTCCACTAGATGGACTCAAGGAGCTCCTTTCTGCTTTAAGGCAGAAGGCAACAGTGAATTACAAGAGGTTTTAAGTGTTTACTCACAAATAGGCCCTAGAACTTCTACTACAGATAAACCAACTTCTTATTTAAAAGGATATCAAGGGGCTTTTCTTCGTGTTGCTCTCACGTTTTAGAGTCCTTTTTTTTCAGCAGAGCTAGTAAAAATGCAAAGCATGTTCTGTGCTTAATGGATGACCCTTAATGATGTTCAAAACCATACAGAAATCCCAAAGCAATCAGGCTACTTCTTGAATTGCAGGACAATTACTGTGAACTACCTTTGCCACTGTAACATGTGTTTTGTTCTTCCAGTCTTCCAGTTCCTCAGGTTGCAAATATGTAAGACTTGACCTGATCCAAACTGCTCCCATCATTAGAGGACTATGACATGTGGTGCTAAGGGCCATGGTGTAGCACCAGACTTGGTAGAGTTAGACAATGGTTGGACTCAATGACCTTACAGGTCTTTTCCAACTGAAAAGGCCCTCTACTGTGCCCTGGTGAGGCCACATCTGGAGTACTGTGTCCAGTTCTGGGCCCCCAGTTCAAGAGGGATATAGAACTGCTTGAGAGAGTCCAGCAGAGAGCCACAAAGATGACTAAGGGAATGGAACATCTCTCTTATGAGAAGAGACTAAAGGAGCTGGTGCTCAGCTGCTTGGAGAAGAGGAGACTGAGAGATAACCTCATCAATGTTTATAGATAAGTAAAGTGTGAGTGCCAAGAGGATGGAGCCAGGCTCCTCTTGGTGATGCCTGATGACAGGACAAGGGGCAATGGGTGGAAGCTGAGGCATAGGAAATTTCATTTAAACATGAGGAGGAATTTTTTCACTGTGAGAGTGACAGAACTCTGGAACAGGCTGCCCAAAGGAGTTGTGGAGTCTCCCTCCAGAGATATTAAAAACCTGCCTGGATGTGTTCCTATGTGATGTGGTCTAGGTGATCCTGCTCTGTGAGGGAGCTTGGACTGGATGAGCTTTTGAGGTCCCTTCCAGCCCCTGACATTCTGTAATTCTGTGATTCCCTGATTTTCTGAAATGACTTAATGATTCTATGCAGTCAGATCTGCACAGACACGCACACTTTAATGCAACTCTAAGACATATATACTGTTTTGAGTTGTTCTTTGAATTTCATACGCTTGATCAAAGCAGTAGCTGACTTCTGAGCTGTATGACATTTTTCATGGTGGTGGGTTTCAAATTGATTTTTCTCATAGTGACCAGCTCCCAGTTATATGAAGTTAGTCAATAGGTCTTAAGACAAGCTCCAGCAATGCTTCTTGAATTGCTATTAATTTTAAGCAGCTACAGAATTTACAGAGCTTATAGTCATTAAATACTTGAAATGCTGACATTTTAAGAACAGTACACAAAAGGCAGCTTATAATTACTACAGCAGAGTGTAATCTCTGCCTGAGGAGAACCACAGTGGTAGTTGTTTCTAGACCATAGCCTTTTTAAACAGAATTCATTGTCTAGAGGATGTGGTCAGTCAAAATGTTTTAAAATGTCATCCACAGACCTAAAGTGACTTTTCAGAGGAGGCACATATAGCAGAACAGTTAACAGGTGATGTCATCCCTGAATATTCCCCTCACATGTAACACAATTTAAGAGAAAGTTAGGTGAGAATATTCTGAGCTCCAGTTTGAAGGAACTGAGCTCTAAGAACCCCATAGCTCCCAGCCAAGCATGGAGGACAGAGCCAGCCTGCATCAGAGTCATAGAGACATGCCAACAACGTAGCTCAGGCCAGGACTGAGAGCCCAGGCCTGGGATTGAATGCAGAACCAGGCCAGGGCAGCAGGGGAGGCATTGGGTGAAGCCAGTCAGAGCCACTGGGGCCTGATAGAGCACTAGGTCAAGCAGTGCACAGGACCTACTGCTAAAGCTGGTGGAAAGTGTCACACAAGGACAGTTATGGAAAGACTGCTCACCAGCATAGAAAAATCTGGTGAGGGTTAGAGTATTAGGCTGGATCACCATTAACTAGATCACAAAAAATTGTTAAAAGAAATCCTGGATGCCGAATGAGAACACCATTTGTTTTGGCAGTGTGAGTCTAAACAGCACACTAATGTTGCCTTCATCCTAAAAACAGAATTCACCAGAGCAATGGTTTCCTGAACATGAACTTAACTAATCTCACAGATGCTTCCCCTAATAGCTGAAGCATTTCTGAGACAGATAACATGCAGCATAAGAGCTTGCTTAGGGCAAGGGCTCAGCTCCAGAATTAAACTTCCTCATCTTTCTGAACAAAAGAAGTGGACTCCCTTTTACCCTGTGCACCCTTGTCTCCAGTGCCAAAAAGCAGAGCTGCAGCTCTGAATGGCCTCACTACACCGAAGGCTCTTTGCATTCTGCCTTTAAGACAACTTCGTCCAGGGTATTCTGCTAATTCACAGAAGGAAGCATACCAGATGCAGTCAGTCTGCAAAGCTTTAAGCCACAAGCATAATCTGAGATCACTGCTGCTCCAGTCACAGTCATAAACTGAGATCACTGCTGCTCCAGTCATGAGCACAATCTGAGATCACTGCTGCTGTCCCCGGGACTTACACAGCCTTAAAGACTGTAGACAAGGTCTAATTTTAACTCAGCCTTTACATGGTTTCTCTGAGCTGCACCTCACATCCCAGTAGCAGAGTGACTCTGATGCACTGAACGGACGAGATATTGGAAAGCTATTTTCTGAATAAACAGAGATGGGGGGAAGCATCCATCTCACGCAGAGTGTTTACGCTTTGAATGTGTTCGAAAGAGGTGAAGCTATCAGCAAATAGACTCCGCATGGTTTACGCATTCCTGTGCTGCATTTCCTACGCCACGCA
Organism: Pogoniulus pusillus; assembly: GCF_015220805.1. Taxonomy (NCBI): domain Eukaryota; kingdom Metazoa; phylum Chordata; class Aves; order Piciformes; family Lybiidae; genus Pogoniulus; species Pogoniulus pusillus. Next base: position 25,490,047 of record NC_087264.1, on the reverse strand, counting down.
GTAGGTGGCAGGAGCCAATAAAAAAATGTCACTGCGGCTGTCAGAGAAGCAAAGAAGTTGATCAGACTTCATGTTTAATTTAAAATAATTTTACAGCAGCCTTTTCATGGTTTTGGAACATTCCTAATGCGTCTAATATTTCTCCTGTTGTAAGGTTTATTTCTTTTTAATGTAGCTTGTATTATTAAAAGATTTGTCTTTCAAAATTGTCTTGACATTTTAGAATCTTTTTTACAAGCTCTGATATTTACTAGACAAGTTTCATAAATTTCTTAACTTAAACTACACTTAAGGTTCTGGTTCTGTGACATGTGAAATATTTAATTCCGTGTTATTTGCTCCTGATTCCATCAGTCATACTACAAACAACAGCAAAGAAAGATGCCTAAGGCATTAAAAAGAGAGAAATAAAACACATCTCACAACTTATCACAGCAAGCATAGGTTCAAATATTCAGTTGCAAAGGATGAACCTCTTCTAAAGTAGCCCCACCCTGAGTTTAATATGAAAATAAAATATTTAACTTTCTGACTGTCAATCCAGATTTCTAAGATTTTTTTTTTTAGGTAATGTGCAGACTTGTAACTATGAGAAGTCTGTTCTCATATTTGGTTGCTCACCAAATCTTGCAAGCCAAAGGGATCTCACACAGAAACATAAACAAGGGTTATGAGCACTTCTTCTTCAAATTCAGCATGGTCCAGCTGGCAGTGCAGGGACTGTGCAATACACTCAACTGTTTGCCCAACCAGCTGAACATCTCAGCTTGTGACTGCAAAAGTTGGGCTTTTAAGGCTAAATTTCCCTGGGAGAAGAGAGAGAGGCTGTAGCTGTACCTCTTCTCACACAGGAACATGGCCCAGCACTTAGAGCCTCTGTGTGCCCTGTCAAACTGCAGCTCCTCCTGTGTCACTGAAGGAATTGAACTGTGTTGCTTTAAGATATCAGAGAGTAGCCAGTTAATTGTGGAACCAGGCAAGGATTATAGTTAGTGCTACTTGAACTGCATCTGAAAGTCCTGCAAAGCCACTATTTCCACCTGCACTATGAATTATCTCAGGTGTGACTCACATAAACATCTGGCTAAAACGAAGAGCTACCACCACCCTTTTTTTTTTCTGTGAATAAACAGAAGTTCCCATCAAAGTGGATTGCTTGGGGACTGAGCGTTACTGTAACGTATCAGTGCAAGCTGAACTGATAAATTTAATGTGACTGAGGAGTTCAACAGAAACAATTTCCACCTCTCAGTACAGAATTTTAAAACATGCTTTCTGTTACACATACTTGCACCCTTGTAGATAAGCAAGCCTACTCTGCTGGCCCTCCTGGGCTTCAGCTGTCAGGGATTTGGACACAGCCTTTGCCTGCCTGTGCCAATGGCCATGTGGCTATGAATCTCATGCCATTTTGGCTTGCAGGCCACTGCCTTGGCTCTTGTTTTCCAAGATCAAGAGCCTGAATTGGGAGCTATTTGACAGGAGGCTGGAAATTAAGCAGGTAGTTTTTGTCCTGCTCTAGATCCTAGTGTTTGTAGGCACTTCAGCGTGTGCCAGGATGCACATGGTCCAAAGGGTTACTTCTCCTCATCAGTGAAAGCCAGTCTGTTTTGGCCTGACCAGATGAATGTTATTCATTTGAAGACTTGGTGTCAGTCATCTGATTCCTTCTAATAATTGCAGACTGGGTACTATTATCTCAGTTTTACTGCCTTTTTGCAATTACAGCAAGCAAACAGGTATTAAAAAAACTATTGCTTCCTGAGCAAAACCAAGCAGTCTTGTGCTATGACTTTGTGTGAGGCAAATAGAACATTCCACAGATCAGCCTTCATGCTACAGATCCTCCCCAAAACCCTTACAAGCAAATTTAATTTCCTTCATTTGGCACTCTCTATAATACCCTACACTGCACTGTTTCTTCTTCCCTTGCTCTCTCCACAGTTTGCCTGGATACAAATGTATTTTTAAGCCTTTTTTCCCAAAACATTCAGCTTCCTGAAGCTTGAGTGGAAGTGGGGAAAACTGTTTTTTACTGAGTCCTGAATGCTGCCTCAAGGCTGCACTGACCAAACCATGTTTTGATAGAACGGCCTTACTCAGTCTAGCTGTGATGCCGTTCTTCACTCTGAATCTTCCTCACCTGTCCTTGGGCTATCTCTCTCTCCACCTTGATCTACCTACATAGTTCCCTCCGTTTCAACTGCAAAACAATAGTTGCTAATTTAGCCAGAGAGCTACAATTTTGTGTTGAACAGCCTGTTAGAACCTCTCTGTGTCAGACTGACAACATTTCTGACCTTATATTGTCAAGTCTACTGGCAAATCTGAAAAAAAATAGGAAGACATTATTTTAGGGGTTTATAGGTTATTAGATATGGCTCTGAATGTCTGAACTTGAGGGACAAACCCAGATGAAAGCAGAGCCATGTGCAATGTGTTTGTCTCACTGGCTACAGATCTTTGTAGAAGCAAAGCTAAACCTCAGTAAACCTATTTTCAGTTTAAAATTATTTCTGATTTAAAACTGTTTCTCAAATGTGTGTCTACAAAACTGAAAGGCTAGTGGAGGAATTTCCTTCTATGCTTCTGTCAGGACTGCTATTCACACAGGAGGAAGTAGTTAGGGACTTGTTGAGCCTCTTGGATCCTCACCAGTCTATGGGACCAGATGGAATCCATCCTAGGGTGATGGGAGAGCTGACAGATGAGCTGACCAATCTGCTCTCCATCATTCATCAACAGACCTGGCTCACTGGAGATGCCCCTGAAGACTGGAAGCTGCCAATGTGGTGCCTATCCACAAGAAGGATCAGGAGGAGAAACTAGAAAATTACAGACCTGTCACCCTGACCTCAATGCCAGGCAAGATAATGGAGCAGATCGTCCTGAGTGCAATCACACAGCACCTACAGGACGGCCAGGGGATCAGACCCACCAAGCATGGATTTAGGAGGGGCAGGTCCTGCCTGACCAACCTGACCTCTTTGTATGACCACATGACCCTCCTGGTGGATGTGGGGAAAGCTGTGGATGGGCACAGTCCAACGCCATGAGTTTTAACAAGTCCAAGTGCAGAGTTCTGCACTTCAGCCACAACAACCCCATGCAGTGCTACAGGCTGGGGACAGAGTGGCTGGAGAGCAGACAGACAGAGACATAGGGGTACTGGTCAACAGCTGACTGAACATGAGCCAGCAGTGTGCTGGGGTGGCCAAGAAGGCAAATGGCATCCTGGCCTGTATCAGGAGTAGTGTGGCCAGCAGGACCAGGGAAGTCCTTCTGCCTCTGTACTCAGCACTGCTTAGGCCACACTTTGAGTGCTGTGTCCAGTTCTGGGCCCCTCAATTTAAGAAAGATGTTGAGGTGCTTGGCTATGTCCAGAGAAGGGTACCAAGGCTGGTGAGGGGGCTGGAGCACAGCCCTGTGAGGAGTGGCTGAGGGAGTTGGGAATGTTTAGTCTAGAGAAGAGGAGGCACAGGGAAGACCTCATTTTTCTCTACAACTACCTGAGAGGAGTTTGTAGTCAAGTAGTAGCCAGGTTGTAGGCTGGAAGTTGGTCTCTTCTCCCAAGTACCCAGTGACAGACACAGTCTCAAACTGCACCAGGGAAGGTTTAGACTGAACATTAGGAAGAAATTCTTCATGGAAAGAGTGATTGCCCACTGGAATGGGCTGCCTGTGGAGGTAGTGGAGTCACCATCCCTGGAGGTGGCACTTAGTGCCATGGTTTAGTTAATTAGAAGGGTTAGGTGATAGGTTGGATACCATGATCCTAGAGGTCTTTTCCAACGTGGTTAATGCTGTGATTCTGTGATCTCCAGATTAGACATTTTCACATTTCTAAACTGTCATTAAAATGTCACAATCCCACTGCAGTCCTGTTCACTTCAGGATTTTCTCTCTTGTCACAGCACTTGGTGGGTTTGGGATCTTTGCTTTTCTTGCCATCATGCACAACTTACCACCATCAGAGAGGGATAATGATTGCACTTTACAACGAGCTTTTGTCTTTCCAGCTTCATCTGCCAGGGTGCAACTGCATCTATTGATGGTTTAAATTACTTCTGTACTTTTTGAGGTTTCAAAAAGCTGTCTGCTCTTCCTCCAGTAATAACTACAGAGTGTGGCACACCAGCTCGTTTTCTCCGAGGGAACTGGAGAAACCGTATTTACAGACAAGAGAGAAAGGACTGATAAATTCCTGTTAAATTTTCACACCTCAGTGCTCTGACAGGTCATTGCCTAATCTCTCAATTGAAATCCATCATCAAAGTTGGTATTAATTAGTCACTTATCAGCCCTTGGCAGAGGCCATAAGCTTAACAGATCTTGAAGAACAAAGCTTTTTCATGCTTTTACAGGTGATCTCTCCAGATCAGTGCAAAGTCTGAAGAAGACTGGATATGGGGCCCTGCCATCCCTTTTCAATTGCTGACACAAAGCTAGAGATTAACACAGCTTATTCTGGGAGTTCTGGTTAATGGCAGGACTCCTCCTTTCCCTGTCTACAGCTCAGCTGGTGACTCCTCCAGCATGAACGCCTGTTACATTGAGGTGAAGGGACCTCGAGCAAGTTGGTATTCACTTCCTGTGAGCTAAACACTAATTACTCAAGAAGGCCTTTTGTTCTTTCCACCTTCACCAAACATTCCTCATGTCAGATGAGTTCATTTATTTCTACTGAAGATGCAAGCCCCTATGAGCATGGGGTTCAACAAACTCTTTTACCAGCCTTTTTTTATCCAATGGGTTTGCTATAATTGCAGGCACTACAATAGATGCTGACCTTTCTCCCCGTCCTCCACCTTGTAGCAACTGAACAAAATGGTAAAGATCAACCTCGTGCTGTACATTTTTTCCTTCTTACTTACTATCCACACAGAAATACGTAGCCATTTAATTGTTTGTGAATATATTTATGGGTACATTTACCTTCTTGATTAAGCTATTCTTTTATTTTAAGAGGATGGCATCACTATAGAAATCATATTAAAATGCTAACATTACCAGCTAGTACTGTAAGAATGAAAATGGTTTACTTGTCATGATTTCCAGCATTTGCTTTTTCACTCATTTGGGTTATGCATGCTGAAAATATAGACTAGAAAGTTTCACTTCTGCTCAAGACTTGACTTTTAAATTCTTTTGCATTAGAACAAGGCCACTTTGAATAGTCTGCAAGCACAGCAAAAACTTAAATTTGCATCAGATTCTCCATGGTATTACAGAGTAACCACCAGGTCCCAGAGACTGTTCTGTGTATTTTGGGTTTTACAGAACCAAAGACTTGGCATTCTACCAGAACACTGAGTTTTAATTTACCATCCAAAAGGTACAGCCAGTTGCCCCTAGCTATTTCATTTCATTGTACCAGAGGAAAGACTTCTTGTACGTGTTTGAGTAACGAGATTTTCTACATTGGGAAAATCTACTTCCTTTGGATGCTGATGAATACAAGCTTGTACCTCAATCAGAATAACCTATGCTTCAGTTCAGGTTGGTATTAATTGTATCTTCAGTCTGGTTTGAAACTTTGGGTAGCAACTTGGTGGTGTAATAGGGCTTATCCAGCCAAGTAAACCAAAATGGTAATAACACCCGTGAGTTGTGGGCTATTTCAAATGGCTCGTTAAATCTCTGTGTTGGAATGCATTTCTGATCTTAAGAAAAAGATAAGACAGAAGCTGATGTTGCATCTAAAGATTTTATCTAAAGCAAACTGTGTCTGGGGCTGCCTGGAGCAGCATCTTTTCTCTTAGTTCTGATGCTGCTTTTTGCATGCTGTGATGGAAAAACAATAGAGAGATGCATGTATGAGAGGGTGATTACTCTTGAAATATTTTCCTCTGATTTGTTAGCTCATCAGGTCTTCACACTTTTTTCCCTGCCTGCTGCAGCTGGCCTTGACGTCTTTGTAACAGGGCTGGTTTCCACCACAAGGACAGCACCACGGAAACTATTTTACATGAATCCTCTCAGTTCAATGATAGTCACTGCCCACGGAATCCAAATAGACAAAGTATCTTTAGAAGCAACTAAACCACCTGATGCTCAAAAACCTTTTGCTTGTGAAAACAAAAATAACAGTCCCCTCACAAAAATAATACTGAAACAGATTTGCCTGCTGAGGGCTGTCTTTAATCTTAACAAGAGTGACAATCTCAGATGGCATGTAAAGCTGTGATGGAAATGCTGAAACAGGTGGGGTTTGGGTTTGTCTTTTGCTTTATTTATTTTTTTTTCTTCCTGGTAAGAATATATATTTGTCCTTCTGTGTAGTTACTGGAAGGGTAAACTTCACTTATCTGACCCATCATATGAATTATGCTTTCATAGGGACATTTAATAAATTAATTTTTCACATTCTCACATAGAATGGAGGCATCACATGCGTATTGGGAGCTTTGTAGATCTTGAGAAGGTGGAAAGTTTACTCAACTCATTAGCAAACAGCAAATGCAAAGGATCTGCCCCCGTTAGGTGTACTTTCAACAAAGACATGTTCCAGGAACAGAGATCTGAGTGCTCTCGGAACAGTCAGTTGTGCATTCTTTGAGATCTCCTTTGATGTGGAAGAAACTATTTTAACTTTGAAAAGGAATTAGTAAGAACTGCTTCCAGTTTGATTGTTTGAAGTGTACCTACCAAGTCTTCAAGAATTCCAGATTTGCCCACATGGAAGAAACTTTTCTGTTTACCAACAGCTAAAGTTGTACATATGATGCAGCAGCTTACAGGGACACAGTTTTTCTGTGGAATATAAATAAGGGAGGAAATATGGATTTCTTGAGTAGAGTGATAAACAGATCAATACTACATGAAAGAGATATTGATGGGTATGAAACTCATGTAGTGAAACATGCTCCTTTTATAATGCCCAAATTAACAGAATTTCACACTGGAACTTACATAGAAATATTTGATTTAGCATAAACTGAAAATCTACAAGGATGGCCAGAAGCAAGCAGAGAGAGTACTAACTGGTAGGATGTCAGCACTTTAAGGAAGAAATTACTAAGGTGGGTATTTCACTAAAAGAGTGATCACTCTAGCAGCACAGAGAAAAAGAACTGCTGATATATAAACTAGCCATCTAGGAAAAGAAAAACGTAATGAAATGAGGAATAGTATTTCATTACACTTGGAAAGGAGAATTCAGATAAGATACAGGGCAATTCAATATGATACACATAATTGCTTCTGAAGAGAATAAACAAAGAACTGATCTATAGTAATGAATACCTGCAGAAATCACAGCAAAATCTGGAGAGAGGTGCTTATTTTGAGTATGACAGGAAAATGTATTCATGGCTAATGGAATTATATTCTAGAATCAAAGCTGTCAGAACTATTGAATGCTGATTTCTGGGATAAAATCAGTTTGCAAGTCAAGAAGGTTCTGAAAACTGACAAAGGAGCACCAACTCTGGGGCAGAGTTTTACACATCCAGTTAGATCTGCAGGTTACAGCACAGCCTTTCCTCACCAGGGTGTCCTCAGAATAATGAGAATTCTGAAACATCACTGAAAGAAAACTCAGCATGACAATACAAAATTCAGATTTACTGCTGTGTAGATCTGCAAGATGAATATGGATTTTATTTTGCAAGAGTCCTCCAAATGTTAGATGTGCATACAAAAATGGAGGAAAAAAAAGACATGAAAGTCTTACCTGGAAAATACACCAAACCTTTTAGTGAAACACAGAATTGGAACAAGTTTTTTCCCAGAGCTACAGAATAAGCAGCATATGTCTGATTTCTCATGGATCTATATCCTTTGTAACCACAAGCACAACCTCTTCCCCTCAGTGATAGCCAGAACTGTCCCCAGGCTCTGTGCTTGGTCCAGAGGCTGGTGGGCTTTGAGGCAGGTGCTGACAAAACAGAATGTGTAACAATTCAGTTCTTCCTGCCTCTCCCTTGGGTTTCTCCTGCCTAGCACAAGACAGGCAGAAAATTAATTATCCTTGATACTTCCACCATTTATTTAAATTTAGATGATACCAAACCTGAGTTCCAGCTTATAACTGGGGGGAAATGGGTTAAAAGGCAAAGAAACAGATTAGGCAAGTAGTTGAAAAAACATCTTGGGTCATCATAAATTTTGTAACATCATCTATTGTTACTGTTGTTAATTGAGAACCTCAAGGATTATTAGGTATGCAGGGAATAAGAATTGATTCCTCAGGTTCCTGACTGTAGGAAAAATATCAATAGCCTACTTTGCAAATTCCTGAGATTTTTGGAATAGATTGTAGGAACAGCAGTGAAAATGCTTTCTATATGATGCATAACTATATGAAAAGCTATAATAAGGGCCAATAGTTTGTGTTTGTCTCTTCGCATTCCTGCCAAAGATAATTTTTCACTCCCAGGACATTACTGAATAAAGCTGACTATGAATGTTAAGTTCCTACAGCTCCTGCTGGGAGGAACAGGCAGAGTAAGAAATAGAGAATTCAGTGTAATCAGTTGATGCCTTGGCTGTTACCACTACAGAAAAATGAAGGAATTCTGTAGTGGGATGCATGCATCATCCTATCACTCTCTCATAACTTTGCCTGACTGACCAAGAACTTGTTCCAATAAACACACTTTATGTTGCTTACCTTCCCATTATACAGAGGACTGTTATGACTTACATGAATTACCCAGATGTCAAATATGTTAGTAAGTTACTATTCTACTGCCTGCAGGTCAGGACTTATGAACTTTTTTACAGCTGATTCAGTTTCCTACTTTAAAGAATATTTAACTGACAAAGTATTTTCTGTTACTCTTGAACTGCCCCAAAAGATCTGGTGTTTACCAGATGAGTCATCAGTGAAAATAAAGGAAGTTCATGACTGGTTAACATTACACAATGAGGCACAATCTGTGTCAGATACTTCAGTTCAGTAGTTTATATTAATGAAGGACTCTGATGCTTGAGTTGATAAAGGATTGGGTCTAGGCAGATTTCGTAGAGGTGATGTGTATGCTTTTAGTTGTCTTGGCATATATCATAGAGCTAAGTCTTATATTTTGAGAGCTGGAATTTGACATTACAATTGTACAGGTGTTAGCAAATCATTGCCTGTCAGCTCCAGAGAGAAGTGAAGGTGACAGCCACCATGGGATGGGGAACAGCCTACTGTGTTTTATATATAGGAATGCAGACCGCATTGAAAACTCATTAAATGGTGTTGGGAGTACTTTACATTATCCTCTTTTATCAAGAATGGTATATCTTTAAGAGACATGTCATGATATTTCAAATCTATATCAGTAATTAAAGCAGGGTAGTCATGTATCCTGTGTAACAAAGCTAAAAAGCTCTTTGGAGCACCCCAAGTTTGCATAGATGGATACCAGGTTGACAGGACACAAATAGGGTTGGATGGAAGAGAGACTCCTGTGGGAAATGAAGGACACTGTGGTGCTCCAAGCCTGAAAATTAACCATCCATGGAAAATACTTGCATAGTTAAACAAAAAGAAAACAAAACCCCCAAACCACCACCACAACAAATCTCAAATAGTGATAAAAAGTTGTTACCGTGTGTTCTGTGTGCAACTGAAAGTTCTGGAAAAGTTCCTCCACACAAATACTGAAACACTCTGGTATGGCTTGGCCTGACAGTGAATACCTTATTCTGCAGTTTAACATCTTGGTGAAACACAGGACAGGGATCCTCCTCTGCCAACATCACCCTCTCATGCTCAGTTCAGTTCAAATCCCTGGGTAGCCAGATTTGGAAGTTGGTTCACAGGGGAGCACAAAGGTGTGAGGTGTGCCACAGGTGCCAGAAGGAAGAAAGGCTGGAAGAAAGAACCAGGAAATTACAAACCTGTCAGCCTGACCTCAGTACCAGGCAAGGTCATGGAACAGGTCATCTTGAGTGACATTACACTGCATCTACAGGATGGACAAGGGATCAGACCCACTCAGCATGGATTTAGGAGGGGCTGGTCCTGCCTGACCAACCTGATCTCCTTTTATAATCAAGTTACCTGCCTGGTGAATGTGGGGAAAACAGTGAATGTAGTCTACCTGGACTTCAGCAAGGCCTTTGATGCTGTCTGCCACAAGAAGCTCCTGGAAAAGCTGGCAGCTTGTGGCTTGGATATATTCACTCTGAAATGGGACAAGGACTGGCTGGAGAGCTGGGCCCAGAGAGTGGTGGTGAATGGTGCCACATCCAGTTGGCAGCTGTGACTAGTGGTGTCCCCCAGGAATCAGTGCTGGGCCCAGTCCTGTTCAATATCTTTATTGATGATCTGCATGAGGGGACTGAGTCCATTATCAGTAAGTTTGCAGATGACACCAAGTTAGGAGCAGGTGTTGATCTGCTGGAGGGCAGGAGAGTCCTGCAGAGGGACCCTGACAGGCTGCATGGGTAGGCAGAGACTAATGAGATGAGATTTAACAAGGCTAACTGCAGGGTTCTGCACTTTGGCCACAACAACCCCAAGCAGTGCTACAGGCTGGGGACAGAGTGGCTGGAGAGCAGCCAGGCAGAGAGGGACCTGGGGGTGCTGGTAGAGAGTAGCTGAACATGAACCAGCAGTGTGCCCAGGTGGCCAAGAGAGCCAATGGCATCCTGGCCTGCAGCAGGAAAAGTGTGGCCAGTAAGACAAGAGAGGTTATTCTGCACCTGTATTCAGCACTGCTCAGGCCACACCTTGAGTACTGTGTCCAGTTCTGGGCCTCTCAATTTAAGACAGATATCGAGATACTGGAAAGCATCCAGAGAAGAGTGACAAAGCCGATGAGAGGCCTGGAGCACAGCCCTGTGAGGAGAGGCTGAGGGAGCTGGGGGTGTGCAGCCTGCAGAAGAGGAGGCTCAGGGCAGAGCTCATTGCTGTCTACAACTACCTGAAGGGAGGCTGTAGCCAGGTGAGGTTGGTCTCTTCTGTCAGGCAACCAGCAACAGAACAAGAAGACACAGACACAGGTTGTGCCAGGGGAGGTCTAGGCTGGATGTTAGGAGGAAGTTGTTGTCAGAGAGAGTGGTTGGCATTGGAATGGGCTGCCCAGAGAGGTGGTGGAGTTGCTGTTCCTGGAGATGTTCAACAAAAGACTGGATGAAGCACTTAGTGCCATGGTCTGGTTGATTGAATAGGGCTGAAAGGCTGGACTGCATGATTTTGAAGATCTCCTCCACCCTGGTTGATTCTATGATTCTATGCCATGGCTGCTCAGGCAGGCGCAGGGCAAACACAGCAGGGACTATTCTCACTGAACAGAGCAGCCTGGGACACGCTGGTCTGGGATGAGGCAGACAGGGTGCTACTCTCAAAACAGCACAGCAGCTAATGTAACATGGAGTCTGCCGCCTTTGCCTCTCTTCTGCCTGTGCTGTGTGCCTGTCCTACCCTGTTGCGCCTCCTTCCCGCCACTGTGGAGCATTGGCCCTCAGGCCTGGCTCTAGGCCCCACGGTAGGCCGGGACTAGGGTGGGACAGAGGAGTGCAGAGGCTCCCCTTTCTCCTCCCCTTTCTCTGGCCCGTGTGAGGGATCGATGGGGCAACGATGAGCACAGTGAGAGGGAAAAAAGGATCAACCTCTTTTACCAGAGGAGGGAGCCGGCAGCATACCCCTTCCTGTCAAGGCCCTGTGTACCTCGCCCCTGGGCACCACGGGGCCAACGTGGAGGCAGGCCTGGGCTGGAGGTGAGACTAATCCCTGTGAAGGTGGTAAAACTGCTTTGTGGGACATCCAGCAAGGTGGGCAGTAGCCCTCTGTGCCCAAGCACCTGGGAGCAGGGGTGGCAGGAGGGGACAGGACAGCCCCGGATCCATTGCCCACCCCCTCGGCTTCTCTGAGCCACCTGGGCCCTCTTACTGGCAGGCCTGAACCCTCCCATTCCACTTGCAAAACTCACAGAGAAAGACGAGGACAGATGTAATTAAAGCCCCAGGTCATGTTTCACCACTGTGTCTTCCCCTCTCTGTGATGCACCTGGAGCCAGTTTCTCAGAGGTTAAGTCTGAGAAAAGATGTGCCTGGCCACCCTCCTGCCTTTCCAAGTGGTCTGCAGGTTTGTTCTGGGAAGCAGTGGTGTGCTGGCTGCCCTAGTGCAAGCTGGCAGCCTCGACTGGCTTCTGCCTGCAACTGAGCACCACTGGCTGGGATCACACGAGCTCCGGTGACCAGGTGTGTCAGGCATCTGTCCCCAGCTACAAGGAAAACAGGAGGATGTTCTGAGAGTCACTGTTGAAGTGTGCTGTAATAATTTGTGCTAAGAAAGAATGTCTTTGAAGGGCCAAGAGTGGGGAGCTACTATGAAGTGGATGTGGTTAAGCTATGGCAAATCACAGAATCATAGAATCAACCAGGTTGGACAGGAACCAGGCCCAGCAAGACAGAAGCTCCAAACAGTGTGAGGAGAGGTAGCTGCTTCTTAGTAAATGAGCTCCTATAAAAAAGTAATTGTCATCTATTTTCTGCTGCTTTCCTACAGAGAGGAAAACATGACAGTGTAATGGTACAAAGCAAAGTGTTTCTAGACTGAGCTTTGTGCTGCTGATTGGCACGGACAAGCAAAAATTTGCTTAGAGCTGTGTTGGCAAAACCCACACAATTGGTGATTTACAGTCCAGATTCAGCCTTCCAGCACAATTTATTTGGCTTGCAACCTCATCCCTGACATTTCTTTCCTGTGGATCTCTTGGATAGGGACATGTGCCCACGTTATGCTATGAAGAGGGGTACTCACTTGGCAAAGCCACATAAGGATATGGACATGAGTGTTAGTCATGTGAATGGAACATATCTAGACTGCATTCAGTGTGCTGGAGACGTCCATGCTGCGGGAAGGCTGGCTTTTAGCCAGTCATGGGGAAACTTTATGTTGATTTTTGTTGGTAAAGACTACTAATTTCTCTATTTATTTTAGGAAAAAGACCTGCTACAGTTAAGGCATTTTGTGTCTGAGTGTACAGTGTGAGCCTACATTTGTCTTTGGGTTTCAGGTCTTCTATCAGCCCAGCTGCAGACACCTTTTTAGTTCTTTTCGGGGAAGAAGTAGAAATCAAAGGTGACTGGGAAAACTGTTAGCTAAAACAGTCACTTCTGTGCTGCTGGCTGTAAAAGATTAGTGTGTCTCAACTATTACACTGCTTGGGCACAATGTGTGTCTCTGAAGAATAAGAACAAGTAGATTATGATGTCATTTGAGCCTCAGCTGATGGACATTCACATCTTAGACAGAGGACAGTTTAGCCCAATTGTTAGAATTATCTCTAAAAATGCAAAGTCTTTGAGGCACTGTGGAGAGTGAATTGCTTTCTTGCATCTGAAACCAGTTATGTCAAATGACAGGTAAGGTTCTCTATGGGGAGCAAACTTAGACTCCTGCAGTGCCTGCTGTGTCTAGAAGCCTGCAATCTCAATTATGTTTTTTTTCTGTGCTGTTGCTGGCAGTGAGGGTGCTCTGTGTGGGCACAGGAAGACTTCAATTGCCTTTACCTTGTAGACATAAATAAGAACTGCTTTGGGGCAGCTGTCACCTACACTAAGCTTCCTCCAGGCCAGCAAGAACAGGGAATGGCTGCGATACTATCTTCTCTCACCTTGGGCATATCCGACCTCCCAACTCAGGTCAAGGGATCTGGTGAAGATTTAGCAGGCCAGTCTTACACTGTTTGTGGTGACTTTTTAAGCGGAAAGCATTTTTGTGGACTCCTTTTTCACTCACCACTGTGGTCCCACTAAAGATGAGTTGCAGCTGTCAGCAGTTTCCAAAGCTGTGTGAGTAATGCTTTCCACCCATGCCAAGTCTCAGCATGGAAAAGTTTAGAGTAGCAGTGTGGTCTTCTAGAGTTACCATGAGGTCTGCAAGACATGGGTGAGTTTTCTGACTTCTTTTAGGCCAAAATCTGCCTGTGAGATTTTGATCCTACTCCGTGTGTCAAAGACTTTGTGTAACACTTGACGAGTTGGCAGCAGTGTAATGGAATGTCTAAACTGAAAAGGATCTGTGTTTCTGTTCTGGTTTTTGTGTATTTAGTCATATACAATTGCTTGTCTCATTTGTGTGGAGACCCATTCACTCTCAGGTGAAGACATGAGCGTGCATTTACCTGGCCATGCTCACTTGGCAGTGGGAAGTTCAGCTTCCTCTCTCGGGCACTGCCATGTCACCTGCCTGCAGACTCTCAAGGTGGCACTCAGAGAGCAGTATCTCCTAAACCTGGTGCCTGGTGGCCAAGGCAGGACAGAGGCGGCTTGTGGCACTCTGCTCACATGGGGATTTAGTGCACTGGAGATACAGGGTATGATTTTACAATATTTACTTCCCGTTAGGTGAGGCAACAGGAGCGCAATCATTGTTCTCTACCTGACTAATTTTCACCATGTGTCAGCAGCCTGTCTTTTACCCATTCTGAGAAAAAAACAAGTAGCTATTTTCAGAACTTTGTTGAAGATGTTTCTTAAGGGTGAATAACTTTCTGTCATTTACCTGCTTCTTGCATGAATAAAACAAACGTACCTGGGCATTTGTACTAGAAAACAATAGATTGAGCAAATCAGAGCTGACCTGGACTGACACATGCTAGTTGGGAAATCTCTGCTGATGGAGTTTTCCATGTAGATATTAGGCATTTTGACTTCCTATTGCAGTACTGCTTCCATTGTGTCAGTTCTATGCCCTGACTTTCAAGGTAAAGGACTCAGATGATGCTAAAGCTAAGCAGTCTAGAAGATATTAAAGGGCAGAAGTACCAGCCAAGTGATTATTAAAAAAAAAAACTCAACATATTCTACTGAAAATGCACATTGGATTCATAGTCTTTGTCCTTCTCTTCAAGGCTGTAAACAGCCCTGCCCACACATCTTTCCGCCCACAAGTCCACATACTGTTTATGCCAGTCTTTTCTCTCAACTGCTCCTTTTGAGTGTCTCCCACACAGGACTTTTGGTTGGGACTCCTTCCCATCCCAGGGCTTCCAATACCTCTGATATATAAGTACATATATTACATACTGTTATAAGTTCATATATTATCATATGCCTATATGAAATGTGATCTCTCTTTCAATCATTCCTTAACATTGGCATCTTTCTCTTTGCCTCCTTTGTGACGCATGAATTTATCCCTGATCTAGGTGCAGTGCTTTGTAGATCTGGAAAAAGAACTATGTTTATTTTTTCCTAATCTAAAGCCTTTGACACCGTTTCCATGGAATTCTCATGAAAAAAATGGCTAGTGGTGGCTTGGATGAGCATACACTCTGCTGGATAAAACACTGAGTGGACAGCTGGGCCCAAGGGTGGTGGTCAGTGAAGTTAAATCCATCTAGCAGCCAGTCATAAGTGCTGTTGCTCAGAGCTCAGGATTAGGATCACTTCTATTTAACATCTTTATCAATGATCTTAATGAGGATTTAGAGTGCACCATTAGTAAATTTTCAGATGACACCGAATTAGGTGTGAGTGTTGATCAGTTTGAGGGTAGGGAGGCTTTACAGAGAGACTGGGACTGATTGGATCAACGGGCTTCAACAAGGCCAAGTGCTGGGCCCTGCACTTGGGCCACAACAACCCCATGCAATGCTTCAGGCCTGGGGAAGTGTGGCTGGAAAGTAGTCTTGCAGAAAGGGACTTGGGGATTCCGATTGACAAGCACCTGAATATAAGCCAGCAATGTGCCCATGTGGCAAAGAAAGCCAATGGCATCCTGGCTTGTGTGACCAGCAGGAGTTGGGAAGTGATTCCCTCCCTGTACTCAGCATTGGTGAGGCCACACCCCAAATACTGTGTTTAGTTTTGGACACCTGAGTACAAGAAAAACATTGAGATGCTGAAGTTGGTGCAAAGAAGAGCAACTAAGCTGGAGAAGGGCCTAGAGAATGAGTCTGATGAAGAGTGGCTGAGGGAACTGGGACGGTTTAGTTTGAGGAAGAGGAGGCTGAGGGGAGACCTTATTGCTCTCTATAACTACCTGAAAGGACAATATAGAGAGGTAGGTACTGGTTACTTCTCACAAGTGATAGAACAAGAGGGAACTGCCTCTAGCTGCATGAGGGTAGGTCTGGGCTAGACACTAGGAAAAAAAAATCACTGAACAAGTGGTCAAGCATTGGAACAGTCTGTTCAGGGAGGTGGTTGAGTCACCATACTTGGATGTATTTGAAGGTTGTTTAGATGTGGCACTTAGCAATATGGTTTAGTGGTGACCTTGGAAGAGTACAGTTAATGGTTGGACCTGATGATCTCAAGGGTCTTTTCCAACCTGAATAATTCTGTGACTCGATGATTCTGTCATGTATGCTTAAAGTGACACATACATGATAAGGCATCATAACAGATGCAAGTGAGTTGCTTGCAGTCCCTGAACTTCGAAGGATGACTATCAGTAGCCTGAAGCTAAAACCCAAACTCCTTAGGCTACCTGTCAGGGAGAGTCCTTAACAGATGTTTCAAAGCTGTGTGCAACATTCTTGTAGTACAGAAAACATGCTGGCAAGTGCTCCAGGAGGAATTTATAGAGTGGGAAACCTGATTGCAGGGATCTGTGGAGTGCTATGCCAGTGATATGCTAATAACGGTGATACTGCCAGGGAGACTGCCAAGAGGATATCTATGATATCAGCACGTCCCCACGCAGACTTCTGTAATGAAACTGGAAGGACTGCTCAGTGCTCACTAGGTTTGCATTGTTTTTTTTTTGTTGTGGGGGAGCAAAGTCATCTGGAATTTCCTACTGCAGGAACATTTGATTAGGCAACACTTTCACCTGATGCTAAATGTAACCTGACACAAAGAGATTATCGCTAAAAAGTATTTCCTCTCACTAATCTTATCCTCTTCCAGTTTGGTAACACTTGAAATATAATTACCTTTTCTGTTTGACCTAAACAGTCAGTTGCCTTTATGACTCGAAAAAGTAATTCGGTTTTCATTTGCATAAGCCTCTTAAAGGTAGTGAGACAAGGAGCCTGAGGAACCAGTGAAACAGCTAAAGGGTATCTGGTCCTGGAGCATGGAGTTCACCGGGAGTCAGGATGGCAGTCTCTCTTTAAGTGCACTGAGAAGTGCCCCAAACTCTGTGTTAGAGAGGATATTGTGGTTTTAACTTTTGTAGACCCATAATTAGTTTTATTTTTTTGTGAAATGAGAACCACGTGGAAATTTGGACCTGTGTTCCTTTGCATCAGTGCCCTCAAAATTGTTGGTAGACTCTTAAAATTGCAGGTTGGTGTTGGTCCCTTTAATTTACATTTCTCCCCAGCCATTATGCTTTACTATAGTTTCACAGGGACTGCTTGTGCAGTCTTTGTTTAAATGTCAGTTTTCCATGAAAAATAATTTTAGGGTTGCAAAGTGAAGCATCCAGAAAAACCTAAGATTAAATCAACAAATTATTTTTTTCCAGAATATGAGTCTCCTTCTGCTGTCCCTATTTACTGTCAAGATCTCTTGCTTTTAAATTATGTGTGAAGCATATCCCGGTGGAGCTGCAGTGAGTCACTGTCAGAAGGAACTCTGCACAGGTATTCCAAAATTTCAACTCAACAAATTTTTTTTGTGTGTTTCTTTTGCTTTGTTGGTTGTTTTTGTTTGGTTTTTTTTTTGTGTTTTTTTTTCAAATAGGGTAGAGAAATCTGAATGAATGGAAATTAATGTGAGAAGGTGCATCATGAAAGTTGTGTCCTTTTTGGAAAGGTAGGGGAAATTCTGGGACAGGTGAAAGTGTTTGCAGAGAATGTTCTGGCAGCAGTGTTTGCAGAGGATGTTACACAGCAGTGTTTGCAGAGGACATTGTGCAGCAGTGTGTGTTTGCAGAGGAGGACGTTGTGCAGCAGCGTATCTTTGCAGAGGATGTGCAGTGGTGTGTGTTTGCACAGGACGTTGTGCAGCAGCGTGTGTTTGCAGAGAAGGATGTTGTGCAGCAGTGTATGTTTTGCAGAGGATGTTACACAGCAGTGCTTGCAGAGGATGTTGTACAGCAATTTCTGTTTGCACAGGACATTGTGCAGCAGTGCATGCTGTGTTTCTGGCACAGGGTGGCTTCTGTAGTGATGTGACATGCTGCAGCTTGGCACCAGTCACAGTGGTGCATGTTGCAGTACCTGTGCCATATGGCAAGGCAAAGGCTCAGGTTTGTACCTGTTGGTTCTCTGCCCCCTACACTCAAGTGGAATTTTTAATCTTC
Source organism: Pogoniulus pusillus (assembly GCF_015220805.1). NCBI lineage: Eukaryota > Metazoa > Chordata > Aves > Piciformes > Lybiidae > Pogoniulus > Pogoniulus pusillus. The sequence continues at coordinate 25,471,902 of NC_087264.1, read as the reverse complement.
CACTGTGGCTTAAGAACAGTTTCACTTACCCTAATGGATGAAAGACAGTAAGGTAAGAAATGTGAATAGTCATTATCTAACAGCAGTCAAGCTACTGAACTGGGATGTTGGGAAGGTTGGTCCCCTTGCATGTGCCAAAAAGGAGACCGGAAAGCCCTTCACAGTACTAAACAGTATTACTATACGATTTGAAAGGATTTAAACTTCCTGCAGACTCAGGCAATAGAAAAAAGGAAATCCACAACCCACCTGATCAGACACATGAGGCATATCAGTTTCTGCAAGGGTAGTCAGAAGAGATTGAAATTTGACTTCTTCATGGAGGTTTCTACTATCTCTTAATGTATAAATTTATCTCCCGCAGAGTAGCTGAGCTGAGCTTCAGTACTCCCACCAAGAGGTTCCCACAGTTTGAAAAGCCAGTACCTTAGGAGCAGATACTAATGTGCATATTTCACTGTGGTGCAAAGCAGAAAGCAGTTTGCCAAAGGATGCGTGGCTTGTCATACTGTTCTGCAAGTAGTAAAGGAAAAATATACAGGTTCTCATAACAGCATTTGTTTTCTTTTTGTCTTGCTCCCTGAGCTAATCAGAGATTGCCTGGAAGGCTCCATATTTCAGTGACGTTTCTGTAGCTAAACAAATCTCTCTTCAGGACTTGCCTTTGGGGAAAGCATAAACATTGGATTGGAGTTACTTTGTGTACCTCATAGATAATGCTGTCTTGCCAGTATTTGAAATGCTGGCCTTAGAGGTGGCAGATGGAGCCAGCCATTTCAAAGTGGCAGGAAGCCTGTCCACCCCAAAACTGAAACAGCCAGAGGTGCTAACTGCCACTATGCCCACTGCTGGTGCTGAATCTGACATTAAAGACCTTACATTTTGGTATAGATGGATAACCCACATGATGCTACCACTTTACAAATGTTGCAGAGAACACATTCTGTGCCTCTCTTTTCCAACTGTGCAGTAGGGTTGTTTTGTACTTTATCACCTTGTTGTGAGCTATAATTCATTTTTTTGTGTGAATAGCTATGAGAGCCCCTTGGAATAATGAAAGAAATGCTGGGTATTAGAAATACTTATGTGAATCACTTTATCACACCATTGCACTTCCAAGTTGGTCATTAGCTGTGGGCTATGCCTAATACTTTGGAGAGTGAGATATACTGTCCCAGGGTATGCACAGGGTGTGAGGTCTGCATGCTTCTCTTGCTCAAAGTATTTCTAGAAACTATTTAGTCAGTTGATGAATGGTATTGTCAGATTGTCTTTACATTGATGTGCCATAAAGCATTCATTTTTGATATGGATAATTCTCTTTCATCAGGTTTTCTATAATCAGCGTTGCTTTAAATGCATTTTCTGCTTCTTACTTGAAATGTCGGTCCATTTGCCTCTGCATGCGAGAACCCTGAGGCATATGGTAGGTCTCGTCTATGAAGTTGGGACGCTCCTCTGTTTGCTGACTTGGTCAGAAAGCCTGGACTTCTGTGATTTACGAGCTCTGGTTACGTGGCCAATTCAAGGTAGTGCAGGTCCGCTCTGGTCACGGAGAGTAGTACCTCATATTGTCTGCTTCTGGAAGTGTTTCCATCTCTCCCTTGAAAAGAAACTAGTATTTGTGTTACTGCATGAACTGAATCAGGAAGCACATCTAATTTCCTTCTCCACAATCTTCCACTTTCTCTTCTGTCTCCTTTTCTTGTTGCCTTGTTTTGCCTTGCCACAGGTTTCTTTTTCCTTCCTCTTCCTGGCAGACCAGATACCCGATCTAGATCACCATGTATCTGTATGGCCTTTTAGACCAAGATGTAAGTGTTTAGTGATGTGGAAGAGAGCAGGGCCATCCCATTTAGCATAGGCATAGGTTTACATTAATGTGTCTGTGGCATCACAGACAAAATCACTATAGGACTAATGCTTTTTCATTTCCAATCCCTGTAGAAGCAGCAGAAAGCTGTAGGAAGTATCATTTGGGACAGGAATCAAGAAGCTTTTGAAATCTGGGAGATGCAGAAATTTCCAGAATCCTGTGGAACACACTTAATGGTTTAGCCCTGGGTTTTGTCTGACTGCAAAGACAAACCTAAAGGAGGGTGACTAGGCTCAGCTAGGATAATTGTGACGGTGTGAAGGTCATCAGCCATTTTAAAACAAGATAATTTGTTGTACCCAATGTGCATCGACAGGCTTCTTTAGATTTCCAGATTGAAAAGCGAGTTGCCTCCTTCCAGGACAAGGCAATGACAAAGGTAAGTGTTGCACAGGAGAACATTAAATAGGACCTAGAAATATAGGTTGGAGCCTAATTGTAGCTTTGAAGGATGACACTGCTTCAGGATTATTTATTCAGTCTTCCATGCAGTGTAGCTAGGTGTACATATGTTATCAAAGGAGTAATCAAAGATTGAGAGGAAATTAGGAGACTGTCACAGAGTCATTAAGGAAAACAGAATAATTATGGATCTTGCTGCCCATGAAATGCTGAAGCATTGCATGGCCCCGAACTGGAGCACCCAGGGTTATAGTGAGATCAGTGGAGTAACTAAGAGCAGCTAAGTGCATTGAGTGTTTACATAGCAGAATGCTACATATATATGGCTTGGAAGAGCAGGACTATTTCTAGAATGGAAGAGCTGTGCATGAGAAGCTAGACTCAATTAAGAAGAGTAATACTTGTGCTGGCTGTCTTTCCTGATGAGCTCTGCTGTGTTGTAAGCAGCCTTCAAAGGCAGACATTGTTCCTTATATATAGGACTTCAAAAGCTTCAGTGCTCTGGAGGGATCAGATGGAAACATACAACAGAGAACAATCTCACAGTGGCAGGGATCTGGAATGCATCAGCAAACAACTGTTTTCTCACTCTCCAAAATTACAAGCTGCCCACAAATTTTGGGAGAGATTGTTAAATGATCCCTAACAGAGTAGTTGCTTCTGTAACTAGACAATTTGCTCACCTAATTATGATAAAGTCATACAGAAATGAAATCCTTGGTTACACGTCTTATTTTTTTGCAGCTAGCACACAGCAACCCAGGCGTTTGCCTCAGAACTACCATTGCTACAAGAACTTCAGTGGCAGGGAGATGTCTAACCCTTGGGGTACTCATCCCAAATATTTAAGTGGATTTTTTTAAAAAAGGAGCATATTTAGCCCACCTCACCTCCTCTTGTTCTTCAGTCGTAACAATTATATGGTGTAATTGGAAACAGACACTTGAAATTCTTCATAATGCTTAAACAGCTAATTGACCTGACACTCTGGACTTCCTGTGTGCCTTGCTGAGCTATGCTTTTGAATAATTTACCAAAAGAATGGTAATAAACCATAAAATATTAATCAGGCTTTCTACAGAACATAAGTTGGAGGGGTTTATTTAAGTTGCAAGTATGTTAATTTCTCAGACAATCAGTGTAACTGTCAACGTGACTAAATCTGGTTTGCGACTTTGCTGACTTTCATCTCATAGAAGCTTTTTGTTGGTGTAGTGCAGTTATAGTACAACATTCCAACATTAATGGTGCTCCTGCTCCACTGGGATGGAGCTTGCTGTGTCTGAGGAGAAAGTGTTGAGTTTAATAATGTAAGTAGAAGAACATAAAGCCAGCCACACCCGGTCAGTCCATAGAGGTCAATATCCTAACTTAATCAGTGGTCATAGATAAATGCTACTTAGGCTAAAGACAAGGCTGGTGACCTTGCAAGTGACTGGACAACATAAATGAGTTGTGGCAATAAATTAAAACATACTCTCCTCTATGAAGAGGAGTATGTTTAGTGGAGGAGTTGAGCATCTTTTGATGTGTTTTCCTGTTTAGGAAAAAGCTGGTTTAATTGTGATTGAGATGAATTGATCCTTGAAATCCCTGTACCAAATGAGAATTTACTGGAGTGTCAGTCTTCAATCCCTGAATGCATGTACAGCTCCCATTGTACATAGAGACAGTAATCAGCTTCTGGGTCTCGGAATAGAGGCTGGATTTTAAGAGCAGTTTTGGAGAAACCAGTGCTTATTGACTGTTGGAGAAAAGTGCCTTGTAATCTCAGCCTTTGAGCACTCTGGTGCTGTCCAAAAGTATTAAAGATAGATCCTCCTTATGATTTTACTTCTTGTGTGAATTCCCAACAGCAATTAGTGTGAGAGGAATGCTTGTGTGTGATTGGTTAATAGAGAATGTTATCAAAGGACAACCTTTTGTCTTCCCTTTTCCTTGTAAAAGTTTGAGAAGTTATCTTAGCAAGATAACTGACCTTACGTGTCACATGGAATCATAACCTCAAAAATTATTACTCTGTTTAAGAATCAACAATCCTTAGTAAGCATCTCCTAGGACTCTTGAAGCTGAATGACATTGAAGAATATTGAGACTAATTCTGCTTTTATTTAGTTGTTTTATTATCCATGCTCTTTATGTATGCTTCCTCTCACCTCTCATTTTTGGATTGTCACGTTCATTGCCTGTGTTCTGTTCCCTGCTCATTCTTTCTCAGATGCCATAGGAACAGAGCTATGGGAACATTAGGACCGCTGGTGAGAGTTTGAAGTCCCAGTATTCTGTGGATGCCACCCCATTCTTAGCTGCCTAGTATTAATTGAAACCATCACAATCTCATAGCGTTCAGTTGCCCTGAAGAGATGAGCAGCTGGCTCTGGTTACAGTTAGATAAGACAGTAATGAAGCTATGGAGAAGGAGTGCTCAGATGGAAACACTCTTCCCCAATAACAATCACTCCCATTGAATGCAAGCCTTAGGGTCCTCTTAGCCTGTACTGCACAATCAATAGCTGTGGAGGTGAAAAATGTTAATTATCGTCTGCAGCTGGCAAGGAGATTGTGCTGGATCCTATTAATGTAAAACTGGCCAGTGTGACTGATGTAGTTCTCAGATACAGACTGGAACTATTGTAAGTGTTAATATATGGGAGTAATTCGTCATGGAATTAAATGAAAGACTGAAAAGGGCACAAATCTTTGAATATGCAAAAATTTGCAAGAGAGGGAGACTGATTAACTGGACTGTACATCCATTAAAATTGGGATAAAAAGTTATTGTGATGGAAGAACCAGCTTAGAGGGAGATTAGTGATGGAGCTTCTGAAGGATCAGTTCTGGGACCAATCCAATTTATAGTTTTCCTTAGGATATTGACACAAAACAAAATTTATGCTGATGAATTTCTGGTGGCCCAAAGGAGGGAGATATCATCAGAGAACTACCTGGGATATGATACAGAAAAAACAAATCACTTTAAATGATCTCTGTCTGAAAAACAGGTTGATTTTTAATATTTCAAAGTTTTGAGACCATGTATACAATTAATAATCAGAGATTAGGGGACATGCTTCAAGTTCATAAGTTGGAAATGACAAAGGAGGAGAAAGATGTGGGATATCTGTGACCTACCAGTGTTATAGAACCATAAAAAATGTAACAGCAATCTACTTGCATTAAGCAAGTGACATAAAAAATAAAGCACTAGAAGTAAGGTACAAGGCATGCCTGTGTAGACTTCTGAGCAGGCTCATTCAGGAGACAAGAATTAAAGCAGAATAGATTATGACAGGGATGGAGAGTTTAGAATACAAAGGAGATTAACAGAGTTCATCTGGTTTAGCCTCCATAAGCCAAGGCTGAGAGGGCAGAGATTCTGGAAGCCCACAGAGGGGGTATAGGGAAGGCAGATGTGAGAAAAGAAGAGATCTTCCAACTGAAGGGTAATGCTGGCTTTAGAGCACATAATACAAACTCGAAAAAAAAACAAACAAGCAACCCCCCAAACCCTCCCAAAATCCAAAACAAACCCACAGAACTTCTTTCTATTTTCCAGACTACTGACAATCAGAAAAGTGACATTCTTGGAGGGCCTTTCAAATGGACTTGTGGAGCAAGAAGCACAAATGATCTTATGATGGACTGTGGTCAGTTTAGGAGAAGGCTGTACTATATGTTTCTTAAAATATCAGGGATCTTTAACAGTATTTTTGTCTCTCACCTGACAATAAAACGTCAAGTAAGTTCTTCCAGCAGCAGTGGAAGCAATGAAACCTGATATTTGAGAGGTGTTAGTGCAGGACTTTCTTGTAAACCCTTTGATGTCTGTAAAGAGGGTACTTGCTGTCTGTTGCTCAGTAGCTGCACTGCTGCATTTCTCTGCCTCACTGGTTTCACAACACCTATACCCTCTGATGGGTTTGGTTGGAAGTGGTCAAGAGGTTTTTGTAAGAGAAGTGTAACAGTATGAAGACATCGACTCATTTCCTTCAAAAACCAGACCAAAACCCCAAAGCTTTTAAGGGAATAGATTTCTTATGTTAGGGGTGACTCAGTTGGAAGGTTTAAGCACTACCAGACCCAATCTAATTTCCAGTAGAATAAACACCTCATTGCTCTGACAGATTCTCTGGTAATGGGCAATTGCGTAAGCAGCCTACTGCTCCCCACTGGAGTCCTTGTTCTGTCAAGCTGGTTTGCTCTTTGGATGCACAGGAAGAAACAAACGATTCCATAATGAAGCTGAGCAGCTTACTTTCTTGGCAGGGGAGAGGTACTGGTTGTTCTCTGGCTCACGCTTTATCTGTAGGGCTAAGAAACACAAATCCAGGAAACATAAGGTGGAAGGAGAAGAATTAATAAGTTACTGTACTTGACTGAAGTTATTACTTACAAGCAGAGGCTCATGAATGAAGTTGCCCAGAATCTGGCTGCATTTTCATTCAAAAGGAAAAATAACTCCTTTAAAATCCTGATTTGTGAGTTTGTCTTCGTTTAATCCCCTTTAATTTACAAATGACTGGTTGCAATTTGTGTTCACATGGGACTAGCCTAAATCCCAGAAAGGGGCTAGCTGTCATATTTTTATGCTTTTAAATATAGCCTCTGTTATCTTTCAAACCTCCTGGACTTTAAACCAGAGGAAGCAGATGGTAAAAATGTTGCATGGACACTGAAATGCTCAATTTTAAAAACATTTCCTTCGTGACTTTTCAGTTTGGTGCCCAACCTGTCTCCCTACCTCCTTATCCCTGTGACAAACACTCATAATCATAAACTCGTAAATGTAGCTATTATGTGCAAGAGAAAGTATGGAAGGAGGGAGCGGCTGAAGGAAGTGTTTGAAGTGACTAAATTTATTCTTTTGTTGGTGTAACTGTGGAATATGGGAACGGTACATGAATGTCAAATTACAACCAAAAGAATGTAGGTGGAAAACCAAATGAGTTTGGTAGGAGTGGTTGTGAATACAGGCTGTATGTTCCTGGTGTGGAGGCTACCACGTTCCCCAAGGTCTTGTTTAGTCAGATCTTTATGATCTGGGAATGCAGCTGATCACCTGTGTCCTGAGCAGGCAGTGACATGGTGCATACAGCACACAGAAATGATGTATATGGGACAACTAGTGCTGGTTGTGATTTAGAGGAAAAACAAGTATTGCTGCTCACACAGCAAAAGCACTGTATGGATGGACATCACGTGCCTGTTTTGTACTGCCTCTGTCTGTAAGACCTATTCCTCCTCTGCTGGCTTCATTGCTGCAGTAGCAAGGAGTAACAACTTCTTTTCTGAGGACAATAAGACTTATTAACAAATATAACCAGATATTATTAATGCTTAATTCTGCTTGTCCTCTTTAGACAGTAAAGATGCTAAGCAGCAACAACATTTCATCTAATAGTTCTTTTATGTTATTCCCTTAGAATCACGTTGGTATGTAGCAGTCTAGTTGGGGAGAATTTCTAGGAGGTACTGAAAAATATTTTGCAGATGCATTAGTCCCCACTGCTTCTAGATTATGTCAATTTGGTGCTGTCTGAATGTCTGCACCTAAGGTGGCCTCAAACTACTTCATTCTAGTACATTTAATAACAGCTCCAAATCTTGTGTAAGCTTTGTGGCCACATTCCATCCTTACATATCTGCTCCCCCAGTAATGTGTTTTAATCAAAGCCTCTTCTCAGGAAAAAAAAAAAAAAAAGAAAAGAAAGAAGTGGTCATTTTTCTTTCCAAGATAATTGCCTACATGTAGGCTGTAAAATGTCACATTACCATACAAAGACCCTTTAAGAAAACACTGAACCCTGTTGGAAGCACATTCTGTTATGGAATTCAGCTGTCTTTTGTGTTTAATAACATTTAAACCTAGTTCTTCGAGTCTGAAAATGCTTTAGCATCTTACAAGCCCTGAGTTGAGATGGAAGTAGAACACCCTTGTCAGGAGTGCTTCATCCCTGCTTTGCAGCTGAGAAGCCTGAGATGTGGCAAAGTTAAATGGCTTGGTCAAAGTGCTGTGACAGTGCTGTGTAGAGGGATTTGGGATAATGGTTGCAAATTCTGCGGTTTTGTTGAAGAGACATTCCTTCCTGCTGATTTCTCAGCATTCCTTTGTCTTTCTAGAAGGACTCTGCATGGAAATAAACTATTCCTTTCAAGTTCATTCATTCCTGCCACTGGGCACTATCTGCTGCCAGAACCTTCCTGGTCACATAATTATCCCCACAGCTGCCAGCAGTGTTTTGCAGAGGATTATGCAGTAGGAGCAGATGAGCAGCTAAATAGATCCTGTTTTCCTGTAGATGGTATCAGAAAGGAAGAAGGACAAGGAGTAAAAGAGGGGAATATCATGGAAAGAGGCATAGCTGCTCCTGAGCTCAAAAGTCTTTTACTGGTTTCTAGTTGATGGCTGCAGTCCTGTAGATGCAACTCAGAATTGGAATTAACTCTCCAGAGCTGTAAAGGAACATTTATTAGAGCTCTTTTGCAATAAAATAGGATCTCCTCATCCATTTTAAAAGTGGATGAGTCAAACCCCAGAAAAAAGAATGAAGAAGATAATCCCTCCTTTGGCAGACATAGAGGCAGGATGTTAATTAATAAGGCTTGTAATTTTTATAACTCTTTGACAGTGTCCTTCAAACTCCTGCAGGATTAATCAGTAAAAGGCCTGTAGTGCAATTGCTGGGTAACCTTAGAGAACACTTTTACTGGGAGTGCAGTAGCCAAGAGGAAATGTCCAGATATGAATACTTCATCAACAAGATGTGAATACTGCACTCTTGGTTTTGATCTTGCCTGTGAGGTTTCTATCTGAAGTCAATATTTTTCAAGTCAGAAACTAACATTAAACAGTCTACATTTATATTTTGAGAAGTCTGCTACAGGGAAATCTCACACTTCCCTCTGGAAGTCCTTCACTTAGATTTTAAAAGACCAGCACTAGGTAACCAGGTTTTGTTATTATTGGAACAAACAATATTTTCCCCACTGTCCACTCTGGTTAATGAGGCCACTACTTGAAAAATTGCCATTTGGCCAGATTGAGAGCTGGAGAAATAACCCACTACACTGGCCTAGACAACTCAAAGGCACGAGGGCTTGCAGCTGTTAGGGGCTTTCCCTGCAGAAGGTGGCTCTCCGTGAATGAATAAACAACTCATCAGAAATACCAGTACCTCATGTGCTGTGTGACTTCTGCTTTAATAAGCTTCTGTGATCCCCAGTTCATGGCGCAACTGCACGACCCTTTAGCTGGAAGAGGTATAGATCTGTGCCCTGCCTAATAAAAGCTGCTAAGGTAAAAACAACCTGCAAGGCTCCCTAGTTCCAGAGAGACGTCTCTGCAAACATATAAAGAAGACTTAACTGTCCAGACATACTTGTGCCACAGCTCTGTCTTGTGGGGCAAATAGTGATGCCCATAAGGAAGAGCTGTGTAAGGAAGATGCAAATTTCTCAAATCATGTATGCACCTGGGTGTGAGAGGTGGGAGAAATGACATCTCTTTGTCCTTTGGGTGTACCTCAGCCAGGATATGTTTACATTGCCCTCAAATGAATGCCATGTTCAGAGATGGATCCAAGCTAGGTTTAAACTGACTCATTTTGCCATTGGTCCAGTGCAGCAAAGAGCCCATCATAAGCTCCTTTCCTTCAGCTCCTTAGCTAGGTTTTGCTGCTGTTCTGACCTCTGCTCTGCAAGATCAATACTGCATGCTGTGCCCAGGGCAGCTAATTTAATCCTGGACATACCTCTGTGATGCACAGTAGTCAGTGGGATGGCTGTATACTCAACATAGTAAGAATACCTTCCTCTTGTCACTCATCATGCTCAGATCTCTCCATGAGAACAGTACCTGCCACAAAGAAGAGTCAACCAGAGCTCTGTTGTGGTTCATCATGAGCAACAAGCCCTGCTGTGTGCACATCCTATCTGATGGGTTGCACTTGTATTCTTACTGTTTCCATCTGATTTCCTCCCACTGCTTCCTGATCCAGTGCTGTACCTGGTGTGAGGTACCACTGAGACCTCTGGTGCAGAAGGCCAGTACTGTAAGATGCCCAGCACAGTTTGGGGCATGATCAGCCACTGTGCTTGACCTCAATTGTTTTTATGGTAAGAATCTGTGCTTTTCACCCATTTTTTCAATTCCAGCAGTGTGAAGGTTGATCTAGGTAGGAAATCTTTCCACTGGGAAATAATATATTTCAAAAGTGAATTATACCTAGAAATGAAGGGTCAGTCCTCAGCAAGATCCCCTTGAACACAAGTAGTGACATGAAAGGTGCTTTCCATACCAGCCTCCCAGCCAGCTGTGGTTTCTGTGCCGAAATTATTTGAGTGTCAAGTGGAACCATTATGTTTATGGTTGGATATGATAATCTTGCAGGTCTTTCCTGACCCAAACGAGTCTACGACTCTCTAATATGCACAAGAGACTCTATTGCTGACTTCTGTCTTTGGCTTGAGGAATGTATTGAAGATAGTAGTGGTTGGAGCTAGGACACAATGCAGGTTAGAAGAATGGTTTGAAAGGAGTCTGTGAACAGAGTGCTCTGAAGCTTTTTGAACTGGAGGTGTTTCCTGCTCACTTTAAGGTTAAAAGCTAGGAAGGACCTAAGATGAGAGGTTAAAAACTATTTTGTGAGAACTTCCCTCTTCTCTGCCTTTTCTCAGGCTGGCACACAGCATATGCACTAATATTTTACTTTGCAAGAGTTAGTGCTTTAAAAAAAGATATAGCAGGTGGCAACTTTTGTTGTATTTACAAAGTGCAGTTTGCAAAGACCACAGTCCTCCATGTGTATGGTGCTACGTGCATGTTCAAGTGGAGAACCTGGAGTCTAACCAAGCAGAAGCAGCCACATACACCATACATTAAGTACAGAAGCACTTTCTCAGTAAGCCCAATAGAAGCTTCTCAATTGGTTTCTAAACTACTATGTGAGATGTAAATATTCTGTGTGCAAATAGCTTGACATGTTGTTAAAGCAGACTTCCCCTCTGTCCTGTCCTGTCCCCAAGCTGTTCTGACAGCTTAGCAGCTAAGGGCCATGTCTAAGCAGAGTTTATGTAATATAAGCTAAAAGTAACAACATTTGTTTTGCTAGAAGTAACAAAATAAATCCAGGACTCTAATGGGAAATCTAAAAGAAACACCTGGTGGAGAAAGAGGTTTTCAACTAAACAGATTTGCTACATTTCTTTTTGCAGACAGCTTTCATTGAGGGCAAAAAAAGCAAATGATTGAACTTTTTGTTTTCAAGCAATAAAATGGATATATAAAGTTCTTTCCAGTCCATGGATCTGCCTGTTGAACTTGATACTACCTGTACTATGGAAAAGAGCAACTAGGTAGGTCACTATGCCTCACGGAAGGTGTAGGTTTCTGGAGAGCTCAGTGTCCAGGACAGAATGTAGGCAGGAGTCATGGGCTAGTTAAGGAGTTCTGGCCTGATGCTGTGTTGAGATAAAGCGAAATACTCTGCTTCAGCTTTGTGGATCTGAAGCTAAGGTTTCACTCCAGGAACACTGAAAGGTTTAATATTTTCATCTTAAAGAAAAAAAAAAAAAGCAGGAATATTCTTAGTCTGGCAATTCTGGAAGCCCTGGTTCTCCATGACAAAAAATCCAAATGGCATTGTGTTTATAGAAAATAATCCAAAAAGGATACAGTGTTTGATCAAGCCTTTACTGCAGTAGGAGACTCTTCTGTTTGCTTGTGTTCAAATGAGAGAGAGATGAACTAATGGTCTTTCAGAAAGCGTTTCTGCAACTTGGACAAAAACACTGCGGGGAAACTTCTACAACTAATAGACAGGTCTTAGAAAAAACTCTGGCAACTTTGCATTTCTTCTTCTTAAAAAAAAAAAAAAAGGTTAATAGGAAAAAGGCAGCCTGTAATCAGGCTTTGTCTGCATGGGATGAAATCTTGTAGACACTGAGAGAGCGCCAGCAGAGTAACCCAAACCCAGTGGGGCTCTTTTCTCAGCACAAAGCTTCTTTCAGAGAGCTATTATTTCTGTTTGAGAATATTGTACTCTGGCAATGAAATCTTCATGTGTTTTATGCGTTCTGCTGTTTGTCAGTGGAAGTGCTTTATCAGACTTTTGTCACCCGGCAGGACTCAGCTCAGCTCTCCTCTAAGTGGCTAATGCTATCACCTTTCAGTCTGCCACTGGCAAACTCACAATCCGCTATTACTGTCAGTGTTGGGGGTATGCTGAAGGATTAAAAGCTCTTTTTTGTTCCATCAAAGGAAGAATTAACCTTTTGATCTGCTTTGCAGCATTCTGAACCCTGGGTTGTTTGTTTCATGTTAATGAAATTCAATCTTTGTGCAACAGCAGAGGCTTCTTAAATCTTACAATTCTTCACCAGGGGCTGGGAAAGGAAACTTGATCTCACAACTATGGTCTGGAGTTTGGTTGTCAAGGTCATTCAGCATTTCCCGAACAGAAAGAAACTGCAGGGAAAGAATATAAACTGTCTATTTTATTTTTGACCTTTTATGTAATAGAAGGGATTTTTCTCCCCTCATCTTTGATATTATGTCTATAACAGTCCTATGAACAGCTTCTTGACCAACAATTGTCTTGAAGCAGCCCTGTGACAAGGTCGCCTGTTCTTAATTCTGTGTTGCAGAACAGCTGGAAGTCTGTGCTGAATTCATTATATTAGAAATTGTTCTAGATATTTCTAAGCTGTGTATGAACTTGGTTCAGATCTGCATATCAAGAATGTGTGTAGGATAGGATTACTGGTATCCTGAAGGATACTGATGGACAACCTTTAGTCCAAGAGCTGAGAATGACACAATGGAAGAGTGATAATCCCTTCACTGATCAATAGAATAGTAGAAGTGAGTGAGAAAGATGCTGACACACTCCAATTGTTAGTGCAGGGTTGTTTTCTAAAGCACAGTTTGCAATACTGTGCCATGAGGAAGAGACTTTGGTTTGCTGTTTGCATCAGTTTTCCACAGTCATTTTCCTTGTTTGCATCCATTTAATTGTCTTCAGAACATGTGTCTCATTGCTTGAAGCAGATAAGCTCTGTGCTTAGGTGGAGAATGCACTACACTTACAAGATGGGATCTCACAAACCCTTTGGATTCCTTTTTTATTTTTGACGGTCTGTTCAGTAGGCAACTTGCAGTTTGTGCACTCTTAAACCATTGTGCTTGTAATAAAATTCTTGAGATGAAGCTCTCACAGATACGGTTCAGACAATCCCAGAAGAATTTGGAAGCTTTGGTGGGTTAGTGGGCACATATGTGCAAGACAGAGGGTGAGAAACAGGAGCAGAGGTTTTAATGTGATTCTAGATGTGAGTTCTAGGCAGGCTGGCAATGCTGAGAGACAAGCTTTCATCCCAGCACTTGCTGTTCAGGCTCTAAGCACAAATACAGGGGAACAGCAGACAACAAAATACTCTGAATAGCATCAAGATACAAAAGAGGATTGGTTTGTGTGTCTACACCAACATGCAGAAAGACTCAGTCTGTGCCTTGCAATTCAAAGTGTAATAAATAATGCAGAGGTGAGCATGACACATCTTAATACTGTAACAGTATGGGTGGAATCTATTAAAAAATAATATAATTTATTAATTTTTATATTTAGCAATCTCACCACAGACCATAATATTTAATATTAGGTTCTTTGCACGGTTGTGGAAAATATTACAGAGAGGGAAATAAACAGGGACTCTAGAACACTTAAGAAATAACTAGAAACAATAAAACAAACATTAACTATTTAGGAAAGAGAATCTTGTGGCAAATATGCCACTCACCCTCGAGGGAGGCCTAAGAGGTTCCATTCTGCTAAGGAAGAAGGCACAATAGAATTCAGTTATAGAGAGGCTTATGAATATTTACTCACAAAGTATTATCTCCAGATTCCTGGGGCTAAGTACAGTTTTCAGGGAGTTCTGTTGGTGTCTGTATGGCCACTGAGAGGCTTCTTGATCTTCCCAGGCTCTAACAGGGTGTTGGGAAAGAGGCAGATGTTCTCTGACCTGATTCTGCTTCCTCTTGGTATGGAGGTTTGCATAGATGCAGGCAGGATGTCTTGCAGATGCGCAGAGAGCATGATGTCAGTGGCACTTCTCACCATGTCATGAGGCACTTAATGTCTTCTCCTGGTAAACTTGAGGCACTTAGGTTTCCAAATGCTTCAAGCCCAAAACATCAGGGCTAAGCTGCTCTGAAGCATGAGGCAGAGCAGAACACGCTGAGACAGCAGAGCACGTTGTCTGAGTAGAGCAGAGCACATTGTCCAAGCAGAGCAGTGAGGCAGGGTGGAGCAGAGCACACTCTTTGCAACTTAACTCCATTTATATTATTTGGTCAAGTATAATGGCTCCGTTGTCCACAGAGATTCACCAATCAGAACGGCACTTTGCCAAACTGACCATGTTAGGTGAAATCAGGGCTTGCTTCCACTTATTTGGGCAAGACACCAACAAGTACCTAAACACTTGTGGGTACCTGTTTGTCACTTTCGGAGGGGACGTAATGGCCCAAGCCTTTGGTTCCCTCTGCCCTTGCTTCTCCCATCAGAAGAAGGGTGGGGTGAGCCAGGACATGTTTTAGGCCTATTGGCCTTCCAAAACAAATACCACTTGTGGTCAGACAGAAGTTGAGGACACAAGGAGGAAAAGTGACTTGCTCAATATGATGCCACAGTTCTTGAGCAGAACTGGGAATGGAAATCTGATCTCACAAAGATGGTTTGGAGTCTGAATTCAATGCTGGTCTCACCTGAACAGAAAGAAACTGAAAGAGGGGAAAATACACTATTTCCCATTCAGTTCTGAATGGGGTTTTAGACAAAACTATAATTTTTTTTGCCTTACCTTTAGCACTGCTCCTTCAGCAGTGCTTTGAAACACAGAGTACTTCAAGACATGGAAACTATCTGAAATTGATTAATATGTTGTTGTCTAGTTCCTTAGTGGATCACTATCTTTTTCTTTCTGGGTTTCTTTCTGTGTGAAAGGGTCATTTAAAAGCTGATATTGATGTTTAATTTGTAGACTGTAAAAACAGGAGAACTTTGGGAGATTACATTTATACTGTGTGGGATTTTTTGTGTTGTTCCCAGCGCTACTCATTCTTGTTTGGGAAACTGCATTTCAAATGTGAAAGTGATGCTGATTCCTTATTTCACTGGACTAGAGTGGCAGAACAGAGGTGCCTCGACTTTCTTCTTTGCTTTTCATGCCTCTGGGAGTCAAATTCACAGGTTAAGAGGTTGGGCCCAATACAAAGGGCTTCTACTAATCCCTGCACTTATTCTAACCAAGACCTGATGCTGTCTCCCTGTCATAGTAGGCCTGATGGGCCAGAAATAGGCTTATACACGTACTGGCTTGCCCAGGCATGTTTTTCTCCTGTGGTAAATAAGGTACACATGCTTAGCTTGTGCCCGCTTTGTGCAAGGCCTATGCTTTTCCCAAATTTGGGTAAAGCAAGCCTATGGTTTTGCCTCATATGGTCAAGCTTGGATAACTGCCATTCTGGTTGGCTACTCTGTTCAAAAAACTTGTAGATGTGGAACCTCAGGACATGGTTTAGTGGTCATGGCAGTGTTGGGTTGGCAGTTGGACTTGATGATCTTAGAAGTATTTTCCATCCTCAATTATCTTATGTTTCTGCTCCTCTTGACTTAGAGAAGGTAAGATCACAGCTGGGAAAACTTAGTTCTAAAAGGATCATTTCAACAAAAATTAGCATAAGTTTCTGTCAAATGTGCTTTCCAGTGACAGAAATGAGAGTTGTCTTTCTGCTAGCCTTGTCTAGCTTTTTGGCCAGGCTGTGTTTATTTCCTTCCATCTCACATATCAATTTCCTGAATAATTACAGAACTTTTCCTGACTGGATTTATACTTACTACTTTGCAAGCATATCTACAGCTGCAATTTACACCTTCAAATCTCATAATAAATAAGGATGTTGTACCTCTGCACAGTTTCTCCCATGTAATAACATGGTCTTAAATTAATCTGACTAGCCAAGGTGTGTGAGAAGGAAGTTAGTTTGGATCTGCCCCACTAAACTAATTTTTCTTTGCTTCTCTTTGTATATGAACTGTCTGTTGGTCCTCTGCAAGCTGAAGCGCATGAGTAGGAAAAAAACAGAGAAACCAAGAAAAGAATGCTGTAGTTGAGAAACAAAATGTGATGGTTAGAGGAGTTACCTGGCCCCCCCACAATGAAATCACCCAGACTAGACTCAGCCAGCTGGAAGTTAAGGAATGAAGCTATATTTACAGCTTAGCACAATTTACAAGCAGACATATACACAATATTTACAGTTATATATATATATATATATATATATATATATATATATATATATATATATATATAAGTTGCAAGTAACACAGAAACATAATGCCCCTTCCAGAAAATCAGAGTCCCCAGAAGGCTCCTGACCTAAACCTCCTCCCCCCACTTTCCCTCCTTTCAGAAATGACCAGATCAGTCCCCATATATCTCACATGATAAATCTGGAGAGATTTGAGGTGAGATGGAGATGTGAAAAAAAAAAGAAAAAAAAAAAGAAAAAAAGATGACAAGGAGGTTAGAGGGAAAAAAAAGGTTACATCAGATTAAAGAGTTAGGGCAGAGGCAACCACACCAACCCAGACTGCCGGAGAGAAGGAGCAGAACTGAGAGCTGAGCAGTGTGTGAGAAGTGTCTTATCTATATTTTGCCTAGTTGGGTTTCTTAGCAGAGAAATGAGTGATATAGGGTACTGTTGTTTTTTTCTTCCTTCTTGTAGCTAAGGATTTAATTTCTCTCAGTAAAATATTCCAATTAGCTTCAAATCAGCACTCGAAAACAAAATGTTTTTGAAATCAAAGGTCTGTGTTTTCAGCCACTTAAAATAAAGCATTTCCATTGTAGTCAGTGTCAGGCATTAAGATGACTTTCCAGATGATTAAGCATACAGAACTATGTATATTGAGTGTAGCTGTCCTGTATTCAAGTTACATGAATACTCCCATAACTTGGTCTGAATATTTAACATTTCTGTTAGCTTTCTGAGATGCTGATCATGGATCTGTTTACTAATGTGGAGGAGGTGAAAATGCTTTGGAGGAGAAGTAGCATAGAAGATTAGAGGATAAGGAGTATTTAATTCAGTTACCAAAGCTGGCCAGTTCAGTTATCAAAACTGGGCAAAAAGCTAGACCTGTTGGAGCTGGTGCAAAGGAGGGCTACAAAGATGATCAGAGGGCTGGAGCACCTCTCCTATGAAGGTAGGCTGAAAGAATTTGGGCTGCTTAGCTTGGAGAAGAGAATTTTCCAGGGAGATCTCAACTACGTTTTAATATCTGAAGGGGATCTACAGCAAGGCTGGGGAGGAACTATGTAGAAGGGCTTGTATTGATAGGATGAGGGGCAATGGTTTGAAACTGGAGCAGAGTACATTTAGTCTGGATATTAGGAGGAAGTTCTTTAGGATAAGAGTGATAAAATACTGGAACAGGTTGCCCAGGGATGTGGTTGAGGCCCTATCTCTGGAGGCATTTGTGATCAGACTTGATGTGGCCCTGGGCAGCCTGCTGTAGTTGGAGGTGGCCCTGCTTACTGCTGGGGTGGTTGGACAAGGTGGCTTTTGAGGGTCCCTTCCAACCCAATTGCAGTCTGTGAATCTGTGAATCATTCCCTTGGGGTGTTCTTTTCTTCTTTTAATTTCACGAGATTATACTATCCGTCTCAAAGCTTCTCCACAAACTTTGTGTTTCTGCTGTGTTTTCTTCACAAGGTATCTCCTTTTTCCCTTTTGGAGAGTTTGCTTGGCACTGTTCTCACAGAATCTGTCAAGTCTTTCACTCTCAGATACTGTACTAATAGTTTTTCCAGCAATATGCAGTGCAAGCCATTGCCTGGGTTCATGGTTTTAAGATTGCTCTTTTATTTCCTACAAAGAGAAGCAACAAGAGTAGCTTCCTCATGACCATCTTAAATCTTCTGAATGGACTAAATCCCAATACACCTCTATAAGACCTGTTCAAGTTCTGTCTCTACCAATTTGTTTATTGCTTTCAAGATGGATTTTAAAAATATTTTTACCATCTAGCATTCCCTTGTTGTATGTAGGAAAGAGAACCAGAGTGTTTTGCATTTCATATAAACATCTAGGGCAATATTGTGTGTTTTGTGAGATACGGATGGGGAAATATATGTTCTATAAACTTGACAGTGCTGAATCCTGTGTGAGGGTTAGTCTGGGAGCAAGTATTTATCATCTGCATGATCTCACCTCAATCTGTTGCTGTTATTTCATATTTACAGTCTCGGCTAAATAACTTAATAGTTTTTTATGCAGTTTGTCTTTTAAAACCAGCTATGAATCATGTATTCTAGACATAAACTTGATCATGGAAGCTTCAGCCTTGGCATTATACTTTTTAATGAAGCTAGCCTAGTTTGTTTCTTGTCTGGAATATTATAAATAAAGCAAGCAAAAGGTATATATTTAGATTGAACCTCCCCTTTCTTCTTCCTTTGCCTTTCCCCTTCCTCATGGTAAGAAATCATCTAGTTCAGCGTCTTTCAATCAAGATATGAAGACAATTTTTATTTTCCTTCTAAATAAGGTCCATTTCTGAGACCTGATTGTTTTATCTCAATAGCTTATTTCTTCTGTGACTAATTAGCAAATACAATTTTAATTACCAGGTGATATTTCATGGGTGCCAGGATTTTTGGAGGAAAAGTCTTGTAGTTGCCATAATGAGAGTTAGTTTGCCATTTTATTATCCAGCCATAATTGCTTGTTAATGCCTCATCCCAGAGAGAAGCTGATACACATGACCCTAGCATATTGTTTGAAATATGCTACCACTGGGTTTTCCATTCTGTATCCTCTCCTTTTATGAGTTCTAGGTTCCTGTTCTTTATTCTTGGCCATTGGAATCTTGCTGAATCTATTTATTTATTTATTTATTTAAATTTAACTTTTTGCCTTGATTGGTTTGTTTCAACCAGGGAGGAGCAGGAAGTTTAATGTTAAAGTTTCTGGTTTTTACTAGACGACTCCACCTGCTTGAGCTACAGGGTCTTAATGAGCAGCTTAATATTTAATTTCAGAAGTGAACTGCTGCTTAAATATTTCATTTTATTATTGACTGTGTAGAGCAGGCATTTTTTTTTTCTAGGTATTTTGTGGACCCAAGATGAGAGTACTGTAATGCACACCTGCTAAGGGGGGTTTGTTCAACTATAACTTACAGGCTTTTAAGAATGATTTCTGTGCTCATTGTGCTAATTTCATAGGTTTTATTCAGTATTGTTAATGATAATGATTTGGTAACCAACTCAAATCATGATGATAACAAGGGGCATTTTTATCTTGCTCTCCTAATTTTTGTTTAGTTTTTCAGTCTTTTTCCCCTCCAGAATAAGACAGAGGATTTTTATAGGTAATTTTGACCCTAATCTGAAAGTATCTCTCAAAATAATTTCTCCAAAATTATCATTGATAGCTAAACTCCTAAAGTTTTCTTCTCTGTGCTGTTCCATATGGAGAAATCCTATTATATGTTACCCAAACATTTCACAAAGCCTTTCGGGTGCAGTTTCATCCATCTAAGGATTCTTATGTTCAATTCTAGGTAGCAGCATTTGAGACTCACTCATTTTCATTAAAGAAGGAGATCTCTAAAACTGTGGGTTTAAAAAAAAAATCCATGTTTGGTTTGAGTTTTAAAATTGCATCTTTCTGACAAGTTGATGATCAGCAAACCTTCTGTCACCCAGGAGTGAAGTGTTCTTACAACCAGGGAGCTGATTGTAGCTCAGACTTTTTACAGCACTTACTGGCATATCCATTTGTTCAGGAGTCTGTCTTTAACAATGCCTTTGTCTTGCTGAGGTCACCCAGTACCTCCCTCATTATGTTACAATCACGACATCTTGAAATCTGTTTCATGTTAGCTTTTGCAGCAACAAACATCCTTGATTGGCTTCTTCACTAGAGATTTTTTCTTCAAAGGCTCTAGAGTTGTGAGTAGCCTTGCTTTTTTAATATACCATTTTGTCTTTATAGAGTGATTGGCTGGAGACGTTTGTTTAAAATCACTCAAACTTGCAAACTCTATGACTTCTTCCTCAGTTACAGAGTCCTTCTTTGCCAAATAGATTATCTGCCTGGAATTTCTCTGGTATCAGTATTTTTGATACTATCTTCATGTTCTTAATCTGTTGGAGTAAATCTGGATCATTTTGTAGTCATCCTGCACTTTGATGCAACCCACGGGGATGTACTGTGAGGTCCTCAGAAAGCATCTCTCTCCAGTCAGAGAAACAAAATGGGACGAGATGGAGAAAAGAAATGCAAAATGCTAGTACATGTGAGGTCAGAATTCAGCCCTGATGATTACCTGAAAAATGCTTGAGTTTTCCTGCATACAAACAATGGAATTGTTTTTGTGAATCATTATGTGTAGCACAGCTGTGAAGTTTCATTTATGTGGAATTTGTGAGCACTAAGAGGGGTTAAAAAATGTGTTTACGAACAGGACACATTCAACTTCACTGGTATCCAGTGTTTTGGAACAACTATCTGGTTAATCACAATTGATGAAGACCATCAAAAGTATCTGGAAGGCTGGAGGGAAAATATTTGGCATGAATCAATGATGACTGTAGCAGTAATTAAACACAAATCCACCTTCAAAGCGACAGTTAAATGGATATGTGACAAAAGCTGCCCATGATGTTCTTTGTATTAACTGCTCTCTGTCTCTTCAGGATAGCTCACATGAATGAAGAATTTGCTTTCCTTAGCTAAATATGGTTTCAGATGAAAAGTGCAAGCTGCTTTGTTATGCATTTGTGGGCTTGCCAGTCAGTTACTGCCAGGTTTCTTTGGGAAGCTCAAGCAGGAGGTGTGTTAAGCTTCTAGTGAAGGCCAAATCTGGGTAATCGCTTTGGGTAAATCAGCAGAGCTGATTTGACTTCAGAGAAAAATCTTGCTGTTTAGGTCTGATTCTCAGTGATGCCCTTGTATTTACATCCTTAAAACTGGGAGTTGCAGCCTTTCCGTGATAGCAGTGTTTTCTCCCCTGTTAAATGTAAGGCAGGGGAGAATTAAGTCCCGGCTTCCAGTTGTATTTGGAAAATGGAAACAGCAGTGGGAGACAGCTTTAAAATGTATTACAGAGTAAAAAACTATAATGCACTCTTCATGTATTTTTCATCACCTTCCTTGTACATGTGAATAGTCATACTGAGGCACAACTATTTTTAATCCTTGTTTAAGTCAGCTTCTGTCAACATAAGCATGGACAAGACAATAAAACCTCACCCGGGAGTAGAAGCAATTGTAGTGTGAGTTACATTAGCTCCTGCCTTTCAAGGCACGTAAGCTAAACCAGTGCTGCAGTTCCTGGGACCTGGCCAGGGCCAGGACAACTATGGAGGACATTATTCAGTGGGTTTTCACTTTGTAAGACAATGTCCTCTCCTGGCAGAAAATCAGTTGACAAAGCAGCTTCTTACGCCTGGGAGGACAGAACCTTGTGGGTGGCCACGGGGACTGTTGACAGAGGGAAGTGTGACTCCCACCGTGGCTTTGGTAAAGCAGGTAATAGGGTGACTCTGGAGCTGTGTTACTGCTGTTCCTACCACAGCAGAGAATCCGTGTCAGGATCTGGTCCATCCACCTAGGTCTAAGTAACTGTTAAATGTGAAAGAGATGTTATGAACTGAAAGTCATTTAACTCTTGACCCAAATAAGTAAATGATATATTATGTTGCTATGGAGCAGTGATAAAGATTGTCAATCTTATAAAGAATAATTGACTGTGTGCGGCTTTGTCCTTTGTGTTCTCCTCTATGAAACATCACAGAAAACAATTACCCAGTGAACAAAAAATTTGCAAAACCAGAATTTCACAGTTCCAAGAGAGGTTTGAATTGCTGGTCTAATGCTACTGCCTTTATACAGACCTCTCACAAATCCTGGCTGATGTCATTAAGTGACATCGTAGTGGAACATTTTACAATGCTATTTGAAATGTAGAATCCCAAACTAGCAGTGCACTAGCTGAGATTAAAACCTCAGGAGATTCAGGTTTTTTTCCCCCCTGTGGGAAAAGGATCCCTTCAGCTTTGTTTACAACTCCCTTTGTAGTTTCCTCTTCTCATCACGAGGATAACATTTTCGCTCGCCCACCATGAGAGGGTAAAATGCTTAGTGTATTCACATAGTTTCTGGGACACAGAATGGTCAATGTTATTGTGCTGATATTATTTTGTACCATCTTTACTCTTTTTCACTTTAGTGAGTTTGTTGCAAGACTCTCTCAAAATAGTTGCAGGCAAGAATGCCTCTGTGCTCTTCTATAATTCTGCCATTGTTTCTGTAAAGGTCACTGCATTAAACAGAAGCTGCAGTGATCTTTATGAAGGCAAGAGTACCTGCCTAAAAATGATAAAAGAGCAGCCACACAGAGCTTTTGGTAACTCTTGTCATCCAGCGAATGAGTTTCTTGACCTCTTGGGATTACATCAGTATATTTTTGCCTTGGAGTGAGGCTTGATTTAAACCATAAGCTGGTTTTATCAGTGTAGGTACTCCAAATATAGAGAAATTCAAAGAGACATATCCCAGTCAAAGGAAGGCTACTGAAAACCTTTGTAGTGATACACTTCTCTAGAGGGAACAAGGATGTCCTACTCAGCTGCTGCCAAGACTGCTGAAATTCTGCTTGTCTTCCCTGAAAATAGCCCAAGAGTACAAACCATAGGGATTCCCTACTGCTTGTTCATATTGCTCTCCAGGTAGACCAAGAGTCTGCAGTCTCTGGTCTGCCTTGTGAGACTGCTGTGTCACTTAGGACCCTGAACCTTAGCTTCACGCTCTTTGGGCTATGCCATACTCTGGCATGGCTTGATGCTTCCATACTTATGGATTTGGTAGCACTGAGGCCACTTGATGACCTCCAGATGATCAGCCATTGATTAGTGCACATCTCTACAGCCTAAAACATTTCCATTCAGGGATCAATGAATTATTTTTATTAATACATTTTTTTTTGTGTGTGTGTAAAAAAAATTCAGCCCTGCTCAGAGGACAGTCAGCAGGATGTCAGTCAGTCAGTGGTAGAAGCTTGAGTTGTTCCATGGTGGAGACATGCTAGAGCTCAGGTATGTCTGGAGCTTGTTTGCTTTCCTCACATCCCACATCAACCAGGTATTAAGGGGTAAGAAGATGGACAAAAGTGTCCTGAATACTCTCTTGCTGTTACATGTCCTGACTTTTGTTTACTATTTGGTCACCTTGTGTTCATACCTTCTCTAAAAAGAACACTAATATTGTCAGACTTCTGGAATTCCAGGGTATTGTTTACCACCTCAGAAAGATAACCACTTCTATGCCTCAGTTTACCTCCAGGACAGGTCGCCTGCCTCTAAGATGGGTGCTAATGAGACTGTGGAGGTATACTTCAAATGGTAGAGTAGAGCTGCTACAGAACCAAGAGCTGGGAGCTTCACCACCTTCAGAGTAGTGTCTGCAAGTAGTAGATGCTCCCTGGGACCTGGATTTGAATTTGGCATGAAATAAGAGCTGCCACTGATCATTTGCCTGTAAAAGGCAAAAATGCTATTTAGCTTCTAGTGACCTTCCCAACCTCCAAATTTGGAACAGCTGATTTCAATACAACTAGAAAGATTTCTCCACTTGCAGGATGTGACACTTCACATAAGGATCTGTGACGTGAAATACCAGAGAGACCTCTAGAAGTGTAGAATTGGCCAGAAAGTGTAATTAAAACAGCTTGGCAGAAAAGTATTTCAAAAGTACCCTTTCCTATAAACTCAAATAATCCTCAGGGAGACCAAATAAAATGAAAATGAGTTTTGAATAAGTTAATTTCAGAATTTCGACAGTTTTCTTAGCACAGGATCATTTTATTTTACTTTTGTCATTTCCTAAACCTTAACTAACTTGAGAACATTTCATGATGCCACTGCCACGTGCCATGATCTAGGAGTGATGTTTAATCCAAATATAGTGAATTGAGGTTGCTGCTTTGTAATGGTTGAAAAATTTTATCTGCTTTCTAGATCACACAATCTTCTGTTTGCATCACAATGAAAATAGTAATGAAAATAGACAGCACTTTTGTCTCTATGAAGCACTAGTTCCAACGAATAAGAAACTACTGCTGTCACAGATGTTTAAACTGAAGGAGAAGCTGTGCTTCTTCAGGAAACTTTTCCTCACTGCCTTTAGAATTGAAGTGTAAAACAAATGTAGTATTTTTCTAGCAGAGCATAATGCCAGTGAGACAAAGGTTAAGAAGAGGTTGACACCAGTATGAAGGCAGCATTTGAAGCTCATCTCACCATTCTGCAGGAGGGAGAGAGATGGAAGATGAAAACCTGTTTTCTTTCCCTGACCAAGTGTCACCTGCCTCCTACTGAGAGAGAAAGCCTGTGTGATGCAGCCGACTCAGACTGTGCTGCCCATCTTTCCTTAGTCTGTAGTGTGGTTGTGTAGGGCTGGGTGTTGTTTCCCCTTATGGTTGAGCACAAGCTTGCCAACCACTGTGCTGGGTAAAAGGTCTTTCTCCTAATGCTGCTGCAGAGAGCAGCACACTGAGTTGCTTGGCTCATGCTATTGGACCACGAGGTCAACCTACTGCAATGTGGTAGAGTAAGAGGGCTAAACAGTGTAGGGAGGAGAAAGAAAGGATGGAATTCTGAACTGTCCCAAAGTGGGGTAAGAGGCAAACATTACTGCTGTTTTGATGAAGGAGAAAGCTGTTCTTGAAGCATCGTCTAGCTGAAAGGCAGATCAAGACTCCTGCATGATGCTGGGGGAAAGAATAGTATTGCTAAATAGAAACATAGCTTCAAAGAGGTTTGTGGCTTCTGACAATGCTGGCTATCAGGGAATGATTAGGGGATCTTGTGTGGAGCTGAATATCAGACCCAACTAAGCAGAAGGTTCACAGAAAGTGCCGATAGAGAAGATATGTTCAAGATTAAAAGTAAACACTGTTTTTCTTTCTGAGCAGTTTTTGCCAGCTGCTGGGAGTAAGGTGGCTTCTTACCCCTGCTGGAAAATATTTCAGTACTTTCTCAACTGCTTCATTTTCTTCCAGCAGGTTAGATTACTTGAGGGCATATATTTGTCTGAGTGTGTGATTGTGAAATGCATTTCCTGGTAAGCAGACACTAGAAGAAGTATCAAAATCACATATGGTAACCAAGGAAAGAAGATGGCAAGGTTTATAGGCATATCTGTCACCTGCAGAACTACCTCAAGCAGATCAGTGTAGAATGAGGTCAGTGGCAAAGTCTGTAGAGAAGCTAGTATCATTGCTGGCACAGATCTGTGGTTTCATGGAAGATTTCAGCTTCAGCAACCACCAACTGTCACCACTGTCCTCTTCACCATTTCATAAGACAAATTCTCTCTTACTCAGACCATCATGAGCAAGGTGCTTTTTGCAGAACTGTCTGTGCTATTTGTAGGCAAAGGACTTCTACAGTTTAGTCTATTTATATATAATACAGTTAATGTAATCTCCAAAACAAAGAGAAAAACAATTCAGTCTGTAGCAGGTGTGACACTAATCTATTATATTTAGCGACTTCATTCTCCTCCAAGGTGCTGTTTGTGAAGTGTTATGATTGCACATAATTAATCACTTCATTTGCTACTGGCTGGTGTGGTCATCTGTTCCCTGTTTGATTTTCCAGACTTGTTACTAGTTGCTTGTGACTTACTTCAGGGAGCTTAACCCAGTTTATCCAGAAGTCCAAAGTCTTAACTGCATTTAGCTGGGGTTTATATTGTTCCATCTCCATTTCCTGCACAGCTGTGCGTGCTTCTTGCAGGCAAAGAAAGTCCTATCTATTTATTGATCACAAGATCCACACTGCCTGAGAGCAGGAGGGAAAACAGCAGAGTTAGTGGCAGGTGGAACACTTCTGTCCAATTACAGGTGAAAAGTCTTAGTCACTATTCCAGTTATACTCATCACATTTCTCTTTCTCTTAGAGCTTTCTGGACTGACCTTCCCTTCCCTGGGGAGCATCACCATCCAAGCTGCATACTGAACAAGACTATCAAGACTGCATCCAGCATCGTGTCTTTCTCTGAGCTGTCTGTTGGTAAATACTGTTGTTGTTGTTGTGTTTTTTTTCCTACGTTAAACAACTATCTCCTAAATGTATGAAATCCTGAGCTGCAGATTTATGACTAGAACTGATTGCAAGACTCCTGAGAGAAAGCACAAGTGGTTATTTCAGCAAACTAATGTCTTTCAGATGGCCCTTTCTGAGCAATGCACTGTACACTTCGTTATTTCCGTTTTGTCATAAACCAGGAACTTACTATAAACCCCTTGTCCCAGAGCTCATCTATATGTAAGTCTATATATACAAATGACATAGGGAAAAGGCATATGTTTATTGGAATGATTATACCTTGGAGATAACTGAAAAGTGAGACAGTAGTGGTAGGCAGTAAGTGGTACTGGTAAAGATAAACTCACAGCTAAGGACTGAACTTTTCTTCTGTGTTTCCCCCGTTGTGCTTGCATTCTGAAAACAGACAATAAAATATTTTTCTTCCACTAGAAATATTTCTTTCTAAACTACAATGTGACATGATAAGCTGACACTTCAGTCTTTCTCAGAAAGATACTGAGAGAACAGTTAAGACAACAGTGAGGAGAGATTGTGTTAAAAGCAGGTAACTTCTTTCTGATAAGAATCAAGGAGAGAAGCTCCTGCCAGCTTGTCACTACAAGAAACAAACTCTATGATCTTAAACACTTTTCAACATCTGTGCTTTGGCTGTGGCCGACAGAGAAGCAAATCTGGTTTTTATCGTCCTTGCACAGGCTGCTGTATCGTCAGCATGGTTAACCTTGAATTGTGTCAAGGACAGGACGTGCCAGTAACCTCAGGACAGAGAAACATGACAGAGCAACAGGATGCTATAAATAGGGAGAAGGAGAACAGATTAGCTGAAGAAAGCTTTTAGAAGAAAAGCGGCTCTTTTTCATTTTGTGCTGTCTTTTGCATGTTCAGAAAGCCCGTGTCCAAACGAGGAAGGGTTACATTTCTCCCCCATGCTGTTTCCAGGAAAAGACCCATAGGCATTTTCTGGCCTATGTATACAGTAAAAATATTGATGTTGCCTCTCAGAGCATAGAAGCCTGTTCCCTTTTTACAGGTGGTGGAATGAAAATGCAGTAGCTTGTAAGCTGAAATTTTCAAGACTTCATCTGAACTGAGGAACAAACATTCACTCACCAAATATCAATGATGAATATTTGCAGCTTATTTGCTCTATACTTCCGCTGCTATGGCCCAAAGTCAGGCAAAACGGTGTTTTCCCCTTCATGTGAACTTCATTTCAGGAAAGTCAAGTCATGGTGGAAAGATTTTATGTCCATTATCAAATCAGTGATATGTCTGGAAAGATGGTGCCCAAATTGGCAGATATGTTCTATTTGGACTGGGAAAGATATTGTTTTCTGATGTTTCCCGAAAGCTGGAATGTCTGTTTAAAAGAAAGTCTGTGAATACCAACACGTGAGATCTCTGAAATGAAGTATGATCTCTGGCAGCTGCTGC
This sequence comes from Pogoniulus pusillus, assembly GCF_015220805.1. Taxonomy (NCBI): domain Eukaryota; kingdom Metazoa; phylum Chordata; class Aves; order Piciformes; family Lybiidae; genus Pogoniulus; species Pogoniulus pusillus. The sequence goes on along the minus strand of NC_087264.1, from coordinate 25,444,001 downwards.
TGGAGACTGTGACAGTGCTCATCATGCTCTGTGCTGCCCGCCTCCTGACCAGCAGCTGTGACTTTCATGATTGTGTTAATTCTGCTCAGTGTCTGCTCCTTTCCCAGGTCTGGGTGACTGGGATGAATCTGCCCTCTGGGTTGCACTGTGATTTCAGACTTTCTAGGCCCCTGAGCCAGCTGGCTTCCTTGCTTACAGAGCCTGAATGCCTGGCAGTCCTCTGGAATCCTGCCTTATGATTCATCAAAGATGCTGATCCTGGTGCTGATACCAGATGAAGCCATGTCTTGTTGGAGAGTTCACAACCAGCTTTGACTGGTGCAATGATTAATCAATACTCCCAGAGACACTGATGTACAGACACATCATTATCTTTGGTTCCCTTGCTATATAATTATCACACATAATTCAATATTTCTGTCATGAACAAAGCACTTCCCAGTTATGCTCCACCTGCCCCTTTGGCAGCGTCCACAACGCAGAACAGCTAAGCAGGCTTCCAGCCCCTTCCAGCCTTCCTCCTCAAGCTCTGGCACACAGTTGCAAGGCAGGAGCGATCTAATGCACATTACTCAATTTTCTTCATGCAGCTCATCCTTCTGTCAGCTTATCCTTTCCCCATATCTACATCTCTATCCTTTGCCGCTTGCACTTGTTGCCTTCTGTCCCTTCAGTCAGATGGTGCCACTGTACTTCCCACTGCTTCATATGCCCACCTTTCTTCCCATCTCATTACCTTCTCCTTCAGTTTACTGAGCTCTCTGCTGCCTTCAACTTCTTTTCCATAGTGCCTGTCATTAAGGACTGGCAGCTTCCTCTTCTCCTTCCTTCTTCAGAACTTGCCAGTCACAGCCTTTTCACGTTGCATCTCTTATTCCCATGCTTTTCAATAAATCACTCTCTTCTGCCTTCTTCCCAGTTCTCCTTCTACTAAACGCTGTCTCAGTATATCTTACCTCCTCTTCCACCATGTGTCCTA